>NC_081371.1:50956289-51293789 GCF_030684315.1 Stegostoma tigrinum
GAAGGGTGAAAGCACAAAAGGAGGTCATTTGTTACATTGTGAGCATGTCTCTGTGAGAACATATCTGTTCACCTCATTGCACCTCCTTTTCATCATTGACCTGTAAATGTTTTCATTTCAGATTTCGACTCCCTTTTGCAAATCATGATTTAATCTGCATCCACCACACTCCCAGGCAGTGCATTCCAGATCCTAACCTCTTGCTGCATAAAATCAGTCTTTCCTCATGTCACCGTTGGTTCTTTTGCCACTTTTTAAATTGGTGCCTGCTGATTCTTCACCAAGATAACCAGTTCCTCCCTAATCTATCTGCCTGGACATTGTTTTGAACATCTCACCCAAATCTCTTCTTGACATCTTCCTCCTTGGAGAACTGTCATAGCTGTACCAATCTGTCCACTTATTGGTGGTGCCACTCCCACAATTCCATTCTGCACCCTCTCCAATGTGCTCATAACTGTCAGGTAATCACAAACAAATCCAACAGGGATTTCAGGAGAAGCTTCTTTTACCGCTCACTGCCATGAAGAGTAGCCGAGGTGAATTGGATAGATGGACTTAATTTGAAGCTAGAAAACAAACATGGAGGAGCATTAAATAGAAGGCTATGGTTGGAGTTAGATGAAAAGAGATAGAGAAGGCTTGCTTAGAACAAAAGTACATTACATTGGGTCAGTACTGGAAGACACACTCCACTCAAAAATGTACAAAGCACCACCACCCCCTGCATTTCACACTGGGGTCATGCCAAGCCTGAGACATCAAAATGGGGTCCCACCACGATCAGGTTTGGGAAGCTGCTGTAAATAATGTGCAAAGTTCAGTGTTTCTCAAATCGACTCAAGCAATAAATCATAAAACCTGGCTCTTAGTCCCAGCCATCACAACAAAGGAAAAAAGAAAGTGAGGCTTTGTAACAATAGACCTTCAGATTTAAGCTTCAAGTCTTCAAAAGAGAGAAAGAAAGCACGGGTAAAGCAATCATGTGGCACTACAATAAATAGAGTTTTAAAGGGTATTTAGACTGCTGTAGGGCACCCATCTCTGTGGAAATTTAATTCATAGCAAATGGTGTGAGACCAAGTGGACTTAGCTGGTTTGGCCAATGTGCTCACAGTTTAACTGCATCCTGCAGGGCCAATATAGATGCGGTTTCTTTCATTCTTAAATTTGCCCTTTGCCTCTTTTTGCTACCAGCCCTACAACTAAACTGGGACCCAAAGTTCTGCTGTTGCATTCGTACAAGTAAAGCTATGTCACAATTTCAAGAGTTTGCAACTTGATAGCTTTGTGCACATTCGCACTCATATGCCCTAACACTTTCATCACACTAATGTTCAAGTCCCGTGCACACACAGTTCACAATTTTCTTAGAAACTGAAGCACATTCAAACCCTCGAGCCTGTTTTGCCATTTAACCTTATCCTGGAAGATCTCTGCTTCCATTTCCATTTTTCTCCACATTTGCTCCATATCTCTTCTACAACACAAATCTACCAGTAAAAACCCAAAAAAGACTGCAGATGTTATAAATCAGGAACAAAAACAGAGGTTGCTGGAAAAGCTCAGCAGGTCTGGCAGCATCTGTGAACAAAAATCAGAATTAACATTTCAGTTCCGGTTCTGTGGAAGAGTCACCAGACCCAAGATGGTAACACTGATTTTTTCTTCACAGATGTTGACAAATCTACCAATCTCTGACTTGACAAATTCAGTGCCTTGCAGCATCTACAGCTTTTTGGTCTCTGAGTTCTTGATTGATGTAATTTTTCACTTCCTGATATCATTCCGAAATGGCCTGACTTTAATTCAAAAAATTATTCCAGATTGATGCATTTTGTAGGAAATAGTTACTCTGCATCAATGTTATCAAATCCTTTTCAACATCTGAACAGGATTACTGCTCAGACCTCTAAATTCAACAGAACATAAGTCAAGATTATGCTTAAACTGTCTTCATCATAAAGACACTAATTGAAGCCGTGCAGAGTGACACAATACTGTCCATTCGTACAGTTTCAAGTGTTGGTTATGAGGTTATTGGATGGACACCAGTGTTTCACTTCATGCATGGGATTGGAGCAGGCAAAAAGGAAAATTGAAGCAAGATAGTTGAAAAGATCAGCGCTTTTACAACTTAAAAGTATGAGAACAGTTTTAACCCAAACATTCCTCGGGTCAGGATGGGATTGGGTGCTATACTGGTTTTACTCCTTTGAGGTCAGTTATATAGGGAATAAAACTTGTCTTTGAACCAATTACGTGAGTTTCCTGGTTGGGCCACTTTTGGAATACTGCATGCAATTCTGGCCTCCCTGCTATAGGAAGGATGTCGTGAAACTTGGAAGGGTTCAGACAAAATTTACAAGGATGTTGCCAGGGTTGGAGGGGTTGAGCTACAGGGAGAGGCTGAAGAGGCTGAGGCTATTTTCCCTGGAGTGTCGGAGACTGAGGGGTGGCCTTGTCGAGACTTATGAAATCATGAGGGGCATGGATAGGGTAAATAGCCAAAGCATTTTCCCCAGGGTGGTGGATTCCAAAACTAGAAGGCGTAGGTTTAAAGTGAGAGTGGAAAGATTTAAAAGGGGCCTATGGGGCAACCTTTCCACAGAGAAGGTGGTGTGTGCATGGAATAAGCTGCCAGAGGAAGTGGAGGCTGGTACAATTACAACATTTAAAGAGCATTTAGATGGGTATATGAATAGGAAGGGCTTAGAAGGATTTGGGCCAAATGCTGGCAAAGGATATCTGGTCAGCGTAGACAATTTGGGCTGGAGGATCTTTTTCTATGCTGTACAACTGTATGACTATGAGTCCACGTGTTCATAACTGTCAGGTAATCACAAACAAATCCAACGGGGATTTAAGGAGAAGCTTCTTTTACCGCTCACTGCCATGAAGAGTAGCCGAGGTGAATTGGATAGATGGACTTAATTTAAAGCTAGAAAACAAACATGGAGGAGCATTAAATAGAAGGCTATGGTTGGAGTTAGATGGAAAGAGATAGAGAAGGCTTGTGTAGAACAAAAGTACATTACATTGGGTCAGTACTGGAAGACACACTGCACTCAAAAATGTACAAAGCACCACCACCCCTGTATTTCACTCTGGGGTCATGCCAAGCCTGAGACATCAAAATGGGGTCCATCAAAACGTGGGTGAGGGTGGAGTTTAATTTACCTCCAATTGTATCATAACCACTGGAATATGATCAAACATTTTTAAGCTGGAGAATCCATATTGGACAATTCAAATCCGACACACATACAACCATAACAAATAAGAACAGCAATCGACACTTTGAAACTTCTCTGCATTCAATCACATGCCTGATCTTCTAACTAACTCCTGCACACCCTGTCCCCAAATCTTTTAGTGCCCGAACCTCTTATTGATTTTTACCCTCTGTGTACCTAATGACTGAACATTCACTGCTCTACGAATTGGCGAATTGCAAAAATTCACAACTTTCTCAGTGAATGGTCAGTCAGAGCCCTCCCATGTCAAGCCCCTTCGGAAAGTTGTGTGTCAATTACATTATCTGTTCTTGCAGCCTGTGATTGCACTGAAAATGGAGTCTGTGATGATGGCTTCAATGGCCAAGGGATATGTTTCTGCAATGAAGGATGGACTGGAGATCGCTGTGAAACACAACTAGGTATGGCATAGTGAGTGAGCTGCAGTGCAGATTGTAAGTAAATCTGTACACCACCAGCTGTTTGTTAAATTGTAACTCCCCAGTTCTTCTTTGATGTAGTCCACTTTTAGAGAGCAGACCTGGCCTCAGTTTATCTCTCATCTGAAGGACCGCATGTCAACAATACAGTACTCCCTCATTACTGCTCTGGGAGTTTTAGTCCAGAGTTTTATCTTTGGTCTTGAACACCTGCCCTTGACAGCCAGAGCTGAGGGTGCTGCCAATTGAATTCTGGTGGAAGTATTCTCCATACCGGCATTGTGCACGTGCTTGAACCGCATTTGCTTTTCACTGGAAAATACTTAACTGACTATTTTCAAGCTGGTCTTGATTCTGCAAAAGAATGAAGTTCCTCTTTATGCCGTACCTCACTCATGTAATGGACAAACTCTAACGACCGTAAGACTTTGAATCTTTATAGCATGAAAGCTTTAATCTGATATCAGTTTGTTATTCTGAGATAATAGGAACTGCAGATGCTGGAGAATCTCAGTTTGTTATTCTAGTCTGCTCTTTACTCCTATTTGTTCTTCTTGAAATGTTTGTTTGATAAGCTTGCCTCAGTTGGCCCCTTGGCCATGATGCAAGTTTTCTTTTGGTTAAATAAGCTTTTGAAATGAAAAATTGAAATTAGGAACTCACTAACCAACTCGCAGTTCTCCCAACATTTTAACTGGAAACAGTTATCTTTATTTATTCTTCGATGGGATGTGGTCCTACCATTTGTCGTCCATTCCTAATTGTCCTTGTGCTGAGTCCCTTGACATTTAGAGTGTAGCTGAGAGACACCCACAATGCTGTGTTTCAGACTCATGTGAAAACCAGACCAGAATTCATTTCCCAAGTTTTATTTATGGGTGACATGAGTTAGGACATCATTTATTGTCTATCTCTGATTGGACGTTGGCAGTTAGGAGTCAACAACATTGCTAAGGATCTGGAGTCGCATGTAGGCCAAATTTCCCTCCATAAAGGACATGAATGAACCAAATGGGTTTTTACAACAAACAGTGGTTATAAGATCACTTTTTATTCCAATTGCAATTCCTTCCAAAGAGGGAATTTAATGGATTTTTAAATGATGTTTGATGATTAGTTATAACAAAGTGTGAAGCTGGATGAACACTTCAGGCCAAGCAGCATCTCAGGAGCACAAAAGCTGATGTTTCGGGCCTAGACCCTTCATCAGAGGGTTATGCTAGTCTGTTCTTTACTCCTATTTGTTCTTCTTGAAATGTTTGTTTGTAAAGCTTGCCTCAGTTGGCGCCTTGGCCATGATGCAAGTTTACTTTTGGTTCAATAAACTTTTGAAATGAAAAATTGAAATTAGTTTAATGATTAATTTCTTGGTTACCTTTACTGAGATTAGTTTTCAATTCCAGATTTAAATTTCACCATTTGCTGTAGTGTGATTTGAACCCATGGCCCCAGCGCATGTATCTTGATTACTCATGCAGTGATGTGGCCACATACCAGCAACCCCAAGTTTAACTGTACCAGGGTAAGGCAGTCCCAAAATAGAGGGCATAGGTTTATGGTGAGAGGAGAAAGATTTAAAAGGCATCGAAGGGGCAACTTTTTAACACAGAGGGTGGTGCATGTATGGATTAAGCTGCCAGAGGAAGAGGTGGAGGCTGGTGCAATTACAACATTTAAAAGGCATCTGGATGGACACATGAATAGAAAGGGTTTAGAGGAATATGGGCAAAATGCTGGCAAATGGGACTAGATCAGTTTAGGATACCTGGTCATCGCAGATGAGTTGAACCAAAGGATCTGTTTCTGTGCTGTATAACTCTATGACTATAATTGATTTTATCTTAATTGTGGCAGTGACATCATTTCATCTCATGTCAGGCACACTGTGTAAGGATTGTTATTTTTGCTGTTTTTATTCAATAGTCTGTCTCACTTGCCCTTCTCATTTGTTTTCTCCCCTTCAATCTTTCCAATTGACTCCCTTGTCTCCCACTGCAAATTGGCAGAACTCTTGCAAAGACTACGTCAATGATCAAAGATGGCCTTTTGCGTGGGATCCTCTAAGATGCCACAGATTTCCGGCTAGAATTACGGAGAGCCATACCAAATCTCCATGGCTAATTAGTAGTGTGGTATTGTCATGTTGTTAAAATGGTTTTCTTCATTTGTTGGGCAGCCATGAAACCAGTATGTTCACCTCCTTGCTCTAAAGATGCAATCTGCAAGACCAACAATACATGCGAGTGTAAACTGTACTATGAGGGTGACGGAAGGACATGCGATGGTGCGTTAACTTACTCATTTTTTGCATTTCTAACAAATATATGTATGTGTGAAGTGTCACAAGTGAACTGTTTTAAAAAGGTCTAGGAAACCAGCTAACATGGGGGGAACATAGGAAAAGGGTGGATTTAGCCCTGAGAACCTAACTATTATTTCAATGTGATCACGGCTGAAATGTGACTGAGCTTCACATACCTGCATAACCCAATGTAGGAGCGTTTCCTGACCTGGGACAAAGACTCAGGAGGCAGGCAGGATTCAGTCAAGTTGATTATCTTTATTCAAGCAGAAACTGATTTTTACAGGGAGAAGGCCAAAGGATCTTCCCCAGATCTGGCTTCGGAGGATAGATCAATAACACACCCTCTACTTTTATAAAGAAATACAGCTTTTTATACATTTTTTGTTACAGTAATCAAATACAACGTAGTCACTGTCCTTCCCCCTAATTCAAACACCCAATCCTGTGGGACACTTAATCATTGATGGGCACTTTCACGGACAGTACCAGGTTCCCACGATCTTATGGTATTAGCTAGACATTGTAATCTTTAGGCCTTGGGATCTTCCTATGCAGCATTCCAAATGTTTAATGGCTATACTCCTTCGGGTCTTTCTCAGGCTGGTTTATCTGTAAAGACAGCTCAAAGTCTGTCACCCATTGTATTTTGGTGCTGATTGTTATCACATTCAGTTACTCCTTTTATTTTCCCACTGTCCCAAATGCATAATGTAAAAATAACAAGTCAGTTAGTTTTAACTAATTGTTGTAAGGTTAACTTCTGTTATAAAATTAATTATAAGTGTGACATTATACAACTACTTCTACTGTTAGCATTCTGTAATTCATGGGTTTTGAGCAATCTATCTTGTTGAGGACATAAGAGAGGGCGTCTCCTAAAGGTGGTTAATCTTAACATCTAACCTTAAGTGGCGTTTTTAAGGCTTGTATTATATCCTGGTTATGTTTTGAAGCCAATTTCCATGATTAGAGCATTTCTAGCTAGAAACTATTTAATACTGCTGGTAGCTTCCCAAAGGCGGCAACTATTTACTATGATATAACTTTAGCTGTTATCCTTGGTGCTGCTTGAAGAGCTAATCTAGTAACTAACATTATTTGTTCACTGGCACAATCACCCTATCATTAATAAAGCTGGAATTGGTGAATTATTTGTCCTATGGCTTTCTTTTATCGGAATTGTCTTGGATGGGAACATACAGTGTTCTTTTCCTGACTTTCCAGCAGTTGTGTTCAAAGGTACCAATATATTTCACTGTATGACCAGGCTGCTTGGGTTTGCTTAGTTTCTGTCTACCATCTTGTAAGCAGGCATGGGCCACTTATTGTGTTCAGGTATAGGTCACACCTAAACCCAATACCCTCTCTTACCATCAATTAGAACGTTTTTTTTACCCTAGTGATGGTCAAATCATTCCTACAGGCCACATGTAAAGTTTGAATCCATATCCCATTCAGACTCGCCTCTAGCTCATGACAATAACAAGTTCTGAGATTTCTGATTCAGGGTTAACCCAACATGGAAGAACAAAGTTCAGCCAGTCTGTAGGAAGCTCCTAAATATCGCATTGACCGGATATCATGGGCTGACATTGACCAGGCTATGGATTACTATCCCTGAATGGATTGCATATAGATGCTAAGCTCCCCACCGTTTCACCTCCATAATCCAAGAATTTCCAGTCAGCTTTTCAGGCAGAGCTCAGTTCATTAAATATGATTTGATTCATTCAGATTCCAGCAAAAAAAGAAAATTAGCTTAATATCAAAATATATAACCATGATTGAAGTGATCTCCTGCAAGATTGCTTTGTTAAAGGGGAAATATTAATCTATGACATTTTCCTCAACCTGTTTGGACGTGATATGAAAAGTATTTCTGAGGCCGTCGCATCCCAAGATGGAATTTTTACCCTGGTCTACTGGCCCAGAAGTAGGGACACTTCACACAGCACCACACAACCCTTTCAATATTACTGTATTTTTGGATAAATAAGACCGCAAGACATAACAGCAGATGTAGGCTTTTAAGCCCATCAAGTATGCTCTGCTGTTAATGAGATTAGGGCTGATGTGATAACCTTAACTCCATTTTCCTGCCTGTTCCCATAATCCTTGATTCCCTTACTTAATAAAAACTCTGTCTGTGTCAGCCTGGAATATAATTAATCACCCAGCCTCGACAGCCCTCTATGGTAAAGAATTCCACAGATTCACTTTCCACTGAGAGAAGAAATTCACCCTCCTCTCTGTCATAGATATGCACTTCTTTATTCTGAGATTATGCCCTCTAGTCCTAGACTGTCCTACACTGGGAAACAGCCTCGCTGCATCTACTTTGTCAAGTTCTCTAAGTCCCACATTATGTGTTTCACTAAGGCCCTAGACTCCAATGGCTACAGGCTCAACCTACTCAACCTTTTTCCATGAGAAAACCCCTCCATACCCAGGATCAGCCTAGTGAACTTTCTCCAGACTGCCTCCAAAGCCAAAATATTTTTCCTTAGATAAGGGGCACAGAACTGTTCACAGTATCCTGGTATTGGTTGACTAGACTTGCGTTATTTTTTATATTCCATTCCCTACCTGCCCTAATTTTATACTGCGTAACTGAGCAGTATACAGGACATTAGTGAGGACTGAAATCACTGGAGTATCCAAGATTTATCTCAACCAATGAAGTTCTTGTTGAATAACTACCACATCATGTACATATATTGAAATACTGTTGGAAGAATAGAAGGCTTGGGAAAGGCCAATCAGGTCCAATTTTGGAAATTTCCAATGTGAGTATAGGTGGTGGAAGCACAGTTCTAATACAGATGTTATTCCATAGGCTTGGCTATCAGCATAAAAGTACTCAGAACTTATTCTGAAATATCATTGTCTAGGATATTTGTCGTCTTTGGTCTTCCCACATTTTATGAAGTGTTTAACCCAATGTTTTGTTTGATTGTGGGATTGCTGGAAAGGCCAGTGTTTCTTGTCTAATTCTCAACATCCACCACCAGCTCTCTTTGGCTTTCTTTGACCCCATTCCCTCAGAATCAAAGTCAGGGCATATCCATATCTGATTAGCTTAGCACACAGCCATTTATTTTAGCAGCTTATAATAGGGATGGCACGGTGGCTTAGTGGTTAACACCGCAGCCTCACAGCATCAGGGACCTGGGTTCAGTTCCACCCTTGGGCAACTGTGTAGAGTTTGCACATTCTCCCGGTGTCTGCGTGGGTTTCCTCCCACAGTCCAAAGGTGTGCAGACTAAGTGGATTGGCCATGCTAAATGGCCCGTAGTGTTCAGGGATTTGTACATTAGGTGGGTGCTCTGAGGGTGATGTGGACTTGTTGGGCTGAAGGGCTTGTTCCCTCACTGTATGGATTCTATGATAACAGATCCTCTCCCCTACACAACCACTGAAACCAGCTGACCAATCTTCACTTCCTTTCGTAAGACCCCTGAAGTGTGGAAGGAGGCCTTTGGCCCATCAAGTCCACATCAACCCTCCAAAGAGCATCCTACTCAGATCCAGCCCCCTACCATATCCCTTAACCCCACATTTACCCTGGCCAACCCAACTAGCCTACCCTGAACACTACAGACAATTTCCCATGGCCAATCCACCTAACCTGCACATCTTTAGACTGTGGGAGGAAATTGGACCAACCAGAGGAATCCCATGCAGACACAGGGAGAACGTACAAACTCCACACAGATGGCCACCCCAGGGTGGAATTGAACCTAAGTCCCTGGCACTGTGAGGCAGCAGTGCTCAGTGCTGAGCCACTGTGCTGCCCCTATGTATCCCTGTGTGGGATGTGGGTGTTGTTAACAAGGCCAGCATTTGTTGCTGATGAATTGATTGGCTCTTTAGGACATTACAGAAGACAGTTAAGTGTCAACCACATTGCTGTGAGTCTGAGTCACGTGTAGGGCAGGCCAGGTAAGGATGGTAGATTCCCTTCCATAAGTGGACTAGATGGATTTTGACAACAATTGGCATAAGGTCACCATTAGGCTAGCTTTGTTCTTAAATTCTACATTTTTTTTTCAATTGAATTCAAATTTCATCATCTGCTATAGCATGTTTGGAAACCATGTCCCCAGCAGATTAACCTGGGGCTATGGATTACTTAGCCAGTAATATTAACACAGTAACCACCATCTTCCCAACAAGTGGTTGGTACTCCTCTGTCCCCAGGATGCCACCAGATGTGGTGACCACAGCTGAAACTGCACAGTTAATGAAGGAAGTGGGCTGGGATGCAGCTTAGGTTTATACTAAGTCCAGGGTTATAGGCGCCTGTGAGGCAGGATTGCTTAAGGACTGGAGTGGACAGGGCATGTGGACACGAGTAGGCCCAGAAAAGCGATACAGTCCTAGCTCAGCTACCAGCCCCCACCAGGTTTCATTGACGAGGCTGCTGGAGACGTGGAGATGGCCTCCTCCAACAAATCCCAGAGGAGGTAAAAGGAGGATCTAGTGGGGCCCTAATTGGCTACTTGAACATCTCAATCAATTTCAGCTGCTGGCTCCCCGCTACATGTAACATTGCAGCAGAGATAAGGGGCAGCGGGAAGGCAGATACAATGGCGTGGTGATCAAGTTCATTCCCTTACATCGTCAGTTTGGAAAGCAATAAAGTTTTGGCCTTGTTAATGTCTGCTTATTCAAAGCTAAGGGAAGTGGATGGTAGCTATTGTAAATAAAAAGCACCTCGGTTGCTGGAGATCAGAAATAAAAGCGGAAATTGCCGGAGAGGCTCAGCAAGTCTGGAAACTGGAACAGAATTCATATTTCAAGTCCAGTGTGACTCCTGTTTATAACTCAAGGGCCAGTCAAAGAAGAGTCATCTTGGATTCAAACCATAAACTCTGTTTCTCGCTCCACAGATGCTACCAGACCCGTTGAGTTTCTCCTGTTTTTTATTTAAAGTGGTAGAAAAATGATTTTCTGACTACATGGGGAGCAGCTATGACTCTGGGTGTGGAGTGAGAGGAATAAGACTGAGGGGTCAGTGAATTCTGTCAATACAAAGGAAAGGTATATATGTCCTGTTTTCATTCTTCCCAACTGATAGTCTACTTAGCTGATGCTGGGTATTTGACACTGAGCTAGAATATCTCTCCAGTGAATATTTCCCTGTCTGCCATTTGCCGCATTCCATCGGTCTCTGTCACTGCCTGCTTGTTTTTTGAATGTGTGACACCACAAATATAATCCAATTAGCTCACCACGGCAATACTGTGCTGAAATATCAATAAATGCTGTGCATAAAATGGACACGGTCACACTTTGACTCAATATGCCTCTTGTGTTATAATGCAGTTGTTGATCAGTGTGCCCAGGATAATGGTGGCTGTTCAGATTTTGCCAACTGCACTCAAAATGGAGTGAAAGTCCAATGCAGCTGCGAGAAGGAATATTCCGGAGATGGCTACACGTGTATCCCAAAAGACCCATGTGCAGACGGGGTCAATGGAGGCTGTCATGAGCATGCCATCTGCACAGTGATAGGGGCAGTAAGTGAAAATATCTTCTCCTTGAATTTTCTGCAGGTCTGATCCACGGTGCCATGGCCTCTATCCACAGGCAGAACAGGAGGTAGGTCCCCAAATCCAACTCAGCTGGAGCAGGGATCAACTTCCATGCTGTTGGAACCAATCTGATCCATGCCAACTGACTCTCCCAATCCATTCAAGAACCCATGCTATTGTGGCAACATGCAGTTTTACATGCATGTTGTAGCCTGGGACTGTGGACAGGAATGTAGAGGCTCCATGCCTATTTGCATCACACAGCTGAACAGGAATCCATCCCACACTTACCGCTTCCCACTGGCACATGTCAGGACGATTTACAAGCTTATACTTGGCCTATTTAGTACATTGTCTGCCAACCTTTGTCAGGCATCAAACCCTGCACTGGGACTTGAACCTATGGTTCCTGGTTTACAGGCAACGAGGCTACCCAATGTGCTACAAGAGGTTGAAGTATAAATATATCTGGGAGTAATTCAACAATGAGGTTTGACAGCCAGACTGTACACAGTGAAGATGTCTATGGTCCTATGTTATGATGGACTATAATTAGTGATACTTATCCAAGGGCTTTAATTTCTAGTGTAACAGACTGGATCTTCCAAGCACTATGCAATGAAGAATTCAAGCCTGTCATGGAGTGTGAATTAGAAGTTTTGTTGGACATGAAGGCTTCCTCAATAGCATGTCCCAACCCCACAGCCTCATCCAACTGGTAGGAGGAAGGTAGTATAGGAAGGTGCATAGGAACATCATCATCTGCAGGTGCCCCTTCCAAGTTGCACACCACCCTGACTTGGCAATCACCTGGTCTTTCGTGGTCTTGGATCACACGCACACACACACACACACACACACACACACGCCTCAAGTATGATGAAATGATAAATGTTGAATGGCAGAGCAGGCTTGAAGGGCTAAATGGCCTGATCCTGCTCCTATTTTATATATTCTCATATACAATTGATCTTACCTAAAAAGTTTGTCCTCAGGATGTCAGTACAAGTAGCAGGGCCACATTATGCATCTGTTCCTTTTGACCCTGTGAGATTAGGGATGAGCTTTTTATTTTACAGTGTGGAAACAAGTCATTCAGCCCAAAGGGTCCACACCAACTCTGTGTGGAACAACCCACCCACACTCAACCCCCGGCCCAACCCTATCCCTGAAACCCATACGGCTAATTCACCTAATCTACACGTCCCTGGAAACTACAGGCAATTTAGCATGGTCGATCCACCTAACCTGCACATTTTTGGACTGTGGGAGGAAATCAGAACACCCAGACACTGACACTGTGCCCCTTTTAATTTGAAGCAACTGTGAAAAGAGACTTTAGCAAGAATTTTAAGCTTAATCTTTATGGCAGCACAATAGCACAGTGGCTAGCACTGCTGCCTCACAGCACCAAAGACCTGGGTTCAATTGCTGCATTGAGGAAATGGCTGCATGGAGTTTGCACATTCTCCCCCTGTCTGTGTGGGTTTCCTCCTGTGTGCTCTGGTTTCCTCCTACAGTCCAAAGATATGCAGGCTAGGTGGATTGGGCATGGTAAATTGCCCCATAGTGTCCAGGGATGTGCACACCAGGTGGATTGGCCATGGGAAATGAGGGATAATGGGGATGGTGGGGTTCAGTCTGGATAGGGTGCTCTTTAGAGGCTTGTTGAGACTCAATGGGCTGAATGGCCTCTTTCTGCACTGAAGAGATTCTATCAGATTCACAATCCTTTGAGTGAACTAATTCCTCCTCATCTCTCTTTGAAATCTGCCATTCCTTAGCCTAAAATTCAAACCCCTCTTGTTCTCATTTGCAAAACATCCACTCTCATCTACTTTGTCGATCCCCTTCAGGATCTAGTATACCTCAATCGAATCTCCTCTCATTTCTCCTGGTGTGATCTCTCCAAAGCCCTCTTCAATTGTGGCCAGTTTTCCTTCCCTTCGTGCCCCTATCTTCCTGCAACAAAGGCCAAAACACCAGATGCCTTTCTAATTTCCTGTTGTACCTGCATGGTGACTTTCTGCATTCCTTGTACAGATAGAGCCAAATCTCTCTGAACATTAATAATAAACACGTTTCTCACCTTCTAGAAAATATTCTGTTTTACTTTTCTTACTACCAAAATGAGCAAACTGACAACTTCATAATATCGTTTATAACATCTCCGTTCTGGTATCATCCATATCAATCATTTAATGAGCTCTCTTTCTTGATGAATGCAAAGTGTGTACCTCTGATTGAAATGGGTGAGAAATTGTTGGTGTACGCTGAGCTAATCAATGACTAACCTAGAATCCTTGTGTAACAGAATAAACGTAAATGTGCATGCAAGGACAATTATATCGGAGATGGAACTAATTGCACTGTAAAAGAGCTCCTTGTGAATCGATGTCTGCAAGACAATGGGAAGTGTCACGCAGATGCCAACTGTGCTGATCTACATTATGAAGGTAGTTATTGTTCATGATTTAATGTACACTTCTGTTGCAGAACAAGAGTTACCATTAGAATGATGGCCATTTCTATAGAGGACTGTTAGTTCCACTATGTTCTGCTTTGTTTTAATCTATAATTCCACACAGCTTCAAACGTACTGAAAACAGATATCTTGTGATAAATTGTAGATCATATGGAGGGGAACACACCACAACGTAGTTTGAAATAATTAAATAAATTATTATGGGCTGGGGGGTTGGGGGAGGGGGGACAACATGCTCTCCATCCCTGCAGCCAAATTGTTGGGAGCACCCCACTCCGAATGACTTGCCCACAACAATTTTTTTATCCTTGCAAGGGACGTGTGCGTAACTTGCTACCCATTCCTAATTGCCCTTGAACTGAGTGTCCTGCTTCGCCATTTCAGAGGGTAGTTAAGAGTCAACCACATTGCTGTGGGTCTGAAGTGACATGTAGGCCAGGCCAGGTAAGGATGGCTGTTTCCTTCCCTAAAGGACATTAGCAAACCAGGTAGGTTTTTACAATAAGAGTTAGATGGTCGCCATTAGACATAGGAACAGTATTAGGCCATTCAGCCCTTCGAGTCAGCTTCACATTTGATCATAGCCAATATAGTTCTCAACTCCATTCTCTTGCCTTCATCCTGTAACCCTTGACCCCCTTAATTAAGCAAGAACCTATCTACCTCTGTCTTAAAGACACTTAATGACTTGGCCTGCATAGCCTTTCATGGCAATGAGTTCCACAGGTTCACCACCAGCCTCTGGCTGAAGAAATTCTTCGCCATCTCACCTCTAAAGGGTCATCCCTTTACCCTAAGGCTCTGCCCTCAGGTCCTAAACACTCCTACAAGTAGAAATATCTTCTCCACGTCCATGCTGTGTTCTGTAAATTTCAATGAGATCTGCCCATTGTCCTCCTAAACTCCATCAAGTACAGACCCAGAGTTCTCAACTGCCCCTCATGTGACAAATCCTTCAATACCAGGATCATTCTTGTAAACCTCCTCTGGACCTCATCTAATGCCAGCACATCCTTCCTTAGATACGGGGCGCAAAACTGCTTTCAACATTCCAACTGCAATCTGAGTAAAGTGTATGCAGCCTCAGCAGTACATCACTGCTCTGGTATCCTAGCCCTCTTGAAATGGATGCTAACATTGCATTTGCCATTACATTAGTCTAGCTTTTATTTCCTGATTGTATTGAATTCAAATTTTGCCTTCAGTCATGATACCCATGACCCAAGGACATCAATCTGGGGTTCCATATATTACCAGTTTACTGACACTGCCACCAGGCCAACATGTCCCCAACGGGAGTATTGTTCATTGCTTTGAGGTAAGATTTCTGCCCCTATCTCAAGAACCTTATCGACTTAGCAGATGGAACATAATGCAAGAAAATGTGAGTTTACGTATTTTGGCAGAAAGAATAGAAAAGCTGACTATTATTTACAAGAAAAACAAGAAAATTCTGAAGAAGGGTCACTGTACCCAAAACATTAATTCTGATTTCTCTCCACAGATGCTGCTAGACCTGTTGAGATTTTCTAGCAATTTCTGTATTTGTTTCAAATTTTCAGCAGTTCTTTTAGGTTTTTTTTGTCTATTGAATATTATTTAAATGTAGAAAGACTGCAGAAAGCTATGGAACAGAGGAATTTGGGAGTTCTCATCTATGAATCTCGAAAAGCTAGGGTCCAAGTTCAACAGGTAATAGGGAGGGCAAATGGACTATTTACCTTTATTTCAAAAAGAATGCAGTACAAAAGTGGGAAAATTTTGCTAAAATTATGATAGGTTCTTGTCAGACCACAACTAGAATACTTAACAAAAAAAAACTTAAGCTGCTGGAAAAGCTCAGCAGATCCAGCAACATCTGTGAAGGAAAAAATCAGAGTTAACATTTTGGGTCCGGCGAACCTTCCTCAGAGCTGGAATACTTAAACAGTTTTAGGCCACTTTTCTAAGCAAAGATATGCTGGCATTGTAGGCAGCAAGAGAATGTTCACTAGACTGATACCACAATTGGAGACACTGTCTTATGGGAAGAGGTGTTAGGATGTAAATGCATGTTTGTCAAGTACTTGATAAAACTTTTCTTTTTCCTTCAGACAAAACAGTGGGAGTGTTCCATCTACAATCTGAGAAGGGACAGTACAAGCTGAACTATTTAGCAGCACAGAAGTTGTGCAAAGCAGAGGAAGCAGTGTTGGCCACATACAATCAGCTAGCCTACGCTCAGCAGGTCTGTTTAAACTTTGCACGTGTCATCAAATAGGTTAATATCTAGGTAGGTCATCAGCATCACCCACAAAAACCAGAGGCGATCGTTTATGTAGTTAAAGGAACATCACTGCATCAACCGTGGAACAGGGCTATCCCAACGAGTACCAGGGATTGACCCCACTCTGTTGGTGTGTCCCCACTAGAATAGCAGCATTACATAAAATAACCTACAAGTGTCTCAATTACATTGGATGTTTCAAAGGCCATTTTGCCCAATTGGTCTACGTTGCTATTTGTGCTCCACACAAGCCAGTGTCCCTCCCCTCTTTATCTAACCACATCATTATATCAGTATGTAATACCAATCTCTGTGGCACAATTAATCAGCGCATTTGGCCATAAAGTAAGAGATTGGTGGCTCAAGGTCACCCAGGAAAGAGCGAGCACTGATATCACTCAACACAGTTCCATTTTTTTAAGGTGGTCAGGAAAATGCTCCCCAAACAGAAGTCTTATCCAGTGAGTAACCGCAAAGGTGTTGCAATGTTGTTAACCCATCATTATATCCTTCTTTTCCTTTCACATGTGCTTATCTAGCATCTCCAGAAATTCATCAGTGCTGTTTCTCTCAACTATTACTTGTGTTATTACTAATTAGAAGTTTATTCCAACAGTGGTATTAATATAAAATAACTTAGCATTGAGAACACTTTGCATAAAACTGGATCTTTTGAGCAATTGTACCATTGATTTCTGGTTTCAGGCAGGTTACCATTTGTGTTCAGCTGGTTGGCTGGATGGCCAGAGAGTATCCTATCCAACCAGTTATTCCAATCCAAACTGTGGCTCAGGGCACGTGGGAATAGTAGACTATGGACCCCGAGCCAATATTAGTGAAACATGGGATGCTTACTGCTACCGAATGAAAGGTAAGCAACACACTTATTTTGTTATCTCTGAATGCCTTTTGTTTCAATGATTAAAGCTCAAGTGTTGCTGCCCTTTCTGCACACAGATGTACAATGCACGTGTAAGAAAGGTTATGTGGGCAATGGCTATTCATGCAATGGGAACCTGCTGCAAGTTCTAACAAGCGTTGACAAGTTTTCCACCTTCCTTACAGTGAGTAGCTATGTTTTATCTTTTGAGTAAATTAAGATAGGCGTACAGCATCGAAACCAGTTATTTGCTCCAACTGGAACAATAAGCATAATTCTCATACCTTATTTATCAAAAGTCTTGTAAAAATACAGCTTACTTTTGGACAAGTTTTGCCTATGAAACACAGTGGAGCTCTCCTTATTTATCATGCTTTCCCATCAATGCTTCAAGTAAGCACCTTAATTCGTGTACCAATTTAAAGTGGGAGAGCTCCTTCAGTGAAATTATTGGTGGTCTTGCAAATTGTTCCGATGAGTACAAAATGAAAAGTTTCAACAAAATGTGTAATTATTTCAGAAAACCACCGACGCTATTTGTTCCAAGCACCCCATTTGGTAGCAGGCTTCACATTCTCACCCATCTCTGGGTATTTCTCCCAAACTGCTTCCTGGGTTTATTGGTGACTACCTTAAATTCATGGCCCCTGATTTTGGACTCCTTCACACATGGAACAATTTTTCACATCTACTCCATCAAAGCTTTTCACGAATTTAAAGACATTTATTAGATTCCCCTATTGAAATTATAAGTGTCAAAGTTGTGTACAATCAAAATGTGCAGTTGATGTTCATAATCAATAACGACCTGCTTTTTCTGTTATAACGTAACACTCCAAGGTGCTTCACATGCGACAGAACAGACAATGAGCAAGCACAGAAGAGTTCAAATGAAGAAGGACTTGCATTTTTATAGTGTTTTGTTTTCATAACTACCAGATTTCTCATATTTTACTGGCCATGGAGTGTTTTCCAACAGTGATATATGTTTCATTTATGTAGAAATGGAACAACCACTTTTGCACATAGAAAACTCCAAAATCAGCAATGATAATTTTCACAATAGCCATAATGATGGCTTTTGTGGTATTAATTGAGAGGTAATTATTGGCCAGGAGATCAGGGATTAATTCCTTCCTCTTCTTTGAAACAGTAGCAGTGGATCTTTTACATTCACCCAAACAAGAAGATAGTTTTAAGATCTCAGTGCTCTCATAGAGATGTACAGCATGAAAACAAATCCATCATTTCAACTCGTCTATGCTGACCAGATATCCTAAGTTAATCTAGTCCCATTTTCCAGCATTTGACCCATGTCCCTCTAAACGGACGTACATGGAATAGTGTAGGTTAGATGGGCTTCAGGTTGGTATGACAGATCGGCACAACATCGAAGGCCGAAGGGCCTGTACTGTGCTGTAATGTTCTATGTTCTATGTAAACCATTCCTATCTGTCTGCCCGTCCAAATTCCTTTTAAACGTTGTAATTGTACCAGCCCCCACCACTTGCTCTGGCAGCTCATTCCATACGTATACCACCCTCTGCATGAAAAAGTTGACCCTTAGGCCCTTTTTATATCTTAACCCCTCACCTTAAAGCTATGCCCTCTAGTTTTGGATCCCCTACCCTGAGAAAGAGACCTTGGCTATTCACCCTGTCCATGCCCCTCATGATTTTATAAACCTCTACAAGATCACCCCTCAGCCTCCAACACTACAGGGAAAGTAGCTCCAGTCTATTCAGCCTCTCCCTATAGTTCAAATCCTCCAACCCTGGCAATATCCTTATAAATCTTGTCTGAACCCTTTGAAGTTCAACAACATCCTTCCAAAAGCAGAGAGACCAGAATTAAATGCAGTATTCTAAAAGTGGCCTAACCAATGCCCTGCACAGCCAATGTGACTTGGATCTAGAATCATGGGACTCAGAGATAAGAATTGAATCAAACTGAGCCAAACAAATTTAGTGGACAGAACAGCTAAGGACAGAAGGCACTTGCATTTTTCTAGACTTTAAGGATGCCACATTATGCTTTATAGCCAATGATCGGTATCTCCCTAAGTCACAACCTGAACAAACTTTTCCAAAGCATTTCATTGAATCACTTTGGGTTGACCTATGGTTGTGCAAGACACCATATAATTGGAAGCTCATTCTTCCTTTTCTTTGTGAAGCACAGTCACTATTATTACATCGTCAATGCCTAACTTGCAGACACTGAACTTACTGTGACATGATAATCCTTCAAAAGGGAATCAGATATATACTCTCAAAGAAAAACATGCTGACCTGTAGGACAAGCAAGTAGGAATGATTGAATGACAGGGCCAGCATAGATCAGGTGGAGTGATTAACCTCACTCTGTTTTGCATGATGCTATGATGTTTACTGACAGTAAGAGATCTAACCATGATGAGATGAAAATGTATCAGTGTTAAATATAAAATTGTAGAATCTCTTGCTTTAACTAAAATGCTTTCAGTTTCTGATCCTTCATTAAAAAGAAAATTACATACTAGCAATATAAAGTTATATACTTTACACCTTCTTGACAAATATAGTTGAAGGATTCAAGGCAATTGCACTGTTCGATAATCGCCAGTCACCATACTGCAGTTGGAGGCAATTATTGAACACTTCAGTTGTACATAAAGTTTGAAATGGTCTAAAGCTGATAAGCTGGAGACTGGAGATTGTGGCTAAAGTGTCGTTTTCCTATTTCCAGAAACTTCTCAATTATGCAAACACCACAGAGAATGGCAGAAGGTTTGTGGAAGTCCTCACAGATCTGTCAGTCAGAGGCACTCTGTTTGTCCCCGTGAACTCTGGATTCTATGAAAATATGGTAAACGTCTGACTTTATAAAAATATTTTTTGGTTCCACTTGTGAATTTAGCAGAATCCAGGCAGTTTTAACCATTCAAGTATTGATTGATACATATTGCAACAGCGTTGATTTGAATACTGAGGTTACATCCACAGATATAATATACTGACCAAAAAACAAAGCCAACATAAATTTTCATTGATGTCAATTTTGATGCTGCCAATAATGGCATTCAAAAAGTACTGCATTTTTCTGGGCTGAAGAAGGTTGTAATATTCCCACGCTGACATTTGACTAAGGCATCCAAACATGTTTGGGTGAGAACATTCAAAATGCCTTAAGACACTTGGGGATTGCAAATGGGATAGAACCCCCTGAGGAACCACATATCAACAGCTATTTTCAGCCAGTTACATGATTTCCCTAAGAATTCTCCAGCATCTCCCAAGAAAGAAAGAAAAAGCAAATTTCCACGTGATAAAATGTGAGGCTGGATGAACACAACAGGCCCAGCAGCATCTCAGGAGCACAAAAGCTGATGTTTCGGGCCTAGACCCTTCATCAGAGAGGGGGATGGGGTGAGGGTTCTGGAATAAATAGGGAGAGAGGGGGAGGCGGACCGAAGATGGAGAGAAAAGAAGATAGGTGGAGAGGAGAGTATAGGTGGGGAGGTAGGGAGGGGATAGGTCAGTCCAGGGAAGACGGACAGGTCAAGGAGGTGGGATGAGGTTAGTAGGTAGGAGATGGAGGTGCGGCTTGGGGTGGGAGGAAGGGATGGGTGAGAGGAAGAACAGGTTAGGGAGGCAGAGACAGGTTGGACTGGTTTTGGGATGCAGTGGGTAGAGGGGAAGAGCTGGGCTGGTTGTGTGGTGCAGTGGGGGGAGGCGACGAACTGGGCTGGTTTTGGGATGCGGTGGGGGAAGGGGAGATTTTGAAGCTGGTGAAGTCCACATTGATACCATTGGGCTGCAGGGTTCCCAAGCGGAACCCTGCAGCCCATTGGTATCAATGTGGACTTCACCAGCTTCAAAATCTCCTCCTCTCCTATTGCATTCCAAAACCAGCCCAGCTCAACCCCTCCCCCCACTGCACCACACAACCAGCCCAGCTCTTCCCCTCCACCCACTGCATCCCAAAACCAGTCCAACCTGTCTCTGCCTCCCTAACCTGTTCTTCCTCTCACCCATCCCTTCCTCCCACCCCAAGCCGCACCTCCA
Organism: Stegostoma tigrinum; assembly: GCF_030684315.1. Classification (NCBI taxonomy): domain Eukaryota; kingdom Metazoa; phylum Chordata; class Chondrichthyes; order Orectolobiformes; family Stegostomatidae; genus Stegostoma; species Stegostoma tigrinum. Next base: position 50,977,485 of record NC_081371.1, read on the forward strand.
TTTCTTTCCTACTAACCTCATCCCACCTCCTTGACCTGTCCGTCTTCCCTGGACTGACCTATCCCCTCCCTACCTCCCCACCTATACTCTCCTCTCCACCTATCTTCTTTTCTCTCCATCTTCGGTCCGCCTCCCCTACTCTCCCTATTTATTCCAGAACCCTCACCCCATCCCCCTCTCTGATGAAGGGTCTAGGCCTGAAACGTCAGCTTTTGTGCTCCTGGGATGCTGCTTGGCCTGCTGTGTTCATCCAGCCTCACACTTTGTTATCTTGGATTCTCCAGCATCTGCAGTTCCCATTATCACAAATTTCCAGGTGACTCCATTTGTTGCACTCCACTTCTGAGGAAGGGTCACAGGACCTAAAACATTTACTCTGTTTTTTCCTTCACAGATGCTGCCAGACCTGCTGAATTAATCTAAAGTGTTGCTCATTCTGAGATATTACACAGCCATTGCATGGAGTATTGTAGAGTCAGAGGCAGTTCAGACAGTTATCAGACTGGCAAGGTTTATGTGTTCTACTTACCATTTGTTCGCAGCTGTGAATATGCCTAAGAGTTAACATAACCCATATATACTATTACTCAGGTTATTGCTCTTACACAATCTACCCAGCCTTCACCTCATATTACATCATGGTAACAAGAAAGGCTTTCCTGTTACTGTAATAACTCCAACCTGAGGACAAATCCAGACTTGATGAGATCAAAGATATGTCTCCACTGACTGAAAAGTAGCTTTTCTCAGTGAATCACAGCAAACGGATGGCTGCAACTCAGAACTAGCCAACACATGGCAGTAATTGCTCAAAGAATATCTTGTTCCTACACCACCTCAATGTCATTAGTGTCAATTCAGCAACTCATTTTACAGAAGTTGTAACGTCTTTGGACTTGTACACGGGATATGGGTGTCGCTGTCTAAGCCAGTATAGGTCAGCATAGCCCTTTTTGCCCAGACGCAGTTACAAGTCAGCCACATTGCTGACGGGTCTGGTGTATCACGTAGGCCAGATCAGGTGAGGTTGGAAGATTTCCTTTCCGAAAGAACATAGGTGAAGAAGATGGGTTTTTTAAATTGACAGTGGTCACTATTAGATGGACTGAGAAATTGTCTATATGATATCCTGTGCAAAATGAGAGATTTATGAGAGCTAATTGAGCTTTATTAGCCAATTACAGAAGGTGAAATAGCCTTTACAGAATGATTTCATTCTGCCTCACTCGCGCTCTGTCATGGCTTTTACAGTGTTCAATGTCAGTGTTATGTCTAACAAGATACAAGAGACATATAATGCAAACTGTTAGCATTGTGACTCCAAAAAGAACAAGTACGTATGTAGGCAAAAGGAATTGTTTGTTCAGCCATCAGTCCTGCTTCATAATTGGGTCAATATTAGTTGAATTTAAAAATGGAAAATCTCAATTTTTAGAGGTCTTTTTAAGTCCAACAGTTTCATCTTTCAAAATAATCTCCTTTTTCCTGCGTTCTTCCTGGGTAGGATACTAATAAATTTCTTGGCACCAATGTCTGCTTTAGCTTTTCAGGTCACTCCCTGGCACAAGAGCCAATCTGATCACAGTTGTAGCACCTCGCCTGTGACAATTGGTCCCAACCTTGCCCTGGTGGTGTGTATGGGGACAGTACAGCTCTGTAGCTGCACCTCCGCATTTCCATTTCACCCTTTGTTGGGAACTGTCCAGGGCAGTTTCACCTTTCCAGCCTTGCTGGGCTTGGCTTGGTTCCTAACTCCTAGACGTCCATTTCCAATGCACAGGCCTTTCTCTGGAGCACCCACAATTCCATGTGTAAATCTGGCGAGGTCAAAATTATCACGGCACTTGCCACTCTGATGGTATGTGAGCTTAGGGTCCTAGTCCAGTTGGCTCTATCCTGTAGTGTGAGCTGGGTTCTGTCGAGCTACCTGAAGCCAGCAGTAAAGATTACCTGGTACCTGGGGAATGTGGTAGGGTTTTCCCTTCCTTTTGCTGGTACTTGATTATCCTGTCCATGGAGTCCCCTCTATTGTAACCAACCACAATCTTCATGTCCTCAGGTAGCCCTCTACCCACATTTTGATGGTGGGACAAAGCAAAGTAGACTACGGGCTGAAGTACATTAACATCAACTTGATTTTCTTGGTGTCATCCAGCCTGTGCACAATTCTCTGTTGGTGGGACTAGTGATAGAATTCACAGGAGTCCGAGGTGGGTTGGCAGGCAGGGAATTTTTCCGCTATCTCTGCCAGTTGTGCCACAGGTGAATGGGACAGTGTAGGTGACATTGGCAGCCCCTTTCTTATCTTGGTGACTAGTCTGTTCATTAGTGCCAGAAGGGGAAGCCAGGTTGGGGGTGCTGGGGGGTTCTGGAGAGTAAGGGTTCCTCCGGGAAGGGAGGTGTACTTTCCCCATCCTTTGTGATTTGAAGCACACCAACATGCTTCCTCCTCTATGTCCCTTCTGCTCATGACCCTCGACCCGAAAGGTGTACATTAGCCCTTTCAGAACCACATGGTGGGGTTTTAATCTATCAACCTCACACTTACACTTTGATTGGCCTTGAGCACTGGACCATCACTCTTGTTTCACTTGGCAGAGAGCTGTAACCATTGTCTGCAAATGACTCAATTTCTCGACTAACTCAGTCACGACTTTTCATGCTACAACATGATCCCAGATGACACATTGTTCCCCTTCATGGGCTTCTCTCCCTGGGCCTGAAACATGTGCAGCAAATTCTCCTGATTCTTCTGTTCCTGCTCTTGGAGTTTGGCCCACATTTGCTCGATTATTTTCTTTGTATTAGCTATTCTTTCTGTTTAAGCTTTTTCAAATTATCTCCCTTTCACTTGTTCCATACAGCCAGCTGTTGCTGTAGCCTTACCTTATTGGGGGCTTACCTAACTCGTTATGCACCCACCCCCCAACAATTTTGCCCTTCAGATCCCAGACCCGAAACTAACTTTGCACAGTATTTGGGCCACTTCCTGCTCAGGTATTTCCTTTGAGCTTCCTCCCACTTTGAGCAGTCTGCCATTGCTTTCCTCTCGAGTTCATCTCAGCATTATGGTTCCGACCTACACTAAATTCCTGCCTAGTCCCTCTGACTCCCGTATGCAAGGAGTAATAGACAATCCACCCCAGTCTAACCCCAGTCAACTTACAGAATTTACCATTCCTCCTTGGCTAGCCTATCTTTAAGACCACGCTGTCATCCTACTCTACAGTCTCTGTGCTGCCATGTGGGATACGTGCCCTCTTAATTCAGGCTTCCAGGCTGAATATTCAGGTTTTCCATTCATTGTCTGTGACACTAGCAGTTCAGCTCTCCAAGAAATTGAATTAGGAACTCCTCGCAGATGGTCTACTGCATATGTGCTATTCACCAGAAACCTCCACCGCTCAAATTTTTACCACAAGTCGCTATGAATTTTGACATACATTTTTCAAGATTTGTTTTGGACCAACAGAGACGACCTTGCATTTATTATTGATCCCAGTGTACCCAGTCCGTGTTTGAGTCACCTGGGTGGCTAAGAGTCAGCCATGTTAGTTTGGAACTGGAGTCACATAGGCTGGACCACACAGTAACATTGGGTTTCCCTCTCTCAAGGGACATCAATGAAACAGTGGCATCTTTTTAAAAAAAGTCTGCCTTTTTTTTTAAACTGACAATGGTATTGCATGACGAGAATTTGTTTCAGACTGAATGTAAATTCTCAAACTGCTGTGGGTTAGAATTTTAACTGTCCACTTATTAATTCAGACTGTTAGCATGCTGGCATTACAATTGGACTAACAAAGCAGATATTAAAGTGCCTACCATAATATAAAAGAGGGTGGGGGAGCAAAGTTGGTTAAACACTAACAAGTATTGTTTTTATTCACAGACATTATCTGGACGGGATATTGAATACCACTTTTCTAATCTCAGTAGCTACATATACCACAAAATGGAGAATGGAACCCTCATTCGCAGTACAATTGGTCACACCCTGCTCATAACGACAGCGAGAACTCCCCTCCCTCCGAGCCCTGAGTTCAGTCAGCAGATTGGAAAGTTGGTGAATGATCGGCCAATTGTTGCCTGGGACATCGTTGCATCAAACGGGATCATTCATGCTATTGATAAGCCTTTGCAAGCACCCCTTGAACCAGTAAGCGAGTATACAACTTAGTAACATTGCAACGAAGCATTTCACATGAATTAGAATGAAAAGTATTTTGCGTTCATTCATGCGCTGTAGGGAAGATTCTTGTTTTATTGCCCAACCCCTATTGTCCTTGAGAAAAGAGTAGTAAGGCCCTTCCTTGAATCACTGCTGTCCATGTGATGTTGGTATACCCACAGTGGTGTTTGATTTGAAGCTCAGGGGATTCCCCCAGCTATTGGAAGAAAGCTCTAGCCCAGAAATTTAAATCTGTTTTCCCTGCACTTTGTACCATCAATTCACCGAAGGAGCGTTCTTTCGCTTATGGGATCATCTTATACCCCACCATCAAATCTCCTTTTAACCTCCTCTACTTCAAAGAGAGCTTCACCAATCCAACCATGCCCCTATAATGCCTCATCCCTGAAGCTATTCTGGTGACTTGCATCTGCACCCTCACATCCTTGCAAAATCTGGTGACCTGAGCTGGACACAATGCCCTAGTTGTGGTTTAACCAGAGCTTTATACGGTTTCAAATATACATCCCTCTTATTTTTATACTCAAGACCTCTGTTTACAAAGTTCAAGATACCATACGGTGACTGGGATGATCCCACACACAAAATTCACACAATCCTCCAACCTCTTTGATGGAGAAATAATCCTGTTGTATTTGGGAAGCTTTGGTGTAGTTTCAAATAGATAGTTTTACTGTGGCATGAAATTGTGGCAAAATCATTAATATTTCAGGAAACAAACCAATCTGGCATATGAATAACAAACATTGTTGTGAGCTGGAATGTAATTTTTGGAGTGAGCTGAAATAATTCTGCTTTTAATATGAGTTTAATTTTTACTTCAGCTGTTGTAGCTGGGGAGATTCATCATTCCTTCAAAGAGAGTTGAGGTGGTTTTGAATTCTAGCTGAAGGACTCTCGAGTCACAGCAATGATAACTTCTGGTGGGCTTTCATATCATAAACTGAGCAGCTTTGATTAGAAACATGTAAAAATGAATCTTTACAACAACCTGTGGGTTAATGATGTGGAAAGTGCAGTTCCCATCTTCGTGGTTGCTAAGTTCTAAATTGGAGTACAACGGTAATAGCAGAACACAAATAAGAACAGTCTTAAAATTTATGTATGCAGTCCCATGCTTCAGTGAGGGCAAGAACTTCAAAGTTATATTTGCGTATGCAGAGAAAGAGACACATTTTGTCAAAAGCTTTTCATCTTGTGTTCAACAGGACATTTTGCAAGAACATAAATTTGTAGGGAAAGCCAACATTTAAACTGCATGGGGGCTAACCAATCAGCACTGTCATGTCATGTCGTAAATATGTTGGGACTCTCCTTGAATTTGCACTCTTGCAAAATATCGTGATGAGTGCAAGGCAAAAACCTTCAATCATGTGTCCTTTTTCAGCAAGGAACTCAAGTTATTACTGGATTGATTTTATTGTTGTCACATATAAATTGGGGTGGCACGGTGCCTCACAGCTCCAGGGACCTGGGTCCAATTCCAGCCTTGGTTGGCTGTCTGTGAAGAGTTTGCACATTCTCCCTGGGTCTTTGTGGGTTTCTGCTGGGTTCTCCGGTTTCTTCCAAAGATGTTCAGGTTAGGTGGATTTGCCATTCTAAATTTCCTAGTGTGCAGCAATGTGTAGGCTAGGTGGATTAGCCATAGGAAATGCAGGGTCACAGGGGCGGGATGCTCTTCAGAGGGTCAGTGAGGACTTGATGGGCCAAATAGCCGACTTCCATACTGTAGGGATTCTATGAACCAAAAAAGAGCAAAAAGTGTTTTTTTGTGTGCAATACAGGCAGATCCTTACAAAGTGCATCAGAGCAACAAAACAGGGTGTAGAATACAGTGATAATGGGAACTGCAGATGCTGGAGAATCCAAGATAACAAAGTGTGGAGCTGGATGAACACAGCAGGCCCAGCAGCATCTCAGGAGCACAAAAGCTGACATTTCGGGCCTAGACCCTTCATCAGAGAGGGGGATGGGGTGAGGGTTCTGGAATAAATAGGGAGAGAGGGGGAGGCGGACCGAAGATGGAAAGAAAAGAAGATAGGTGGAGAGAGTATAGGTGGGGAGGTAGGGAGGGGATAGGTCAGTCAGGGAAGACGGTCAGGTCAAGGAGGTGGGATGAGGTTAGTAGGTAGGAGATGGAGGTGCGGCTTGAGGTGGGAGGAAGGGATGGGTGAGAGGAAGAACAGTTTAGGGAGGCAGAGACAGGCTTGGCTGGTTTGGGGATGCAGTGGGGGAGGGGATGAGCTGGGCTGGTTGTGTGATGCAGTGGGGGGAGGGGACAAACTGGGCTTGTTTTGGGATTCGGTGGGGGAAGGGGAGATTTTGAAGCTGGTGAAGTCCACATTGATACCATTGGGCTGGTGCCTTGAGCAAGGGGCTCACCTTTGTCCCCCTACAACCACACATCAACAAATACCAGTCGCGTTTGGATATAGAGCTTCTTTTCCGCCGCCTTCGCCTCCACGCTTACTTCTTCAACCGGGAGCCCAACCCTCCCTCCACTGACCCCTTCACCCGCTTCCAACACAAGTCCTCCTCCTGGACACCACCCCCAGGCCTCCTACCCTCCCTTGACCTCTTCATCTCCAACTGCTGTCGAGACATTAACCGCCTCAACCTCTCCACCCCTTACACCCACTCCAACCTCTCCCCCGCAGAACAGGCAGCCCTCCGCTCCAACCCCAACCTCACCATCAAACCCGCAGACAAGGGTAGCGCAGTGGTAGTATGGCGCACTGACCTCTACATCGCCGAGGCCAAACACCAACTCTCCGACACCACCTCCTACCGCCCACTCGATCATGACCCCACCCCCAAGCACCAAACCATCATCTCCAACACCATCCATGACCTCATCATCTCAGGGGACCTCCCACCCACAGCCTCCAACCTTATCCTTCCCCAACCCCGCACGGCCCGTTTCTATCTCCTCCCCAAAACCCACAAACCTGCCTGCCCTTGTCGACCCATTGTCTCAGCCTGTTCCTGCTCCACCGAACTCATCTCCACCTATCTGGACTCGCTTTTCTCCCCTTTGGTCCAGGAACTCCCCACCTACGTCCGTGACACCACCCACGCCCTCCACCTCCTCCAGAACTTCCAATTCCCTGGCCCCCAACACCTCATTTTCACCATGGACATCCAGTCCCTATACACCTGTATTCCGCATGCAGATGGCCTCAAGGCCCTCCGCTTCTTCCTGTCCCGCAGGCCCGACCAGTCCCCCTCCACCGACACCCTCATCCGCCTAGCCGAACTCGTCCTCACCCTCAACAACTTCTCTTTCGATTCCTCCCACTTCCTACAGACAAAGGAGGTGGCCATGGGCACCCGCATAGGCCCCAGCTATGCCTGCCTCTTTGTAGGTTAGGTGGAACAGTCCCTCTTCCGCACCTACACAGGCCCCAAACCCCACCTCTTCCTCTGTTACATTGATGACTGTATCGGCGCCGCCTCTTGCTCCCCAGAGGAGCTCAAACAGTTCATACACTTCATCAACACCTTCCACCCCAACCTCAAGTTCACCTGGGCCATCTCCAGCACATCCCTCACCTTCCTGGACCTCTCAGTCTCCATGTCAGGCAACCAGCTTGTAACTGATGTCCATTTCAAGCCCACCGACTCGCACAGCTACCTAGAATACACCTCGTCCCACCCACCCTCCTGCAAAAATTCCATCCCCTATTCCCAATTCCTCCACCTCCGCTGCATCTGCTCCCAGGATGAGGCATTCCACTCCCGCACATCCCAGATGTCCACGTTCTTCTAGGACCGCAACTTTCCCCCCACAGTGGTCGAGAACGCCCTTGACCACGTCTCCCGCATTTCCCGCAACACATCCCTCACACCCCGCCCCCGCCACAACCACCCGAAGAGGATCCCCCTCGTTCTCACACACCACCCCACCAACCAACCGATACAATGCACCATCCTCCGACATTTCCGCCATCTACAATCCAACCCCACCACCCAAGACCTTTTTCCATCCCCACCGTTGTCTGCTTTCCGGAGAGACCACTCTCTCCGTGACTCCCTTGTTTGCTCCACACTCCCCTCCAACCCCACCACATCCGGCACCTTCCCCTGCAACCGCAGGAATTGCTACACTTGCCCCCACACCTCCTCCCTCACCCCCATCCCAGGCCCCAAGATGACTTTCCATATTAAGCAGAGGTTCACCTGCACATCTGCCAATGTGGTACACTGTATCCATTGTACCCGGTGTGGCTACCTCTACATTGGGGAAACCAAGCGGAGGCTTGGGGACCGCTTTGCAGAACACCTCCGCTCGGTTCGCAATAAACAACTGCACCAGTCGCGAACCATTTCAACTCCCCCTCCCATTCCTCAGACGACATGTCCATCATGAGCCTCCTGCAGTGCCACAATGATGCCACCCGAAGGTTGCAGGAACAGCAACTCATATTCCGCTTGGGAACCCTGCAGCCCAATGGTATCAATGTGGACTTCACCAGCTTCAAAATCTCCCCTTCCCCCACCGAATCCCAAAACAAGCCCAGTTCGTCCCCTCCCCCCACTGCATCACACAACCAGCCCAGCTCATCCTCTCCACCCACTGCATCCCCAAACCAGCCAAGCCTGTCTCTGCCTCCCTAACCTGTTCTTCCTCTCACCCATCCCTTCCTCCCACCTCAAGCCGCACCTCCATTTCCTACCTACTAACCTCATCCCACCTCCTTGACCTGTCCGTCTTCCCTGGATTGACCTATCCCCTCCCTACCTCCCCACCTATACTCTCCTCTCCACCTGTCTTCTTTTCTCTCCATCTTTGGTCCGCCTCCCCCTCTCTCCCTATTTATTTCAGTACCCTCTCCCCATCCCCCTCTCTGATGAAGGGTCTAGGCCCGAAATGTCAGCTTTTGTGCTCCTGAGATGCTGCTTGGCCTGCTGTGTTCATCCAGCTCCACACTTTGTTGTTGTAGAATACAGTGTTACATCTGCAGACAGAGAGAACTCAGAATTAACATTTGAGACATCCATTCAAAAGTTTGATAACAGCAGGGAAGAAGCAGTTAGTATATCTATTTCTATGTGTATTCAGACTATTTATGTAACAGTTGTATCTTCAAACGCTCATTTCTTTTATATTGCAGTTGAACAGGCGGTTTTAGACTTTCATTCTCACTCAAAATCACGACTGATCTGCAGTTCAGGAAAAACTGATAAGGGAACCACACACACAAAATGTCTATTTTCTTTTCTCACCTGAAGCCACACTTTCCATTTTCCACTCTACCTGCCACTGCTCCCTTGTTTGAAAGCTTCCATAGTTGGTCAGTAGTGGGATTCCCCCATACTGTTGTTGAGCCTTAGAATCTCATGCAGAATGCGCATCAACTTTCATTGTACCGGTAATGGGTTCACCTATTATCACACTCAGCTTCCTTCAGCCTTGCATGTTAAAATTCCCACTCTAAACCCCTCCTGCGAGTGATTCCTTATAAACACACCACAATGGTCAATGCTTGGATGATCTGGTCAAATGTTTCTTTTTGTGGCGAACCTTATCTGTTGACACATCCTGGGACTAAGATTTGTACAGTGGTCTTAATCAAAGTTAATGTTACTGTTCACTCAATGGAAATCTAACTCCTTCCTGTCTGCTTTCTATTAGGTTAAACCTTATGCTGTTCACACAGGCGCAGGAGTGGGAATTTTCTTTGCCTGCATCCTGGTAACAGCTGCTTTTGCAGTGGCTGTGTATTATTACCACAAGCACCGAAGGGGACCCTTCAGCTTCCAGTATTTCAAGGTAACACATCAACTGTCTGAAAACATTGAAAATTATTCTCTTCTCTCCTTGGCTGCTGTGGTGCACATCTATCACATTATCAAACTGCTACAGTCCAATTTTTAAAACTCTATCAACTGAGACTCTTCTAGATTCCCTACAGTGTGGAAACAGGCCCCTCGGCCCAACAAGTTCACACTGCTCCTTGAAGCATCCCACCCAGACCCATCCCCCTGTAACCCATACACCCCTGAACACTATTTAGCATGGCCGATCCACCAAGCCTGCACATCTTTGGACTGTGGCAGGAAACCGGAGCACCTGGAGGAAACCCACACAGACACAGGGAGAATGTGCAAACTCTGCACGGACAGTTGCCTGAGGCTGGAATTGAACCCGGGTCCCTGGCGCTGTGAGGCTGCACTGCTAACCACTGAGTCACTGTGCCGCCCCTGTTCTAACTGCGTGAGTTACACCCTCACTCCCAAACGCTAAGCTGCCTGAAAACTAGGAGAATGAATAGGCCATTCAGCCCTTCCGCCCTGCTCGGCCATTCCATGAAATCATGGCTGATCTGATTGTAACCACAAATGCACATTACTGGCCGCCCCTGCTATCTACCCCCATTCCCCTCTGCCTTAAAAATACTCAAAGACTTGGCTCTCGCCATCTTTTCAGGAAGAGAGTTCCAAAGACCCTCAACCCTTTGAGAGAAAAAAAGATGCCCGGTATTTATTTTAGAAATGGATACTTCCTTATATATAAACAGTGACCCCTAGTTTTAGATTCTCCCACAAGAGGAAATATCCTTTCCATATCTGAGATACTCTCAGGATCATTTGTTTCAATCAAGTGACCTGTCACTATTCTGAACTCCAGTGGACACAGACATAGCCAGTCCAACTTTTCCTCATTAGACAACCATCCCATTCTGAAATACTTCCAAAGCATCTCTATCCATCCGTAAATGAAGTGACCAGTACTTGACATAATAGTCTACATGTGGCCTCACAAATTCCCTATATTAGAATCATAACCACTCTGCATTTATATTCACTTGCCCTCACAATAAATTATAAATTCATTTTCCTAATTACTTGTACTTGTCGAGTAGTACTTTGCAATTCATGCATTAGGACTCTCAGTCCCCTCTGCATCTCATTGCTGTGCAATCTCTCACCATTAAAAAAAATGCTTCTTTTTTATTCTTCCTACCAAAGTGGATGTGCTTGTGATGACAGCATTAATGTACAAACAGGAAAGTACAAGCTGGCCTCACAGCTGGAGGTTTCACCTGTAAGCAAACAAGTGTTGAAGAATTGCGAATATAATGTGATAACTACATTCAGAGATCCCTCTGGGGCAAGTGGAACCTGAACCCGGACCTTCTGGTTCAGAGATAGATACCACTGCACCACAGGCCCTCAGCACATTGTTATATCACGATCTGCATCCATGGATGTTGCAGGTACAAAGGGGGCAGAATGACTCCTTTCAACGAAACAATAAAAATGGCAAACTCAAATATCATTCTGCTGGAAGTTGCTGGGCAGCAATACATTGCAACCAGAGATAACAAGTTGTGGAGCTGGATGAACACAGCAGGCCAAGCAGCATCTTAGGAACAGGAAGTTGCTTGGCCTGCTGTGTTCATCCAGCTCCACACCTTGTTATCTCAGACTCTCCAGCATCTGCAGTTCCCATTATCTGTAATACATTGCAACCCACTTTGTTTATCCTCTACCATTCTGGACACAATAATGAAAGGAGTAGCTGACTGATCACAGCAATTAATCCTCATCAATTCGCCAATAGGGAAACAATGCATTGCTCCCATCCTTCTGAACAGTGCAGTTTTGAAAATATTCTCCCATGGGATTTGCATGTTGTGGGTAGATCCTGCATTGCTTGCCCATTCTTAATAATCCTTAGGTACTGCATACAGAGCCAAAGCAAACACCTGGCAATTTTTAATCATGATATTTGAGATGTTTTATTCTTTATGTTTACAGTCTGAAGAAGGAGAAGGTGTGTCCTCATTTGATGACTCAGTACCCAACAGGTTCAGCAACCCCATGTACAACAAGTTCACAAATTCCACAGACAGCGGTACAGATCCCTTCTGTGTAAGTCATTTTGTGACTAATTCTGTGTGTGAGTGTTGGGGGTGGGGATGCCATGCACAAGTGATTAGGTCAGAGTTAAAAGTTATACCCCCAAAAATTTCTATTACTGTCCAAATGAGGTTAAAGAAAGCACTAACATTTCCAAAAAAGAACACCCTTGCATTTCACCAGTAAAGTACTTTAGAAATGCAGTCATTGCTGACATGCGGAAACCATGGCTGTCAATCTGCACGCAGCCAGTTTCCACAAACAGCAATGGGTTACTCTGTTTTTGCATTGTTTATTGAGGGGTAAATATTTGCCAGGGCTCGAATACCATGCTTTTCTGTGTAGTATTGTCCCCAGAGGGAAAATGGGGCCCTGAGAATAAAGAAAAGGCACCCAGATGACATTTGCCCATTAATGGCATGTTGGTTCTATCCTTGACTTTGAGTCAGTGCCCTAGTGGGTAGATCGACCAAAGTATCAGACAATCTCAATGTTGTAGGTGTCATTTTGTCTGCGCCTCTGCCTGTCCCTAGGCATCCTCTGCCTGTCCCTAGGCATCTCAAAGTCCTTGGGTCTTTTCAACCTGTCCTCAATTCACCTACACTCCACCTGCATGGGTTTCTCCATAGTGTCATTCAGTTAAATATGGGGATGCCTTTCCAAGGGGGTTACTCTAAATGAGTTACACTGCTACCAGATGGGTAAAACATTGATGAATTTTATAGTCTTTTCTAATGACCATTTTGTAGATGATATTATCCTTTTAAGTAAAAGAAAGAGTATAGTATAGAGGGTAGATTAGCTGCTAATTCATGTGTATTTTCAAGAACTTACCCATCCTGTTCCCAGTTGTAATAACTATAAGTAAATGGAATTTGAAATTTCTAAGCAAATCCACAATTCTGGTCTTCCTGCTGTAGGAAAGATGTCATTAAACTTGAGAGTGTGCAGAACAGACTTAGAATAAGTTGGTGGGGTTGGAGGGTTTGAACTATTGGGAGAGGCTGAATAGGCTGAAGCTATTTTCCATGGAGCATCAGAGGCTGAGGGATGAGCTTATAGCGGGTCATAAAGTCATCAGTGGCTTGGATAGGTAAATAGGCAAGGTCTTAACTAGAGGGGCTTAGGTTTAATGTGAGAGGGGAAAGATTTAAAAAGGACCTGAGGGGCCACTTCTTCACACAGTGACACATGTATGAAAAGAAATGCCAGAGGAAGTGGTGGAGGTGGGTACAATTACAACATTTAAAAGGCATTGGCTAGGTATATGAATAGGAAGGGTTTAGAAGGATATGGACCAAATGCTGGCAATTTGGATTAGGTCAGGTTGGAATGTCTGTTCAGTGTGAACGAGTTGGACTGACGGGTCTGTTTTCATGCTGTAGGACTCTGATGGATATGTTAGTCGTGGAACTGGACAATAAGCCCGAACCTCAGTCCACAGTATCTCCAGCGTAAGGTTGATTGGAGTTTGAGAGGCTTTGAAGACTCTAGAATTCGCCTCTAATTGAGGAGAACAGGCTTGGCCAATGGAGCCTGCTGTAGGGTCATTTATTGGCAAATACACTATAAGTTAGTAACTATTCCTCAGATCAGGTAAAGATACCCAAGGACTCCTGGTGAAATTGTAACCCAGCAAGAGTCATCTTCAGTTAGCAAAAGCAAAAATTTGGTTTGGGGAAATTAAGCTCCCATTAAGTGATACATGAGTAATACAGCAGCTGGGCTTCACAACTACTTCATTACTTACAAAAGCAATAGGGTTACGGTTACAGCTACAGCATCACCGGAACTTCCTATTACTACTGCCACAAGTGAAGACAAAAGGCACTTAATATTTAATAGCTTTATCTTCATTTAGAAATCTGAAATGTGTCAATGGAGTGAAGGGGGAACGTGCACTAAGTGTAGGGGCTGGTGACTTCAGGGACAATTACTGTCCCAATCCTAGCAGCATAAAAAACTCACCTGATCAAGCGCCACTTGGATTCATAAAAGCCCTGAGCATTGAGCTTCTCTTCCACTCAGGAAATCTGTCAGTGACGTCACACCCTGCTTGATGCTGCCAGCCAATCAGAGGCCAACAGTTTCTGGTCCTGGAGATTATCGCTCGACGCCCAAGCTATGAAATCACAAAAGGCTGAAACAGCAAGAAGCTGAGCAGGCTTTTTATTTTGGGGTGAGGGCATCTCTAGTTGAAGATCAGAGGGGTTGGATAAGAGCAGGGGGTTCAGATTTCATCAGCCACCTGCTCTCTCTCTATACCTCACCATCTCTGATTCCAAAATGCTTCTCCCCTCTCCCAGCAGGTAGCACATCCTCTCAAAAGCAAATAACTCAGCCAATGGCAAGTACAGACCTTTAAGCAGTCATTAATTGATCACTTCAGGGCCTTAATTGACAGCAAGTTAAACAGGTCTCCCATGGATTTAGTTACTGAGATGGCAAGAAAGGGGCAATTATTTCTTAGGGGTCAAATTTCCCCATTTATTTGTCCTTCTTCATAGAATCCCTACTGTGTGGAAACAGCTCTTTGGGCCAACAAACCCAAACCAAACCTCAGTGCATCCCACCCAGACCCATCCCCCTATAACCCATGTAAGAAACACATCCCGGAACACTACAGGCAATTTAGCATGGCCAATCACCTAACCTGCACATCTTTGGACTGTGGGAGGAAACCGGAGCACCTGGAGGAAGCCTACACAGACACGGAGAGGATGTGCAAACTCCACACAGACAGATACCCAAGGCTGGAATCGAATCTGAGTCCCTGGTGCTGTGAGGAAGCAGTGCTAACCACCATGCCACCCCTTGCCACTTCCAGGAAGAGCTTTTTGATTTTATAGCAGTCAGTTTAGATTAAGAAGGAACCAAGTATTCCAGTACTAAAGGCAAAAAAAAATTCAGCGTAATTTCTTCCTATGTGTGATCCAGTGAATTCCAGCCATCATTGCTACGATGATCTGTTCATACTGGTCTGCTTTTGGATCCTTCGTTGCTATCTTAACTTGTGATTCATGTCATTTTCAATGTTACATTGTAGACTGTTCACACTGAAACAAGCCAGTCAGCAGTTTATATACTCCAGATGAGCATTCTCTCACTTAATTTCATCCATCTGCATCAAGAAAAGCCATTCCTTTCTGTCTATGTACTTCTCCAGCTTCATTTTAAATGTACCTATTTGCTACAGTTACACTTTATGGCAACCATTTCCACATTCCCAACATTTTTTGGAGAAAAATATTTCTTGTGCATTCTTTCGGGATTTATTACAGACTTTCTTATAAATCTGTCCTCCCGTTTTGGACTGCCCGAGATGTGGGAACAACATCCTCACTGTAAAATCCTTCAATAAATTAAGAAGTCCTATATCATGTCACCCATCTACCTTCATTTTTCAGTTTTTCCTGATTGTTGTAACTATCATTATGTGACAGGGTCAATCAGTTTACAATATCTTCACTGCATCATAATATGTAATCCAAGAGATAAAAATCTCATGCCTCATCTCACCCTGGACCACATGAAGCATGATACTCTAATCGCTACTCTTTTGTAACTTCATAGTGTAACATAGCCCAAGCAGTGATGTGCCTGACAAATATAATGTTGGAGTATAATAGTTTAGTAAATTCCTGGTTGATCCTTTAATGCCATGATTACGTTGCAAATTAGTCCAGTTGGCTAGACAGGTAGTTTGCAATGCAGAGTGCTGCCAAATATATGGGTTCAGTTCCCGCACCAGCTAAGGTTACCATGACAAACTCTCCTCAAATGGTCCCCTCTCCCGCAGAGTGGTGACCCTCAGGTTAAATTATCACTAGTTATCTCTCAAACAAAAACAGAAATTGCTGGAAAAGCTCAGAAGGTCCGGCAGCATCTGCGAAGAGAAATCAGAGCTAATGTTTCAGGTTCTGACGAAGGGTCACAGGACCTGAAACATTAACTGCTTTCCCTTCACAGATGCTGCCAGACCTGCTGAGATTTTCCAGCAACTTCTGTTTTTGTTTGATTTACAGCATCTTCAGTTCTTTCGGTTTTTACTAATTATCTCTCTCTCTAAAGAAAGAGCAACCAATGTTCTGGTAAGACTATGGTGACTTTACCTTGTGTTACCGGAGATAATGGAAACATTGTTGCATTAGGTAAAACACCTTGTGGGAGGTAAAATCACATCAATAATCTCCCCCGAATATGAGTGAGAATTTTGCAGCATGTGTAGATTGGACAATAGCCCTTTTAACAAGAACTCCACAACATCTCCAACCAGCCCAATGAGGTCATTAAACTCTGCCTTTCAGACAAAGGCCAATGTATCATTTGAAAGATTACATCGCTGTTGCACTAGAGTGTCAGCCTAGATTATAAACTTCAGCTTCTACAGTCAAACTCAAACCTAATTAACTGACTGAAAATGTGAAAGTGTGCCAATCCTGTCACCTATTACAGCACAGGTATGATCAAAAACTAAAAGACCATGAGTAGAACCAAAATGCCAAGTTGATAAAGCCAGAGACCTTTTCCTAGGCTGGAGGTAATTATGATGAGGGGACGTAGTTTTAAAGTGAGTGGAGGTAGATACAGTGGAGATATCAGAGGTAGGTTCTTTACTCAGAGAGTGGTAGGGGGCGTGAAATGCATTGCTGGAGAGGGTAGTGGAGTTGGCCTCATTAGGGGCATTTAAGGAGATATTAGATAGGCATATGGATGATAGTATAAGGTAGGGGTAGAGGTTAGATAGACCTTAGGTTTAGGGTAAAAGTTCAGCACAACATCATGGGCCGAAGGGCCTGTACTGTTCTATGTTCTAAAGGACTTCTGATAATCACCTGTTTAATTTTCCACAGGATGAACATCACCTGGGAACAAATAATGGTGACCCACAATAGCAAGACTGTCAGCATTCTGCGTGTACACTGTTACTGAAGAAATGTTGAACATTAAACATTTGGTGGTCATAAATTCTCTTGGCTGCAGCATTCCAATCTCTTAACCACTAACTATGGGACCTACAGAGCCAGTGGCATGTTTGACCATCCCAGAAAGCACTGATGAAAATTAAATCCATATTGTACATGCGTTATAGCCTTCATAAAAGTTTAAAATTATCTGGGAGTAATACTTTAAACTGTAATATTTAGCTATTTTAACCTAATGAAGTGAAGATATTCAAATGGAGAATGTTTTTAAAATGATAATGGTATAAAATGATAATTGGAAAATATTGTCTAAAAATGTACTGGGCCAATGATTTTGATCTTGAATTAAAAGTCTCAGATGCACCTTTAAATACGAATATTTATTTTCCCACTGTTTAGAAAATATAAAATGTTGGAGAGATATGGACAACATCAAGTGTTCTCCAGGAATGTCTTTCTACAATATGGTTTTCTGCATGGGAAATCATGTCTCTAACTTGATTGATTTTTTTGAAGAAGTAACGAATAGGATTGATGAGGGCAAAACAGTGGGTGTGCTCTATATGGACTTCAGTAAGGTGTTCGACAAGATTCCTCATGGTAGCCTGGTTAGTGAAGTTAGATCACATGGAATACAGGAAAAGCTATCCATTTGGATACAGAGCTGGCTCAAAAGTAGAAGACAGAGGGTAGTGGATAGTTGTTTTTTAGATTGGAGGCCTGTGACCAGCGGTGTGCCACAAGGTTCGGTGCTGGTTCTACTGCTTTTCGTCATTTACATAAATGATTTGGATGTGAACATAGGAAGTATGGTTAGTATGTTTGTTGATGACACCAAAATTGGAGCCGTAGTGGACAGTGAAGAAAGTTTCCTCACAGTATAAAGGGACTTTGATCAGATGGGCCAATAGGCTGACAGTGGCAGATGGAGTTTTAGGTAAACGTGAAGTGCTGCATTTTGGAAAGGTAAATCAGGGCAGAACTTATCTACTTAATAGTAAGTTCCTGGGGTGCGTTACTAAACAAAGAGACCTCGGAATCTAAGTTCACAGTTCCTTGAAAGTTGAGGCACAGGTAGACAGGGCAGTGAAGGTGGTGTTTGGTACACTTGCCTTTATTGGTCAGTGCATTAAGTATAGGAGTTGGGAGGTCATGTTGCAGCTGTACAGGATATTGGTTAGGCAACTATTGGAATGCTGCACGCAATTCTGGTCTCCATGATAAAGAAAGGATGTTGTGAAACTCAAACGGGTTCAGAAAAGATTCAAAAAGATGTTGCCAGGGTTGGAGGGTTTGAGCTACAGGGAGAGGCTGAATAGGCCAAGGCTATTTTCCCTGAAGTGTGGAGGCTGAGGGGGTAGCCTTATAGAGGTTTATAAAAGCATAAGGGCATGGATTGGATGAATAGAAAAGGGTCTTTTTCTCAGGGTAGGTGAGTCCAAAACTAAAGGACATAGCTTTAAGGTGAGAGGGGAAAGATTTAAAAGAGACCCAAGGACAACTTCTTCCACAGTGATGCAGGTATAGAATGAACTGCCAGAGTAAGTGGTAGGGGCTGGTACAATTATAACATTTAAGAGGCATCTGGATGGGTATACGAATAGGAAGGGTTTAGAGGGACAGGGGCCAAATGCTGGCAAATGGGACTAAATTTATTTAGGACATCTGGTCAGCAAGAGACAAGTTGGATGGGTCTATTTATGTGCTGTACATCTCTATGACTCTGGCTCTAATTCAGATTGTTCTCCCAACACTGACTGTGAGCAACAAATGAGAAAAATCACAGGAGCAGTATAAACACTGTTTTGTTCTTCATTTTCCTGGAACCCTTTTAATTGAAATGATAAAACTATTGCAGGCAGCACAAGAAGCCTGTTGAACAGCCAAATCAAGAACAGTGCAGTGCAATCTGATAACAAGATCTGTTCATTCTCCAATTGGTGCTGGGGTGGGATGCATTGGGGGATTGACAAATCAGATGACCAATAGGGGCCAGAGTGAAGTCGAGATGACGAAACTTTCAGGAATGCATCCATGTGGAGTTGGCAACCCAGCCTCTGCAAACCCACCCCCTTCATAAACCAGGAGCAGATGGGACAATCCCGAGCCTGCTCTCATGAATCATTCCCAAAGGCAGCCATGCCATAATCTGCAGGAGGCTTTCATTTGTTCAGGATGCGTAATCGAAAAGGATGTTCTTTGAAAGATTGTCAATTTGTTCCGGAGGGTGGGGGAGGCATTCCGGTGGTATGGGACTGGTGACAGGAAAAATAGTTATTATTCTCTCTCTCTATATTAGAGATTAGGAACATGGCAATTAGGAGCAGCAGTGGGCAATTTGGCCCTTCGAGTCTGTTCTGCCATTTTACATCTCAGTTTTGAACCTACCTCCTCTCACTCTACATCTATGACGTCTTGTTCTAGACTGTCCCACAAGGGGAAGCATTTGTTCAACATCTATCTTATCATTCTCTTTCGGCATTTTATACACCTCAATCAGACCACCACCTCATTCTCCTAGCCACCAGTGAAAAGAATTCAACCACTCCTCACACAACAGCCTTTTCATCCCTGGAATCAACCAGGTGAACCTCCTCGGAACTGTCTCCAGTTTTGCCATATCCTTCAAGTAAGGAGACCAAAACTGGACATGACATTCCAGGCGTGGTCTCACCAACACCTTACATGATTGTGGCAACGCTACTTTTATAATTCAGGCCTTTTGCGATGAATGCCAGGATTCCACGTGCATTTCTTATTATATGCTCCACCTGCATACCCATTTGTGATTCATACACAAAGAGGCCCAGAACCCTGTCGTGGACACACTCTAAACCTGATTCCCATTTAAATAATAATTTGCCCTTTTACTCTTCCAGCAAAAATGAACAACCTCACACTGATCCACACATTAAACTCCATCTGCCAGATTCTGGCCAATTCCCCTAGCCTATCAATATCCATCTATAAAACTCTATCTCCTCATCACTGCCTCCTTGCCCACCTACTTTAGGTATAATCCACAAATTTAGCTATGTTACACTCTGTCCCTGCTTGCAGATCATTTACAGAGATTGTAAATAGTTGAAGTTGGAGAACTGAGCCCCACAGCACCCCACTGGTTATAGTTCACCATCCAGAGAAGGACCTGTTTATCATGAACCTCTGTTTCTGTCAGTCAACCAATCCTCCACCCAAACCAGTATTCTATCCTTAACCCCCTGGGATCTAAACATCTGGGTCAGTCTCCTATCCAGCATGTTGTCGAATGCCTTCTGGAAGTCTAGATGAACCAAATCCACCAGATCCCCATTATCATCTTGCTCGTTACATCCTCAAAAGAACTCCAGCAGGTTTATCAAGCAGAACTTGCCCTTCATGAAACCATGCTCAAACTGATGAACTGAGCTTTGTTTTTACCAAGTGTCCAGTTATCTCCACTTTTATGATGGACTCTAACAACATCCCCACTACAGAGGTCTAACTGGACTATAGCTTCCCACTCTTTGTCCATCTCTTTTTCGATAAGGGTGTCACATGGACAATGTTGGAGAGATACACTACTTTCTTACAGAGTAACAGGGATTTGTAAGTCTGTTCAATAAAATGTGGAGCTGGACGAGCACAGCAGGTCAAACAGTATTGGAAGAGCAGGAAAGTCAATTATTTTGGCACCGGACCCTTCAACAGGTCACAAGTCTATTCTTTGTTTAGCATATTTTTTGACAACTCTGTTTCCAAATGGATGTTGCAAACCTGAAAGATTATGCAAGCAATATTTTACCAACTACTAGTGAATGGTTAAAATTGGCTTTCAAAGAAACTAAATTCCTTTCCATTGTTCTGGTCCTCTTAGTTTCTTTATTATTGGCACAGCATACAGAAAGAATCCCCACTACAAATTTACTATAAAATCATACATTACACAGACATTCGAAACTACTATTGGGCTTCCCAGTTTATCAAACTCCTTTCTAAAACAAACCCAGGAGTACACAAACTACACTTGTAGCATGTATTCAAAACACTGCAATCTTTTACTGCAATGAAACATTTTGGGAAAAGATAAAACAGTTTTAAAATTATCAGCACTTATTTCTTGTTGTTAGAGAGAAACATAACTGATTTGCATGACATTTAAACTAAAAAACAGAACACAAAGTGTAGCTTCCTATGATTTCATTGCATAACCACTGCTGAAACTCTTTGAGACTAGCATGTACTGTATAACATGGACTACAATGGCAGTGGCATGCTGTGATCATCTTAGATTGTATCACTTTTCTCATAAAGCACACCTCGACAATTCGAAAAATAGAGGACCATAATTACAATTTTCAAAAGGATTTTAGTGTTGAATAAGCTAACTTTTGTCTTGCATTTAGAAAACAGCTCGTAGAATTTCTTAAAACAATCAGTTAAGATAAAGTTGAACAGAATGCATTTGAAGAGATCAAGTCAAATACACACAACCATTCTATTCAGTAGATTATCGAAGTATCATTTAAGACCACTTATTACCAAATGGATTTTCATTTCAATTGGGAAGTTAGAGTTTTGGGGCAAGATTTTAAAATCTGTGGACATTTAAATTTCCCTGAATTCCTGCAAACTGCAACAGTGAGACCAGTTCGAAATCACAAGCAAAATCTTCCCAAGAGTGGACATTGCAATTCACCATAAAGTAGAAGCTTATTGTCTGCAGTTCAGGGGTATTAATGAGCAAAAGACTGTGGCTGCAAAAAAGGTTTCATTGGACATTCAGAAAACCATCAAACACAAACCCACCCAGCACAGCCAAGTTTATAGACATGCTCACACACTTCGGACAGGACCAAACCAGTTTCAAAACAGAGAAAACTACCAAAATGCTTTAAAGGCTTAAACAAGCAACATAAAACATCCAAATCACAAAAAGCACAAAGGTAACTTGAAAAATTAAATACAGTTGCTTCTGCTATAAACTAATTGGAGTGCTCACCAGGAACAGAAGGCAAAAACATTCTTAAAATATTTACAGCAATGCCAAGGGTTGTGGATAGATCTGGTTAAAACCTTCTGAAGCTTTGTTCAGATCCAGCCTGAACAATTAGAATCAAGGTGCCTTGCTTCTACTGGATGGAACTGCTCTTAATGTAAAATCAAGATTTAACAGCCCAGTTCCTGGAGAGCAAAGAGACCAAAGACAAATTTAACAACTAATTCAACACACAAGACAATGCAAATTCTGGCTGAAGAAGGAACAGTGATAAGATGTGAATTTGGGTGAACATCTTTTATTGCGGCTGGGGGTCTTCAGTTTAGCAGCGAGACGGAAGATGCTGGAAACATTCTCCTTACTGCGGGAGATTAGCAGGAGATGTAATAGGGATGTTCAAAATTACTCAGAGTTTTGCTAGAGTAAATAGGGAGTTCATCCAGGAAGGCAATGAATGAAGATAATTGGCAAAGGAATCAAAACAGGAAATGAGGATTTTTAAAAACATTTACCACAAATTAACAGTGTATTCCATGTCATCATCAGAAAGGTCAATTCAAGAAGATTCATGAGTAACTTTCAAGAGGGAATTGGCATTAAAGGCCAAATTTAGTTAATATACATTATAAAACACACTTGAAAGTGCAAAATTTCCCTTGAAGCAAGGGGCTGAGATTGGACCCAATTCTTTCAAAGAGCTGCACAGATGGAGTGCTCCCAAATGGTCCGCTCCTGAGCTCAATGATTCTACAAAACTACAAATCAGCCAGATTTTAGGTCTTGTGGTTCACACTTGCAAAACATTTCTTTAGATGTTAATGTTGCAGTTACATTTTAATACTCACTCCAGATCAGTAACAGTGCAGACAAAACATTTTGTTCAAGTGTATTTCTGAAGGAATACTGTGCACTAAAGGGATAACACAAGGAACCATGTTCAAAAGCCAGCAGGAAGTTTCCTAACAATCAGACCACGACCAAACGCGATGTCTTACATGGCTAATGTCAAGATGTTAACATTTTTCATGCCGGCTCTCTACCCCAGCTTGCCCTCCGACTGACTCGGTGTGTATCCAATCACCTTCTCAGCAAGTCCTACCTAGCATCACAGCTTTCAGTGTCTGTACCCACCCCTCCCTAACCTTCCTCACCCATCACTGCCCACCTCCTGTTTAAATGCCATCTAATGACCATCTCTATCAGCAGAGGTCAATCTGTTCTCTCAGATGCTAATTCTCATTTTATGCATTTGCTTCAGAAACCTATTGAACAACATTTATCATACATAAATACAGCTTACGATTTATGCAACAGGTCTAGCGAACAACATACAAAACGCACAGATAATTAGATAGGGATGATTGCACCAATACTGACTAACTAGGAGTTGGCAAAGATCTCCTTACGAGGGATTTGCCAACATTGCACTTGCTTATCTGTGACTAGCACACTTCAGAGAGACAGCAGAGTTAATGCAGCAAGTCCATTTTGTGCATGTTCTGCCCTTAAGGCAGTGTCTATGTACACTTTGAATTTACAGAAACGTTCTCCACTAAAGCATATCTGCTGGCTGTAAATATTAAGTAACCTCAATTCTCCTTAGTACTGACACTTAGCAATACTGCTTTATGAGCAAGTCTCGTGCACACACAGAGGAGCTCAGGATAGCTTAATTTCCAAATGCCAGTCTTTCTGCTCCTCTCTCTTGTAAAGGAGATTTATTGGCTAACCTTTGCCTGTGTCTCAACAAATACTGAGGCTGTGAGCACCTCCGCTCCCCGCACGACACCACACAAATAGGTGCGTGATGTTACCCAACCTGTTCCCTAGGCAACCAAAAACCACGGACTAACACACTGCGGGAAATAAAACTTCAGCAACGATTTGCCACTCTCGCCATTAAAGATAATACGAAAGCTTAGCTGACCACACTCTAGCAATGTTCAACCATAGCTTGTCGCTACAGCCACCGAAAGCCCAGAAACAAAGAGAGATTTACAAAAACAACTAAAGCAAAAGTTCCAAACTGTTTGTGTGGGGCCGAAGCACATGACTCAGTTAGACGCGTCAATGCGGCGGATCATTTAATCTGAGCCAACCCCTCGACATCGAGGTATTTGAATGGGCTGGCACCAATCTGGTCGGACCAGAGTGAGGCTTCATGCTGCAGTGGTGTTCTCCGAGGGTAGAACGTGTTGTGCAGGTTGTAGTTCAAGATGCAGCTCAGGGACGCCATGTATATATCAGCGAAGCGTGAGAGCCGTCGAGAGAAATAGGTAGGATTATGGTGGGTTCTAAAAATGCTCCCAAACTGGGGGTTAAAGATGGTCTTGGTCGTTTCCCTGAAACATCAAAAAAAACGGTAAATGAGTGGCCAGTGATGGCAACATAAAAGGAACAGACTTCTTAATACAACAGATGGGGGAAATGGTGGCATAGTGAGAATGTTACCTGGTTAGTAATCTGGAAGCCTATGTTAATGTAATAAGGAAAATAGGTTTAAATCCCACCAGGGAATTTAAATACATTGAATAAAACCTGGAATTGGAAACTAGTCTCAGTAATGGCGACCTCCATCGCAAGACGTCCTTCCAAATAAGGGAATAGTAATCTTAACTTAAGGGACTTCACTCTGCTCCAAGCAGTGGCAGGGATCTGGTGGGGGCATTGCACCCCACAAAACCTAGCCCCTGATCCCAGATCCCAAAGAAATCTTCAGTTGGTACTATCAATTGGATGAATAATCCAGAGACCGAGCCTAATGCTGCGGAGACACAGGTTCGAAAACCAACCAGGGCAATGGGAGGAACTGAAACTCAATCGATAAATTTGGAATAGAAAGCTTGTCTCAGTGATGGTGACCATGAAACTGCTATCCGTGGATGCATCCACTTGGTTCACTAATGTCCTTCAGGGAAAGAAATCTGTCATCTTCATTTGGTCTGTCCTGCATGTGACTCCAGACCTGCAGCAATGTGGCTGACTCTACCTACCTCCAGGAATGGCCCAGGTAACTACACAGCTTGAAGACAATTTGGGATGGGAGGCCTTTCCAGCAACACACATCCCATTGAAGGATAAGAAGGAACAGGAATCACATTGGAACACAAACGCCTTTGACCCGGCAATACCCAGTGTAAAAGAGGCATCTCCCACCATGATCCAACCTTCCGCTTTCTTTATACTATCTCACCCATTTGTCAAGTTCCACTTCAAGCAGCTGAGCACAGAATCCAGGCTGACACTCGATGGGAATCAGGGAGCACTGCACTTTCAGAAGTGCCGTCTTTGGAACCATGCGTAAAACTGAACCCATGCCTGCCCTCTAAGGTGAATGGAACAGATCTTGTGGCATGATTTTGAAGGGGGGAAGAGTATACACCCTCAGGAGGCCCATGGAGTCACATAGTCTGCAAGTGGCATCAGATTCGGAGCAGGCGAGGAGGAAATAATATTGGGAATGGTATAGAACATTGAGCTTTTGCTATCCAACTTCTTGTCCAAAATTAATTCAATAGATTTTAGCATATACTGAGTTTGCTAGAAAAGTGTGTGTGCGTCTATATAATACTGTATTAGAGTCACTTTAACTCTTGTGTGAATGAGGACCTTACATAATGTCTTTGGCGTATATTACAACTCACCGCAACTCATTCCTCTCCTTGATCCATTCTTGTAGCACCATCCGTGACTCTGCATCTTCATAAGTCTAAAACAGTTTCATAAAGGAAGGATAAAGGAACACCAAGTGCATCCTACACTTTTGATAACACAACAATGAGAATTCCTTGGAAATGTCAGTTTTGATTAATCTGGTTAAAAATGCACATATCATCTGAGGGATGATCATCTGATTACGTACAAAACCAGAAATTGCTGGAGAAACTCAGCACATCTGCCAACATCTCTAGGAAGAAGCAGAGTTTGTATCCGGTGACTCTACGTCAAAGCTCAAGACAGACGTGAAATGTTACTTCTGCTTTTTTCCCCCCACAGATGCTGTCAGACCTGCTGAGTTTCTCCAGCAATTTCTGTTTTTGTTATAGATCTTCAGCATCCGCAGTTTTGTTTTATTTCACAGATTATGTACAGTTGTTCTAGATTACAGAGCTATCACTAAGACTATTCTTTATCAAGTTTGTTTTTCAGCTGAATTGGATTCAAACTTGAAGGGCTAAAGTTACAGACACTTCAGATTCAATTCCTTGACCTTATTCCCCACAAACTGCACTTACATCAGTTTGAGGGAATGAAAATGAATCCCATACCTCTGCTGTAGAGCACACAAGCTCAAACATTCTACGGTCTCTCTCATAATAATCTCACCACCCATTGTCAGAGCCTCTTAATGGTTTTATCAATTCAAAGGAGGTGGCTGCTGCTGGCGAGGTCAGCGTTTAATGCCCATCTCTAATTGCCATTTAGATGGTAAATGGTGATGGTTGTGATGGGTCTTGAATCACCGTACTTCGTGTTCTGTTCAAGAGCATTTTGGAATTTAGAATCTGGAATTTTGGCCCAGCAATCGTGAAAGATCATATACCTCACAAGTAACAGAAGCAGAATTAGGCCATTCAGCCCACTGAATCTACTCTGCCATTCGATCATGGTTGATATGTTTCTTAATCCCATTCTCCTCTTAACGAAGCCATGTTGACTCAGCCCTATTTTATCATGCATCTCCAAGTCTCATCCTTAATAATGGACTCCAAAATCTTACCAATGACTGAGATCAGACTAACCAGCCTATAAATTCCCACCTTGTGCCTCCCTCCCTTCTTAACTAGGGGTGTTACATTAGCCATTTTACAGTCCTGTAGGACCTTCCCTGAAACATCACCACCAATATCTTCGCAAACTCCTCAGCTATCCCCTTCAGAAATCCAGGGTGTGGTCCAAGTGTTTTGTCCACCTTTGGCCTCTCAGCTTCCCTAGGACCTTCTCCTTAGCAATGGCCACCTCTGCTCCCAATTTTGGCATTCTGGTATGCCTATGAAGAGGAACATGCAAACATATGGGGTTTCCATGAACCTGCTGCCTTTGTTCTATGCATTAAAGGGCATTGCATACTAAAGGAGCCATCAAAGCAGCCTTGGTGAGTTGCTGCGATGCATCTTGTTGACAGTAAACGTTGCTGTCACTGTGTGTCAGTGGTGGAGGGAGTGAATGCTGAAGGTTTTAAAATGGGGTGCCAGTCAAGTGGCTGCTTTGTTCTAGATGGTGTCAAACTTCTTGAATGTTGTGGGAGCAGCATTTATCCAGGCAACTGGGAAGTATTCCATCCTACTTGTGACTTGTGCCTTGTAGAGATGGACAGTTTCTGGGGAGACAGAAGGTGAGTTAATCACTGCAAAACTCCTAGCCTTTCATGTGGTCTTGTTATCAATATATTTATAGGACGGAGCACAACAGGCCAGGCAGCATTCGAGGAGCAGGAAAGCTGACGTTTAGGGTCTGGATCGTTCTTCAGAAATTTATAGGACTGGCCCAGTTTGGTGTTTTTGTCCCCTAGACTATGACGCTGGGAGATTCACTGATGTAAGAGAACAGCTCAGTTAGCTCTGGCATTGACTATTGGGCTAAAGAACCACCTTCTCTCTCAGAATTGCTCCAATTTAGAAAAGAACCGAGATGTGATTTTTAAATTTATAAAAGGGCGTTCAAATTTTCACTTTCCTACAAAAAGGTTGAAAAGTCATTACTCTGAAACAGAGACAGCATCAGGAATATCAGATACCTCACAACAGGTGATGATGTGCTGCTAGAGATGTACATGATGATAACGGATTTGAGTTAAAATTCATAAATAAAAGCTGTTATACCATTGGCTGATGGTGCAAGCATTAGGATCAGAGATTTAAGGTCTTGGCCAGAAAATGATGAAGGGGTTGGTGGGGCGGGTGGTGGTGTGGGAATGGAGGAAGAAATGTTTTCACAGTGAATGCTAATGGCCTGAAGCTCTCAGCCTGCGAGAGTCATGGAAGCAGAGAATGCAGAACGACTTGAGGGAAATAAACCCATGACAGTTGAAGAAGGGGACTGATTGGATTACTCCACAGAGGACTAGCATGGCCTCAATGGCATAAATGCTCTTCTTCTCTAGAACAGAACAGCACAGGAACAGGCCATTTGGCCTATAACCATGTGCTGAACAAGACACTAAATTAAACTAATCCATTCCATCTGTCTTTGGTCCATATCCCTCCATTCCTTGCAGATTCATGCGCTTATCTAAAAATCTCTGAAAATGCCCCTATCGTATCTGCCTCCACAACCACCCCTGGCAGTGCATTCCATGCTCCAACCACTCTGTAAAAACAAAAAACTTTCCCTTCACTTATCCTTTGAGCTTTCCTGCTCTCACCTTAAATGCATGCTCCCTCGTATTCAACATTTTAGCCCTGGGAAAAAGATTCTGACCATCAACCTTACCTATGAATCTCAATTCTATTAGTCTCTCCTCAGCCTCTGCCACTCCAGAGAAAACAAGCTGAAACGTTCTAGCCTTTCTTAATAGCTCATACCCTCTAATCCAGGCAGCGTCCTGGGAAACCTCTTCTACATTCTCTCCAAAGCCTTCCTGTAATGTGGCAATCAGAACTGAATGCAATATTCTAAATGTGGCTTAAGCAAAGTCTTATGAAGGTGCAACATGACATTCTGACTTTTGTGCTCAATTCCCCATCCAATAAAAGCAAGAATTCCATGCGCCTTCTTTACCACCCTTTCTACTTGTGTGGCCACTGTGAGGGGGCTATGGACTTGAACCCGATGGTCCTTCTGTACGTCAACACTGTTCAGGGTCCTGCTATTAACTGTATACGTTTCTTTAACATTTGATCTCCCAAAGTGCAGCACCTCACACTTAGCCAGATTAAGCTCCATATACCATTTCTCCACCCACATCTGTGGCTGATCCACTTCCTGTTCTCTGTTGTGACAGCTCTACGTAAAAAAGGACACACTTACCTGCATGCGTTCAAGCAGCCCAGTGAGACCCTGCAACCACACAACTACCTGATTGTATTTGTCAGTATTCATAGTTTTAATTTCCGATCGCAACTCTGGAATAATTGCACCTGTTCTCCAGCCATGCTTCAGGGTCAGATCCTTGTGTGACAAAAAGGATATCAGTTAGTCATGCTTAGCTCAGTTATATTTGCAGAAGTACAAACAAAATTTCTTTCTTTGGTTTTATTGCTTTGGAAATTCGCGGCCTCAAAGACATAAGAAAGCATTTTAGCCTTTTCCTAAAATAAATTCTGCGACAGTCAAAACCTGATGGGTAAGCACTTCAACAAGCAGCAAAAAGGTGATTTAGAAAAGAATGATTCCAGGAATGAGGAACCTCAGTGATGAGGATAGATTGAAGAAGTTGGGACTATTCTACCTGGAACTGAGAGGAGATCTGAGCGAGGCTATCAAAATTATGGTCAGGCTGGACACAGGAGATAGGGAGAAGCTCGATGAAAGGTTAAAAAAAGATTGTAAGTGATGTCCCAACAAAGCAAGACAGATGTGAGGAAATAACGGGAGAAAGAGTACATAGTTTGGGTATGGAATGCACTGCTCAGAAATGCAGTACAGGCAGGTCCAGTTCAAGAGGGCTTTGGATCGATATTTGGATTGAAATGGTATGCAGGGATATGGGGGAAAAAAGGCAGGAGATTGGCTCTGGGTGATACAGCTGGCGCAGGCACAATGGGCTGAATGGTCTCCTTCTGCACCATAACTATTCTGTGGGGGTGGCACGGTGGCTCAGTGGTTGGCACTGCTGCCTCACTGCACCAGGACCTGGGTTTGATTCAACCCTCGGGCAACTGTCTCTGTGGAGTTTGCACATTCTCCACATGTCTGCGTGGGTTTCATCCAGGTGCTCCAGTTTCCTCCCATAGTCCAAAGATATGCAGGCTAGGGTGGACTAGCCATGCTAAATTGCCCTTAGGTGTCCAGGCTAGGTGGATTAGCCATGGGAAATGCAGGGATAGGGTGGGTGGTGGGTTTGGTTAGGATGCTCTTTGGAGGGTCAGTGTGAACTCGATGGGCTGACAGGCCTGCTTCCACACTGTAGGGATTCTAGGATCCTGTGAAATGCTCTTGGAATATCGGGTTTTTGGGAACCCACACATTTGTGATACAGGTAACGCACAAGAGAATAACGCAAAATCTCCACATACATAATATTGACCATTTTATCAATTAAACATTGCAACGTCTTTCTGTTCTTCCCGTTTTCTCACCACTCCCAGCACAGTTTATTCCCTACAGGACATTAGTGAACCAGATGGGTTTTTAAAACAATCAATCAACAATGGTGTCATGAACACCAGTTGCTGAGCTTTTAATTCCAGATTTATTGATTAAGTTTAAATTTCATCATCGGTCACGTCCCCAATAAATTAGCCTAAATCACTGGATTGCTAATCCAGTGACAATACCAACACCTCACCACAAGTACAGAAAAAAATGTCCCATTATATTCAGTTTAGTACAAGCTATTTCATTAATTTAATGACACAGATATACTTACAGCCAGATCACTGTAAATATGATCCCCAAAATAAAGTACCTTCGAGCCAGTCCATCCAGTGAGCTTTAAAAATTCATACAGGTTTCCCTGGGTGAAAACAAAGTTCGTGCTTAAAATGCCGTTCAGACTGAAATCTAAAGCCTGCAGCTTATTCTTCCCAAAATGAATTGCTAGATTGTAAATATTGATACAAGTGCAAACCTTAACTAAACAAGGACCAAGGAATAGGGACACATCATTAATAGCAGCATTGTGCACTGTCAGTCTGAACCGCTACACCGTAATCTTAAATGCAAGGACAAAGGCCAGACTATCCAAGCCTCTTTAATGGGGTGTTGGGAGCATAAAATTCATTAAGTGATCAATAAGCTGTCAATAATTTTCAGTAAAAAAGGGCCATAAAAAAACTTCTTGTTTCTTTATTTTTCTATATTTTCTTCAGAAGAACTTGTATTTAAGAATCTGTACCTACGTATCTTTGTACACAAGATAGCACCGTAAGTGACAATTTGTAAACTTTTCAATTAACTCATTTGAGTACACGTGACAATAAAATTAATTCAGTTCAATTCAGTTCATTTTATTACTTCAGTCCAGAAAGGTTTGTCCTACTCTGCTAATAGAAGTAGAAGGAATTCTGTTTATTTTATATCTACATACTTTGAACATTGTAACACGCAAAACAAGTGAAAATCAGAAAAAGATACAAGACCATTCCATTAATTGCAGATGGTTACTGTTTGTAAATCTCTACAAAATGAAGTACAAGCTACATCACTTAAGTCACTTCATTTAAATTATGATCATTCAAATTGTTTTTACACGTTAAATTTCCATGTTGCTGAATTGTTAACTTTGCTTAATTCAATCTATTTGATCATTACATTTAGCACAAAAACACTACGGATAATCAGGAAGAAACCAAATTGAAACATTTGTCTCTTCTGTCATTAGAATAATTTTACACCCCTTCGATTAAATAAATGCACACAAAGGCTGCATGGAGACTAATAACTATACTGTAGATCGTGACATAGTTCATACACAGTCATATACTTGGCAGAACCCCACGGTGTACTAAGCCTTGAAGCTAAACTTAGTGGCTGTGTCATCAATTTTAATAAATGATCCAGAGATTGCAATTGTTTGCGAGGCAAAAACAAAAGAATCATAAAGGTTTTTTTTGTTGAGAACAACTCTGATTAATCAATATATAAACTGATCAGCGTAATTTGAATTATTTAAAATTGAGCCTGTGTGTTTATGGGACATTCAACTCGATAACATCAAACTAACAGGCTTATAGAGGCAACCGGACAGAATGAGGGGATTTACCTGTTTGTAGATCTTTCCTTTCTCTAATTTGCTGATTTTGTCCCAGTGCAATTGACCTCTTTGATTTGCTCTCCTGAACGGTCTATGGAAAAGTCACAGAACTTCAGAAATAACTTTTCAAACAGTGCTAAAGATCAATTTTCACTCCCACTGAAAAACGCAACAACAAAGCCATTCCACTGAAATCCTATCGTACTGACCTTCGGTTGTCATTGAAGAATGCTGGCTTCTCAGCCTGAACAATGATGATGTCAAATAGGTCTCGCCAATCTTTGCCAACCATGTACTGCATTCCTTTATCACTGTCACAACAGGAACACAGCCATGAAAAATAAATCACCAGCCTTATTTTAATCACTGCCAGCGCACATTTCTTGTAAGGCACATTTTGCTCTACATAGGCATTTTTAACAATTATTTATACATCTATTAAGATGTAGGCGTCACTGGCCAGGACAGAATTTAATACCAATTCCTAATTGCCCAAGGCCAGGTAATGGTGAATGCTTTCTTGAGCCAATGAAATCCATGCATTTCTCTATTTAGTGCAGATAACCATCTTCACATGACAATATCAAAATCAGGAAAGTCACTTACACAAAACTGAAAGGGCTGTTGGTTATTAGGAAAAGTTTCTTGCCACTGTCAATCAATCTTCCCAAGACAGCACTTGTCTTCTCCTCATGAGATATGTATTTGTCTGATTTGAAAGGAAGGTACTGATCAGTTTTTATGCAGCAGTGTGCCAGACTTCACACAGTAATTTCAGCAACACCTTAGAACACAAATTGTACACAAGTCAAATCCAGACAGACAGACTCTGTGTAAACTCTGTTTATCATTGTCACCGTACTGCAGTTAAAATAATCAAAAACATAGTGTGTGGTCAAAACGGACTTCCTATCAGACAGGATAATAAAATGTGAGGCTGGATGAACACAGCAGGCCAAGCAGCATCTCAGGAGCAAAACGTCAGCTTTTGTGCTCCTGAGATGCTGCTTGGCCTGCTGTGTTCATCCAGCCTCACATTTTATTATCTTGGAATCTCCAGCATCTGCAGTTCCCATTATCTCTCCTATCAGACAGGAAGTGAGCTGTCTCTGAACACAAGTTCTATCTCACTCCATTGCAGTCAAACTGCACACCACATGGTAAGCCAAGTACTTTCAACTTTGAGCTTGTGTTGGGACGCCCCCCCCCCCCCCCCTTGGTGCCCTCACAACTCAGCAGAGGCATTTCCTTCCCCACCCTCCAGGTCACCCTCTACTTACTCATAAGACATAAGAACAGAAATAGGCCAGTCGGCCCCCATCGAGCCTGCTCCATCATCCAGTGAGATCATGGCTGATCCAGTAATCCTCAACACCACTTTCCTGCCTTATCCACAGAACCCTTGATTCCATTACAGATTAAAAATCCACCTATCTCAGCCTTTAACGTACTTAGTGATCCAGTCTCGACAGCTCTCTGCAGTAAGGAATTCCACAGATTC
Source organism: Stegostoma tigrinum (assembly GCF_030684315.1). NCBI lineage: Eukaryota > Metazoa > Chordata > Chondrichthyes > Orectolobiformes > Stegostomatidae > Stegostoma > Stegostoma tigrinum. The sequence continues at coordinate 51,010,803 of NC_081371.1, forward strand.
GCTACCCTCAGAGAACAAATTCCTCCCCATCTGTGCCGTAAATGTATGACCCTTTATTTGGAGATTATGCCGTCTGGTTCTCCACCCCTCAGCTGCTTGAAAGCAGCCATCCCTTGCAAACCCCATCTCCTCCAAATCTTATCCCTCAACCACACGACCCCCCTACACGATCCCCCCCGGCCCCGCCCCCGCCGCGCCCCCCGCCCCCCCCCCGCCCCCGGCCCCCCCCCGGCCCCCGCCCCCGCCCCCGCCCCCCCCCCCCCCCCCCCCCCCGGCCCACCTGCCACTTCACTGTGTCCCTCCAACTTTGCACACAGGAGTCACCCTGGGATCCTCAGCATTGGGCACTGCCCAAAGACTCAGCAGTGTCTCCCAGTGGTAAGACTGCTCATCATCTGATTGGTTGGCAGCTCTCAAAGGTAGGACTTCTCCCAAGAGAGGGAGTGGCAGCCACTCAGAAATTAATCCTTTTTCCCAGCTTTAACTAACTGTGAGGGTGCTGTCGGGAGTGACAGAGACTGTGTCTGAGAGTGCGCCTGTCAATGTTTATGCTAGAAAACACAGCCCATTATCATAGTTTCCCAAGAAATTGAGCACCCCAGAACTATATTTAATTTCAGCGTTATTCATCCCCCAATGATTCCTGACACATTGGGAAAACATGAAAGATATACTCAATCGAGGGAAATAGCGGTGTAGTGGTTATGTCACTGGGTTAATTATCCTGAGGTCCAATCTGATGTCCTAGGAACAAAAGGTTCAAACCCCAATATGGCAGATTCAATAAATAAAAATCTAGAATTAAAAGCCAGTCTCAGTAATGACGACTGTGAAACCAGCATCAATTCAGGTTCGCCAATGCCCTTTAGGGAAAGAAGTGTACCATCCCTAAGTTATCTCTCCAACATGTAATTCCAGACCCACAGCAATGTGGTTCACTCTTCACTGCCCTCTGAAATGGGCTCATAAGCCACTGAACTCGGGGGGAAAGAAAAAATAGGGATGGGCAATCAATGTTGGACTGACTGTATCCCATGACAGATTTTTAAAAACAAAAAAGCAGAATTAGTGGAAATGCTGTTGGGCAATTGCTACTACTTTTAACTTGTAGCCCAAAACATTGCTACAAATCTTTGATGCAACATTAAAACATCAGAAGAGGGAAGTAAGAAATATTGCTTTTTTTAAAAAAAAAAGTGACATTAAAGGATTGAATTGGTCAATATCAAAGAGGAAACTGCAAATTCAGATAGGGAAAGAGTAAGGACAGCACATGGGGTAAGAGCGAGAGCGGGCGAGGCTGTTAGCCTACAGGGAGTAGAAACATACAGGGTGGATTCAGAAGCTATTTGGCCATTTTGAAAGTTAACTCAGATCTCCATTGTCTTCAGTTACTCTTGCACTCAAAAACAAGAGTCAACATTGTACCTTCAAAAGACAAAGCTGGCCAATATCCGATCAAACAAACCACCAACTTGCATTTCTGTAGTCCATTGAACAGGATGAAACATTCCCTGAGACACTTCAGAGATATTATCAAACAAAACCTTGACATTGTGCCACATAAAGGGATGTGAGGACAGATGGCTAAAAGCACAGAAAGAGGTAAACAAAAAGGACAGAAGGGCTGGGAGAGCGCATTTTAATGCCTTGACCTTAGTAAATGAAAGCACAGCCACCAATAACCTTGTGATGGAAACTGGGGATCATAAGACGTTCAATCCATCTCAATTCCCCTTTCTGTGATATGGAGCTTAAATGGAAGCAAAAACAATGGGGACATTTTCAATATTTTGGGTGGTTTCTGGTGCAAGGAATTACAAATTGTCACGATTTAAAGTTGTTCTGAGTATGTGAACATCATTGGCCTTGGTCCAAACATGGCCTTGGGAAGGTGAGTAGTGAAATATCTCCTTGAACCACTGTGTCCTATTTAATTCATCATCTCAGGTGGTTTGATAAAATGGAATGGTTCACTCAGCCATTCAAAAAATGCATCCACATTGCGTGGGGCTGGAGGCACATGGAGGAACAGACCAAACAAGATAGGTTTTAGCAATCTAGCATTCAAAGTAGCTATAATCCATGTTTGCGTAACCTTTGAGACTAATGTTTAATTATAAAATTAATAACTGAATTTAAAATCCACCCCACCCACCCCTGCTGCACTGGTGGGATTTGAACTTCCATCACCTGAGTATCAGTCCAGACCTTTGCTACCAGACCAGCACCGTTATTGCTATGCCACCATTCCCATCAATGAAAACCTATCAAGAGTTGAGCAACACAACTGCTGATATACATACCAATGTCTTGTTCAACTGCTGCATACAATATTCCTTTAATGTGGACATCTCGGATTACTTCCTGTCAATTATGAACAGAGAAGTATGTGAATCTTCACCACAATTGCTGCTCAACACAAATGTTGAATTTCAAAAAACTGGACTGCTCAGTCATTCCTTTTGCCTGACAAACAGTTATTGGCCAGCACTCCATTCTGGAACCCCAGGTGAGCCAATTTCAACAGAGACCTATCAGTGACTTAATCCCTCAATCCCTGCACCTCAAGATGCGCCACCAATTCAACCAAGCCTCTCACCTGGCAAACCACTTCAACAGTCTGGATGTGAATAGGCTGAAGGTGTTCATGATCCCCTAGGAAGGTGAACAAGGATATGATACTGTAAATTTTTTTTTAAAAAAGCCTCGTGCAACTTACCTTAACATCCTTATAGAGATAAACTGGCTCAAAGTCGATGTTCTGCTTGATGAAATAGTCATTGACACAGGAAAGCAGAGTCAGCTCTGGCAGTGAAAATATGTCCATGAATTGTTTCATTGTAAAGCCATGCGAACTCTAATTAAAAAAAAAACAACAAAAAAAAATCATTGAATGGCATGAAAAGCACGACATTTCAAAACAGCTTTTAAAATGTTATAGAAACAAATGAATGATTTAGGAGCAATTGCAGTCATAAAAGTGAAATCGGAAAGGATTGGACAAAAACAGAGAATCAATGGCATTCAGTACAAACACTCAACTCAGCACCTGAACAGGTGCGGCTTTATTTCAGAGTTTGCACATGATACAAAACCCAAAAATGTAAATAGTCAGCAAGGAGTTTAACAACAATCTTCAGAAGGCTACAAGCAGACTGCTGGAGTAGGGAGAGACACAGAGGATAAAATTTAATGTCAATAAGTGCTAGTTTTGGAAGGAAGGAAAGGGGTAAAGAACACAAAATGACAGAATTTTAATTAAGGAGAGAAATCAGAAAGACCTGTGGACGGGGTGGGGCGGGGGTGCAGTAGCTGTGTGTGTGTGTGGGGAGGGGGTTTGGTGAGGGAGAAATTCAACTATGCCTAGTACAGCATTCTGGTCTTTTAAGTAGATAGTTTAGTGGCAATATCACTAGACTATTAATTTAGAGACAATTGTCATGTTCTGGGAACCTGGGATCAAATCCTGTCGTCATGACAGATGTTGAAATTTTTATTCAATGAAAATTTGGAACTAAGAGTCTAAGTGAAAGTGTTGCCGATTGTCAGGCAAAACTCATCTGATTCACTAATCAGAAACAAGCTGCAGTCCTTCCCTGGTCCAGCCCAATTGTGACAGCAGATCGACATCAACGTTGGCATTTAACTGCCCTCTGGACAATTCGGGATGGGCAATAATGCCTACTTGTTGGTATTTAACAATGTACACATTGGCTGGCCCACCCAGCAATGTGCACATCCTGTGAATGAATGTTTTAAAAGTAAAAAGTGCATAAAAGCATGGATATTACACTAAATATTTATAGATCTCTGGTGGGGCCTCAGCTTGCGATCACACCAGAACCGAGATGATGCAGGCGAGATTTACTTGAGACGGTCAAAATTATGAAGGGTTTAAATAGACAATTTTCCACTGGCAACCAAGTCAGCAAGTAAAGATCTAATATTATTGACAAAATAAATGGAGGGAAGAGCAGGATTTTAAAAAAAATACACAGCCAATCATGCATTATAAAAGTGATGAAAGCAGATTGAATTTCAACTTTCAAAAAAAGGGGCAACTTGGCATCACTAATTCAGTCGGCCACAGCGAAACAACAGGTGTCTCATAACTCTTTCAAAGTATGCGCACAAGCACGAGGAACAGACGGGACTCCTATCCTGTTCGATTCTAAAGGAATACATCTCAATCATAGATATCAACTGTTCCAAGGTACTGACAGGAAATGAAGAGCGCAGATTTAAATTAACAAAATTCAACCTAAAATGCTGTTTCACAAGTTAATAAAAACACTGCAGCCCTTCGCTGCCCGTCTGTCGCAGTAAACCTCCTACACTGCAGCAAGTACCACATGCTCCCCTGTCCAAGGCACAGACACAGCCGCTGAGGAGGGACACAGATAGCAGCAACTGCAGATGCTGGAGAATCTGAGATAACGAGGTGCAGAGCTGGATGAACACAGCAGGCCAAGCAGCATCAGAGGAGCAGGAAGGCTGACTTTCAGGCCTAGACCCTTCTTCAGAAAATTTATCCAGCTCTGCACCTTGTCATCTGCAGACGAGGGATAGGCAGGTCTCTCCCATTTCACAAGGTCAGATAATGCAGCCTGCCTCGGCAGTCATGTAGGGAACGCACCGACCTCAACATATTTCATTACGTTTACCTTGCCATAGAAATCACTCATGTGCTCCAGAGGAACGTGGGTCCCTTCGTACATTTCGATGACTTGTTCATCCGGAACTGGACTGAGTCCCCTGCGATCAAAAATGAAAGAGCTCAACTTTAGTTTGAGGATCTTCGTTTGTCATAGATTACAGGAAGGGGGAGGTGAGCCATTTAACCCCATCGAATCTAATCAGCTATTCGCCAAAATCATGGCCAATCTGTGACCTAGTGCCGCACACCCATCTCCCTCGATAGGTTTTGACAACAAGCACATTTCACACTCTCATCTGAAGTTACAACTGGCCAAGCAGAAACTGCTGTTTGCAGGAGACGAGTTTTCTCCCGAAAGGTTTGGCTCAAATATTTAGACAATGCTCCCTGGCCCTCAGGCTGGATATTCATCATTCACAAAATGGCATATGACTGAGAAACCCTGACACCATCTATACTCCCCAGCACTTGAGATGGATGATCACCAGCTACTTGCTCTTTGAAGTTGCTGGCAGTCATTTTAAAGATGGCCCATTCATATAGATTTCCCTCCAAGCCATATGCCATCCTGACATCCTGAGCTACAATCACTGTTCCTGGGTCAAATCTTGGAACTCCGTCCCTAAAAGCATTGTGGATGTCCTTACACCAAATGAACTGCATCAGTTCAAGAAAGCAGCTCACCATCATCTTCTCAAGGGCAACTAGGAACAAGCCGTAAATTCTGGCCCGGCCAGTGACACCAACATTCTGTGAAAATGTAACAAAAAAATTAGACTCCTTCTTAAGTAAATCTGTTCTTCATGAAATGTGGTACAATCAGACCGGCTCACTGTACTCCAGGTGTGGTCTATAAAGACGTGCACACTATATTTCTGGAGGTTGCTATGTTTGGGTTTCAACCCCTTTGGATTCAATTCTCTGGATATAGAGGCTAGGATCCCATTTGCCTTTCCAATGATTTTCAGCACCTGTTCATAACGTAATCTACTCAGCAATAAAAGGTCTCTTTGGGCTATCACTGGTTCTGGCTCTCAAACCCACTCACACCAACCATTCTAACATTGAGCAGATTCCACAATCAGCTTCCAATTGGCTTGAAATGATTCTGACCCAGGCGACTGATAGCAGAAAGATACCCCTTTCCGCACAGAATGAGCTTCATGGCAAGCTCAAGAAAATAACTATTTGGTAGTTTTCCTATTGGTGTGAGGGAATGTAGGATTTAAAGATCCTGCAAACTATTTCATAACAGATCAGGAGCAGAGCAGACGGTCCCAGACAAGCAGGGATTCAGCGCTCAATTTAATACTGGAGTACCACACTAAAATAAAGCACATTATACTTGATGGCAAACATTGTCTTTACATTTTGTACTCAAATAATTCTAACCACGTGTGATGAAGGGAAAGGGATATTGGAAAAAGGAGACAGATTGAAACAACACGTTTGCCTCTCTGAGCGTTTCCAAGTATCTTACAGCCAAACCTCTCCCACTTCTCAATCAATCCATCTGGATCAAGGTGGCTTGCTTCCACGTCAGTTTCAGAGATGTCTGACAAGTGCGATGCACAGTCTGCAACATGTCGGGCAGTTGTTATTGGAGACTTGGGTGCTCGAAGTTTGTGCTGTCTCTGACTCCAACTCTGCATGCTCCTGATGTAGCGCCTCCCCCAATGTGCTTGGTGCCTTCCCAAATGAACCTCATCTATTTTGGACATGCATAAAAGTCGGTGTCCTGTGAATCTCAGATGTATGATCTCTTCAGGGATGCTTCAAGAACATCCTTATTGTGCTTCATATTGGGGGTATCCTGCTGTTACCAAGTTCCGAGGAGAGACACTGCTTCGGGAATCTGGTGTCAGGCACACAACGTCCATGTCCCACCAGTGGAGCTGGTTTGGTATGATTAGCACCTCAACAATGAGTAAATTGGCTCGGGAGGGGATGCTGCTGTTGAACCACATTTCTTACCAACAGACCTGGAGGAACTTGCAAAGCAACTGCGTTTGGCACTTCTCAGACCATAAGACATGGGAGCAAAATTAAGCTGTTTGGCCCATCGAGTCCGCTCCATCATTCAATCACGTCTATGAGGTGCTTCTTGTAGGTCGTCAAAACCTCCAGAGCACAAAAGAGTGCAGGAATCACTGTGGCCTTTAAATCAGGACCTCAGTCTTAAGTTTGAGATCCTGATCCTGAAATACGTTTTTCCTCGGCTCGTTGAAGGCTGAACATTGGAGCAACAATGAATTTTGTCCACAGTGCACTTTCACAGCGAAGTTGCAGTTGTGTTTTCGGAAAATGTGGCAGATAACAACACAGCTAGAAGTACAACAGCTAGCCATGATAGTAGGAGCTGTTCGCTGGCTCTTCTTTCAATATTACTGAAGGGACATCAACCCGCAACTGAAAGAAATCATCTATCAACGCTCCCTCAGTGCTGATCTGAAATGTTAGTTTGGATAATGTGATTGCGTCATTGACGTATAACAGGAACACATGGCGTTCTGACAGAGATGTGAGAGTGCTGTTAGTGGTATGCTAATTATTTTGTTCAGGCTCAGCAGCGGAGAACATTGTTCAACTAAGAACTTGGAGCACATAGTGAAAGAGACTGATAGGGCATTGGGTTGGCAGTTACGAAGCGGACATATATAATCCTTCATTCTGCAGATAAACACATTATGAAAAAAAAATCTGGTTTCATTCATCACCAACAGGTATGGGACTTGGATTACAAAAGTGCGATCATTTAGCGGAGGCTAATACGGAGTTAAACAGACTTGTAGACACCTCACTTTACAGGAGGATTTCCTGGTATTATTTTAAGAGAAGTTTAAATGGCAAACGTGGATCTAATTACTTACGTCAGCATATAGAGGTCTTTGAACAACATCCAAGGCGTGGGCTGAGAAGTGACAGCCAACGTTAATATCACTGGCCACAATCTTCTTCAGAAAGGCCCCTGGTATCTTACCACTGGTAAGGGTATTTTACCCTCAACGTCTTGGGGCTTACCACTGACCAGACGCTAAATCAGCCCAGCAAAATTAACTCATTTAACGTTAAGTAAATACATGAGTTGCTGTAATCTGTAAAATATAACATTAGAACTCCAAAGTGTGCGAGGTTATGTTTAACCAAGACATTAGATTAGGGCAGCTATTAACACTTACATCATGACACTCATCAAGGAAAAGGTATGATGTGCCAACCATGTGAATAAGGTCCACTTACCTCAGCCAGTGAGAGATTAAGAGGGAGAGAGGAAATAATTCTAGAAATAATAATACCTGTACGTGGTTCCTAGTTGAATGTAGTGAAAGGCATCAATCTTCATCACTATTCCCTTGAAACAAAAAACGTCATTTGAAAATACAGAGATTGCCCGAACAAATTTATTTAATACCAAATACGTTTAGATATTCTTAGGCCAAGCCTTCAAAAGAGGTCAGTTTGCAATTGCTGATGTCATCAAGATGATATGGGATTGTGTTTTTTTTAAATCATTCTCGGCATATCAGCATTACTGCCAAGATTAGCAATTAAAAAGGTATAATTATATCCCCGAGTTGTGCTTGTAAAGATGGTGAACAGTCTCCCTGAGCGCATCTGCTGACTGTGTGGTGAAGGGACTGCCACAGTGAGGTTAGTCAGGGAGCTTCAGGAACTTGCCCCAACAAACATGCAGGAACAGCTGATTATATGAGAGTTGGCTGGTTTGGGAGTTGTAAGAGAGCTGGAAAGTCGCTGAACATTCCTACGCATTTCTTGCCCTTTGTCCCTCTGTGAAAGGATTTTGCTGAAAGATCGTGGCCTGGAGGAAATACATATACGGTATTTCAAATCCAGTTCCTGATCAAACATTGCCGTGATGTCCAAGTTCTGGGCTCCCCCACAACAGGAACCATTCTTTCGCCTTGTCAAGACCACTCTGGGTCTTATACATTTCAATCAATTCAACGCCCTCACTCTTCTCAGCTCCAGCGGAAACAAACCCAATCTGTCCAACTTTTCCTCATAAGACAATTCACTCATTCCTGGTATTAAAATAATGAACCTCTTAGGAACTGTCTCCAATGCATTTATAGCCTTCCTTAAACAAGAGAAACAAAACTACATGCTGTATCTGAGACATTGACTGAAAAAAAATTCACATTTTCCTACGCTGCACTCTAGCAGCCATATTCTTGTCCACTCACTCAACCAATCTATATCCATCTGCAACCTTAAGTCTTCATCAGAACGCGCTTTCCTGCCTATGTCAATGTCATTTGACCCAGCTGTTAAGCATTCAAGATCTTTGCAGTTCTTCTACCTAAGCTTCACATCCCATCCTACAATTATACCTTTCTACACTTATAAGACCAAAAATCCATCAAACTCGCAGTTAGCAACACAGCATCCATAGCTCTCTGGGGTAAAGAATTCCCAGAATTTACAACACTCATAGCAAAGAGAAATCCCTTATCTCAGTACGAAACACTGACCCCTGTGGAGGCTCGCAGTCTAAGCACTGTCAACATTCACCTCATCAAGACCACAAAGAATTTTTATTCAGTATTACAGTCAGCAGGTCCTTTGGCTAGTCAATTAATTTCTGGAATGACTGGGTAAGGAATGAGAAGTGCCAAGTGAATGGTTTGATTGCACCAACAAGGTCACAGCAACGTCACTACGTCGACAGCATCTTCCAAGCCTCTGCCACCCAAAAGGACAAGGTCACAGGCCACCACTACCTACAAGATCCCCTCCAAGCCACCTCCCATCCTGATTTGGAACAATTTCACTGGGTCAAAATCCTAGAATTAACTACACTGTGGGTTAACCTACCCGCAAGAAACTACTGCACCTTCTCATGGGCAATTAGGGAATGGACAATAAGAGCCAAATAAAATCAAAAATGTTTTTTTCACAAAACAAGCATCCTGGCAGTGGGTTGGAAGGACAAAGAACCAGAAATGATAGACCACGGTGCGACACACAGGCAGTGAAAAGAGAACATCTAAAAATCACGGAAGATTAATACAGAAAATCATTAATATTAAACAGATAAGGGAAAAGGGCTCACTGTCTAAAACTCTCTTCTGCTTCTGAGCTTACAATAATTGATAGCCGCTTTTTAATTGTTCATTGGCAAGTTATGTTTAAGTTAACAGAAGTGAAGATTTTTCCCACTGCTCTCCTGAACAAGAACGAGGCAGCTCCAACAAAACTCCCATTAGAAACCACTGCGTCATTCCCCCGATTGGCGTGTAAAGAGGTACACTGTGATATACAGTTTCTACAGCAGCTCAATGACCTTGAGCTCCAGCCCATAATGTATTAAAACAGAAGGTGATGGTTTCCACTGCTGACTTGCAATGGATTGTGATTGTATGTTACAGGCAACACAGGGAGAAGGGGGAAAGACGGAGCAAAAACTTCCCGCTCCTGACGATCACTGCCAGGGAAGTGGCCCGTGCAGGAACTTGGGCAGGAAACAGAAGTGGGCCCAGCAGAGATGCCTCAGCATGTGGACATCCTTGCCGGTCTTACATTTCTAAGCTCATGTGCTGAGGTATCACTGGATTAATGGTATCCACAAAGTCAGACCACAGCAAAGGCTGGAGCCTTGTGGAGGGTCAGGGAATGGAGGAGGCTTGAGGTGGGGACAATGAAGTAAAACACAGAACCAGCCCAAACCCAAAAAGCACTAACCTTTTGTACATCGTAATGAAGTCCACGTATCACAAAGTTGGGATTGTAATCGTAGTTCCTCAGGTCTTCGGGATACTAAGGCACAAATCAGACACGTTTCATTGCAGAAAGTATTACGTTCCAGAGGAGACAAGGTTGGGGTGGCCTTCATACAAGTGCATCGCATTGCTCTATATCTCTTGGCTTGGACTTAGTAAATTCTAAAACAATGTAATCCAGCCACAAGCATTTTGTACAACCAGATATCCAATGTAAATAACATTTTAAAATAATTCCATTAACCGTTCCTATTTTGAAGAAATTAAAATAACAGCTCATGAGTAACGTATCAACTAGCTCTTGGCTCAACCCAGGGTCTTAGTAATTACGTGTGACTTTGGTCTTACCTCCATTAGTAGTTACACTACATCTGCACCATCTTAAACCAAAGACTGTTATCTGGGTCTACTAACAGCGACAGGAATGGGATCAGGGAACTGACGTGCCTGCCACTATTTCCCTTCCTGACCTTGGCAGGGCTCACAAATTCAGCCCAACGTTACTGATTTTTAAATACCATTTTAATAGAGGGATCGAGTTCCGGAACCAAGAGGTTATGGTGAAGCTGTACAAAACTCTGGTGCGGCCGCACTTGGAGTGTTGTGCACAGTTCGGGTCACCGCATTATAAGAAGGATGTGGAAGCTTTGGAAAGGGTGCAGAGGAGATTTACTAGGATGTTGCCTGGTATGGAGGGAAGGTCCTACAAGGAAAGGCTGAGGGACTTGAGGCTGTTTTCATTAGAGAGAAGAAGGTTTAGAGGTGACTTAATTGAAACATATAAAATAATCAGAGGGTTAGATAGGGTGGATAGGGAGAGCCTTTTTCCTAGGATGGTGACGGTGAGCATGAGGGGCATAGCTTTAAATTGAGGGGTGAAAGATATAGGACAGATGTCAGAGGTAGTTTCTTTACTCAGAGAGTAGTAAGGGAATGGAACGCTTTGCCTGCAACAGTAGTAGATTCACCAACTTTAGGTACATTTAAGTCGTCATTGGACAAGCATATGGGCGTACATGGAATAGTGTAGGTTTGATGGGCTTCAGATCGGTATGACAGGTCGGCACAACATCGAGGGCCGAAGGGCCTGTACTGTGCTGTAATGTTCTATGTTCTATGACACTTTCAATGCAGAAATGTCTAAAAAGGTGCTTTACAGGAGTGTCAATAAATAACATGTGATGTTGAGCCACCTTGATTTTGATTAAGAAGGCTCAGATTGAGTCTAAATGGCTACCCTTCTCTCGTGGCAGCAAGCCTGCTTTGGCAATAATGGCCAGCGACAGGAATGGGATCAGGGAACTGACGTGCCTGCCACTATTTCCCTTCCTGACCTTGGCAGGGCTTACAAATTCAGCCCAACGTTACTGATTTTTAAATACCATATCAGGCACCATTCACATCTTCCTGTGGGATGCTAGGAACAGCTAAAGTCCATTGGCAGACTTTTGGGCAGGCCACAATTCCACCGAAAACTAAAAATTCTAAAGTATGTGCACCCATAACCCAATTGCTCAGCTCCTTTCAGGTTTCCAAAGCTGTACAAGGTAATTGGATTGAATGTTATTTCATAATACTGACAGCCCTGTAGCTAACACTATAATATCAATACAATAACACAAACATTGATTGGTAGACTTCATAGCTAATTCTGAAACAGTACTTAATCATATCTTGCCAGCAGAGTAATTTATTAGAAATTACACTCCACCTCAACAGCCCTTCAAAGCTACTTATTTTGGCTTAGATGCACTTTGAACTGAACATGTTTGCATTGCTGACTTACGCACCGTACCCAGTAGGCTTCTGAAACACATACTTTTATAACACTGCTCATTCAAATAGCACATTTCTGCGATCGCTCAGCAGAAAGTTGGGCAGTTGTGAGTTGGTATCCCAACGGTTTCTGGGTATTGGGCCTCAGGAAGGATTTATCAGCCTTGTCCAGGCTGAGCTTTTTTAAAAAATCCATTCAGGCCAGCATTTATTGCCCATCCCTAACTGCCCAGTTAAGAGTGAATTACATTGCTTGGGTCTAAGTCACCTGTAGATCAGACCAGATAAGGAAGGCGTTCTCCTTCCTTAAAGGACATTAGTGAATCGGATGGAATTTTCTGTCAACCAGCATCATGATCAGATTTGTAGCTCCACACTGTTAACGGATTCAAATTCTGCAATTTGCCATGGTGGGATTAAAATCTAGATCCCTGGAATATTAACTGGGTTTCCGGATTATCAGTCTCCCCATAAACGGGTAAATTACAGGAACAGACTGCATAAACTAGCCTTGTATTCTGTAGAGGGGACCTGGTTAATTGGTGATATGGTACAGATGGAGAAACTATCCATGGAAGAGTCTTGGACAAAACTGCAACTAGACAATACAGCAAATCAATTCAGAAAAACTTCTTCACATCAATGGAGCGAAGTCAGGCTGGAGTGACCCTCTGAGGTTAGACAGTAAAGGAGAGTACAGAGATAAGTATCATAGACCAAGACATGTTCAGCAACCAGAGACTGGGCCCAGTCTGAAAGATGGAAGTTTCCAATTTTGATGAGCAGTTCAAGTGGGTGACCTGACTGAGAACCAACCTGAGCTACCCAGCATATGAAGAATTGCTGATGGAAGTCATTATTATAAAATTTGTCAGCTTATTTCCTGGCAGCATCTGAAGCAGTCCATGTCCAAATGCAGCAAAGCAGAATCAGGCTGATAAGTGCCAAGTAACATACACATCACACAAGTGCCAGAAAATGACCATCTTCATCAAGAGAGAATCTAACTATTGCCCTTTAACACCTAATGACATACCATTGTTGAATCCAATGCTATCAAAGAGTTACCATTGACCATAAACTAAAAATTGGACAAGCCAAACACAGTGGCTACAAAAGCAGGTCAGAGAATGGGAATCCTGCAGCATGTAACTCATTGTCTCCTCAAAGCCTGTCCAGAATCTACAAGGCACAAGTGAAGAGAGTGTGATAAAATACTCCCTATTTGACTGGATGAGTTCCAACAACACTCAAGAAGCACAACACCATCCAGGACAAAGCAGCCTGCTCAATTGGCCACACATCCACAATCATTCAGTCCTTGTTCAGCATCAGCAGTGTGTACCATCTACAAGATGCACTGCAACAACTGCACAAGGCTCCTTAGACAGCACCTTCCAAACCCGTGCCATCTACTGCCCAGATGGACAACAGCAACAGTTATGTGAGAACACCGCCATCCACAAGTTCCCCTCCAACCGCACACTACTGTGTCAATGCAACCATATCGCTGTTCCTTCAAGGTCATTTGGCCAAAATCCTGAAACTGCCTCCACTGTGACCTTCTCCAGGGCAGTTACCAATTACCAATAAATGCTGGCCTGACCAGCAAGGACACACTATGGGAATGAGTTAAAAATAAATATAAGACATTGTGTATTGTTACATTGTTATTTCCATTGGTAACAGGTTTTCCCATTATAAGTTCAAATCTAACCATTGTTCACACAGCGTCACCAAGCAATGAGCCCAGTAACATAAACTTAACAGGGTAAAGTACATATCACAGTGGGAGGGGAAATCACATTCCAAAAGAACAAATATCAAGTCTATTCAAAACTAAAATACAGCGTTAAACATTCTGCTCGTGTCCTGTGTATAAATCCACCAAAGCATTCATCACCAGGGTAATGCTAAGGGTTTCCGTTTAAGTAACACATGCGAGCAACAATAATGTCACTACAAATGGTTTGAAGTTTCAGGAGTTGTGCCAAGCCAACCGTGATCACAAACCACCGTCACTTTTCTTTCTCCCCACCACACTGTACTGTAATGGAGGGACTGGTTCAAAAATAATTCTGCAGCAGTCTAAGAAAGCAGCTCACCACCATCATCTCTATAGGAGGGGTTACAGCAATAAATGCTGGTCTACCCAGCAACATCAACAACCCATGAAAGATTTTTTAAAAGTTACGTTTAAGTCAGTCTTCTTCTACCAGTTGGGTATAGTGAAAATCATTACAGAGGAGAACAGGTCGTTCAATTGACCTCTGCAAAAGAGACAAAGAACAAAGTGTTGAAGTTAGATAAAGCGCAACACTCCTTTTTGTGAAAATCTTACAATGGGAGTGATAATAATAGTCACAGAGTCTGCATGGCAAGAGAGTGGTCCTGGGGTACACAGGGTGGGGCTGGGGCAGGAGGAGCTTAGCTTTCGTCCAGAGGGGTATGCATGGGTCTCGGAAATGCTCAAGGACGGTGAATGAGAACAGCCATTCCACAATGAAGGAAAGGAGGGTGGAACATGGAAAGACAGCACAAAGCCACACAGGAGAACATTGAGCAGGATATCTAAAAATCATTAACCTCCCAAATTCCCTAAGCAGGAGAACTGGCTATTCTGTGTTTTTTGTATGTATGTGTAAAGCCAAACGAACCCCTACCTGAAACCACTAATGTTCAGTAAACCACTTGTTAGAAAAGCTAAAATCTTTTGGTTGACCTCACCTCTACTAGACCACATTTCTCAGTAGCCAGCTGCTAGGTAAGTCCATGAGGTTGTGGGATTCATTCAGAGAGCTCCTACTCGCTTTGTGCCCACAGGAAATTCTTCCCAAACAAATTCCAGGCCTTCAGTTGACAGGTCAGCATGGGACCTTTTGGAGGCCTGCTCATTTGGTTGGGCACTATTCGGACAAATTGGCAGACCATTTGCATACACAGCATTTCTGATAATTGCAATGAAAGTTCTGCAATCAGTGAAGGACACTCCTTAAGGGAAATGGTGTTGGCATGGTAGTACTAACAGAGAATTAATCCAGAGGCCTTGGCATATGTTGGGAGCATGGGTTCAAACCACCCACAGCATTTAGCAGAGTTGAAATACAATTAATTTAAAAATCTGGGATTTAATGCTCAGCTCAGTGGTGACTATGAAGTTGTCATTGATTGTCATCAGAGAAGTAAATCTGCCTTCTTGACCTGGTTTGACCTACATAGCTCCAAATCCAACTGTGGCTGTTTCTTAACAGCCTGCAGAAATGCCTTAGTTCAAGGGCAATTAGGGGTGAGCAACCAATGCTGGCTTTACAAGCAACGCCCACATCCAACAAAAAAAATAAAGCCGTGCCCACCACTCAACCATTTGCAGGCCTGTGAGAAATAATCAGGTTTGTGTGTATAATGGGCAGATAGCTCCCAATACCTTCCAATTCTCACGCCCTCCGCAGCCACACTTTGACTTTCAACTGCATCCATCTTCTAGCAGGAATCAAAGTGCTCAGTCTGTATGGTGAGATTCTAGCGGCAAGGTTCAACTACAGAATGATAACTTCAAGACGTCTCACCCTGCTGTACCAGGTGCTAGACCTGAAACCAACTGGATCTAGGCTGCTATTATGCTCTACCTGACCTATCAGTCCAAAACGTTGGTGGCTGTACAAAACCTAAGTGAGGCAACTTTATAAGCAATCAAGCACTGCATTACAAATACTGTCTGCACTTTTGGCCATACAACTGCCAAAAAGATTTGCATTTTCATAGCACCTTTTAATACCTACAGGACATTTCAATGTCCTGATATACCAATGGAGAACGTTTGAAGAGTAGACACTACAACAACACATCAACAGCTAGTTCCCACAAGTAGTAATTAAATATAAATCGTCAGATCACCCGTTTTAGATGCTATTTTAGGGAGATTAATATCAGCTTGGACACCACAGAGACATCTAGAGCCCTTCTTCCAAATAGGGCTCTCTAATCTAGCAGGTCAGGCAGTGGGTCAGTTTAACATCACATTGGAACAGTGGCACATCCAACAGGGCATTGTTCCCTCAGTACTGCAGCCTGATTTTCACACTGCAGTCGATGAAGCAGGACTTTACAAAAACAATTTTTAAAACTTTAAAACATTTTGAAAAGATTGCCCACCAAATGAGTACTCACTTTATGCTGCTGGATGAGGATTTCCCGTGCAGCGTTGAAGATGAGAGTGTGCAAGTTGCTGGAGTAAAAGGCTAGTGTGTAGTCGTAGTCGAAGCCATAAATCTCAATGTCAGAGAGACAGACCTCGTTGTTGGCAAATATTCCATCCGGATTTAGGAAATTCAATCTCCCCGGAAAGGTCAAGTCTGTGAAAGTGAGGATGCAAAAATACTGTTAGATGCAATTCCTATAAAAGGGATGCACCACACAGGAGAGATGACGGAACAATGCTATTGTCATTGGCCTCGTCATGCAGAAAGCCAGCCTAGTGCTCAAAGGACACAAGATTCAACCCCACTCTGACAACTGGCAAAAGTTCAACTCAATGAATAAATCTGGAATTGAAAGCTAGCCTCATGGTCACTAATTAGATTAGATTAGATCCCCTACAGTGTGGAAACAGTCCTTTGGCCCAACAAGTCCACACCACCCCTTGAAACGTCCCACGCAGACATACCCCTATAACCCACACACCCCTGAAAACAACAGGCAATTTAGCATGGCCAATCCACCTAGCCTGCACATGTTTGGACTGTGGGAGGAAACCAGACCACCCAGAGGAAAGCCAAGCAGACACGGGGAGAATGTGCAAACTCCACACAGATGGTCACGCGAGGCTGGAATCGAACCAGAGTCCCTGGCACTGTGAGGCTGCAGTGCTAACCACTGAGCCACCATGCTGCCCCAAATATTGAAACATTCATTGACCTTCATAAATGGTTTACTACTTTAGGAAATTTGTCATTCTTTTCTGGTCTGGGAAACAATTTTTTTTTCCTTTATTCATTCACGGGATGAGGGAATCGCTGGCTAACCAGTATTTATTGCCCACTCCTAAATGCCCAGACGACAGTTCAGAGTCAACCACATTGCTGTGGGTCTGGAGTCACATGTCAGCCAGACCAGGTAAGGATGGCAGGTTCCTTCCCTAAAGGGCATCAGCGAACCAGAGGGGTTTTTTCCTGACAATCAATAATGGATTTATGGTCATCATTACTTCTCTTAATTCCAGATATTTATTGAATTCAAATTCCACCATCTGCCGTGGCGGGATTCGAACCCAGGTTCCCAGAACATTATCTGGATTTCTGGGTTAACAATCCAGCGAAAATACCACTAGGCCATCGCCTCCCTTCATGACAATGACAACAATGTTGGCTCCTAACTGCTCTAACCTCTGAACCCCAGAGCGGGAGGCAGCCAAGCCCAGACTGGCCAGACTGGGGAGACAATTCGTGAAGTTGGGTCCAGGCCCCCGGAGGCCCACAAGGTCTTATGTTCTGAAGCTCACCAGGCACAGGCCTGGTGAAAAGGACGAAAAATTGAGTTCTTTTTAAAAGATGTTTTTATTCTTATTCTGGACTTTGAATAAGTCGAGTATATTTTAAAGATTTGTATTCCTGTGTTAAACTCTTTTTTTTTAAAACTCTTTCAATTCCGTAACAAACACTGCAATTATCTGTACCTAGCACCTAAGATGGCAACATTACAAAATTTTCACTGCAATTATTCAAGTTCACATGACAATAAAGGCTATTCTATTCTAAATGGCTTAGCAAGGCATTCAGTTTGAGGGTAATGAGGGGTGGATAAAAACTGGCTCTGCCTGCAATGGCCACATTCCATAAATATACATGATGAGCAAGTGAGGTCAGATTAGCCATGATCCAGCTGAATGGTGGAGAATAACCAACACCTGCTCCCATGTTCTTCCTGTCTCTTCATTCACAGGATGCGGGCGCCACTGAGTGAATCAGCAGTTACTGCCCTTCCCTAACTTTTGCAGTCCATGTGCTGTCGATTGACCTATAATGCCATTGTGCAGGAAATTCCAGGATTTTTACTCAACGACATCGAAGTAATGGCAATATATTTCCAAGCAGGACTATGAGTGGCTTGGAGGTGAACTTGCATGTGGCAGTATTCCCATGTCCCTGCTGCCCTTGTCCTTCTAGATACTGGAGATCATGGGTTTGGAAGGTGCTGCCTGAACAGCCTGGGTGAAATCTATTTTTAGTATGGAATAACAGAGCCCCCAGAAAACAGGAAAACCAGTGAGAGCGTTAATGAAGGGGAAGGGAGAGAAGTGAAGGTACACTGATCAGGTTAGATGACATGGAATGGAATCATTGTCCAAATAGACTATTACTGTGCTGCTATCCCGATGCATTGAACATAATTCACTTCAATCCCTGACTACTTTTCACTTAGCGTTTAATATTCAGCTGAAATGAGGATGACTGGACATGTCAAAATGTTAGCGTTCAACTGATACAGATGGCACGTCTGTGAAATCAGAACACACATCACAATTAATCATATTTGCCCAATTTGTATCAAATCACCACAAAAGAAGAACAGACAGAGAGAGAGATAATGGGAACTGCAGATGCCGGAGAATCCGAGATAACAAAGTGTGGAGCTGGATGAACACAGCAGGCCAATTTTGTGCTCCTAAAATGCTGCTTGGCCTGCTGTGTTCATCCAGCTCCACACTTTGTTATCACTGACAGAGGGAACCTATTTCTGCCGGTTAGGAACTGTAAAGCTAGGATTTGCAGTCTAAAAATTAGAGCCAGACCTTTCAGGAATGAAATTAGGAAGGTTTCTGTGCAAGTGCCCACATTCTCTCCATCACCCTCACACACGGTCACTTCTCTCTCCCAGCCTCACACATGCACGCTCGCACCCCCTCTCTCTTTCATACACACGCACACTCTCTTCTCCCTCTCCCCCTCCTTCCCACACATACACTTGCACTCTCTTTTCTCTCTCGCACACACTCACTCGCTCATTCTCCCTCTCTCTCTCTCTCCTAAAAGCAAACACATGCACACATTCTCTCCCTCACAAACACCATTTCACTATCACCCTCTCTTGCCATGACACCCAAAGGCTGGTCAATATCTGGGATTCCTTCGTAAATAGCAACTGATGTTATCTAGTTATAAGAGTCAGAGATATACTGCACAGAAACAGACCTTTTGTTCCAACTCATCCGTGCCAATAAGATATCCTAAATAACCTAGTCCCATTTGCTAACATTTGGCCTATAGCCTTATCAACCCTTCCTATTCATGTACCCATCCAGATGCCTTTTAAATGTTATAATTGTACAAGAATCCAACACTACTTCTGGCAGCTCATTCCATACACGCACCACCCTCTGTCTGAAAAAGTTGACCCTTGGGTCCCTTTTAATTCTTTCCCCTCTCACTTTAAACGTATGCCCTCCAGATTTGAACACCCCACTCCAGGGAAAAGGCCTTCTCTATTTACCCTATCCATGCCCCTCATGATTTTATAAACCTCTACAAGGTCACTCCTAAGCCTCCGACACTCCAGGGAAAATAGCTCCAGCCTATTCTGCCTCTCCCCATAATGCAAACCCTCCAACCTTGGCAACATCTTTGTAAATCTTTTCTGAACCCTTTCAAGCTTCACGGCATCCTTGTGGGAAAGGAGGGAGAGCAGAACTGCACACAGTATTCCAAAAGTGGCCGAGCTAATGTCCTGTACAGCCACAAAATGACCTCCAAACTCCTATATGCAATGCACTGACCAAACATCTTCCTCACTATCCTATCCACCTGTGACTCCACTTTCAAGGAGCTATGAACCTGCACCCCATGAGCTCGTTGTTCAGCCACACTCCCCAGGACGTTGCCATAAGTACAAGTCCTGCTCTGATTAGCCTTTCAAAAATGCAGCATCTCACATTTATCGGAATTAAACTTCACCTGCCACACCTCAGCCTATCTGATTATGATCCCACTGTACTCTGAGTAAACTTCTTCGCTGTCCACTACACCTCCAATTTCAGTGTCAACTGCAAACTTACTAACTGCACCTCCTATATTCACATCCAAACCATTTATATAAAATGACAAAAAGCAATAGAGCCAGCACCAATTTTTGTGGCACACCATTGGTCACAGTCCTCTAGTCTGAAAAGCCATCGTCCACCACTGCCCTCTGTCTCCTACCTTCGGGCCAGTTCTGTATCCATATATTTAGTTCTCTCTGTATTCCATGTGATCTAACTTTGCTAACCAATCTACCATGAGGAATCTTGTCAAACACCTTACTGAAGTCCATATAGATCATATTCACCACTCTGTCCTCATCAATGCTCTTTGTAACTTCTTAAAAAAAACCCTGTATCAAGTTAGTGAGACATGATTTCCCATGCTCAAAACCACGGTGACTATCCCTAATCATCCCAATTTGCCTTTCCAAATGCATGTAAATCTTGTTTCTTTGGATCCCATCCAACAACTTGCCCACACCAACGTCAGGATCACTGGTCTATGGTTCCCAGGCTTTTACTTACCACCTTTCTTAAATACTGGCACCACGTCAGCCAATCTCCAATCTTCCAGCACCTGACCTGTGGCTATCAATGACACAGGTATCTCAGCAAGGGGCCCAGCAATCACTTCCCTTGCTTCCCACCGAGTTCCAGGATTCATCTGATCTGGTCCCAGGAATTTATCCACCTTTACACATTTTAAGACCAGCACCACCTACTCTGTAACCTGGGCATTTTTCAAGATGTTGCTATTTATTACCTCACGTTCTCTCTCTTCCATATCCTTCTCCACAGTAAATACGGATGTAAAATACTTATGTAAGGTACCTGTTTAGTATCTCCCCCATCTCCTGCAGTTCCACACAGATGGCCTTGCTGATCTTTCAGGGGGCCAATCCCCCCAGTTACCCTTTTGTCCTAATGTATTTGCAGAATCCCTTTGGATTCTCCTTAACCCTATCTGCCAAAGATATCTCATGTCCCTTTTTGCCCTCCTGATTTCCCTCTTAAGCATACTCCTACTGCCTTCATACTCTTCTAGGGATTCACTCGATCTCTACCGTCTATACCTGATATATGCTTTGTCATCCAGCATTCCCCGCACCTACAAGCCTTGCCCTTCACCCTAACAGGAACATACTGTCTCTGGACCTCCGCTATCTCAGTTTTTGAATGCTTCCCATTTTCCAGGCATCCCTTTACCTGCGAACATCAGCCCCCAATCAACTTGCCTCACACCATCAAAATTGGCCATCCTCCAATTTAGAGCTTTAACTTTGAGATCTGGTCCATCTTTTTCCAGCACTATTTTAAAACTAATAAAATTATGGTCACTGGCCCCAAAGTGCTCCCTCACTGACACCTCAGTCACCTGCCCTGCCCTATTTCCCAAGAGTAGGTCAAGTTTTGTGCCTTTTCTCGTAGGTAGATCCACATACTGCATCAGAAAATTTTCTTGTACACACTTAATAAATTCCTCTCCATCCAAGCCCTGAACACCGACAGTGACAGTCTATGTGTGGAAAGTTAAAATCCCCTACCATAACCAACCTATTACTCTCACAGATAACAGATTGCCTTACAAATTTGTTTCTCAACTTCCCACTGAATACTAGGTGTCTAAATATGGGGGAGGAGTATGGGGGTGAAGATACAGTGCAATCCCAGTAAGGTAATCATCCCCTACTTATTTCTCAGTTCCACCCAAATAAATTCCCTGGACGTATTCCCAGGAATATCCTCCCTAAGTACAGCATAATGTTATCCCTAATCAAAAAGGTCACTCCTCCTCCTCACTTGCTCCCCTCGCAAACAATCCAATCCTGGAACATTGAGCTGCCGGTCCTGTCCATCCTTGAGCCACTTTTCTTTAATTGCTATGATATCTCAGTCCCATGTTCCCAACCATGCCCCGGGATCATCTGCCTTAAATACAGTTTAATTTGTCGGCCCTACCTTGTTCTCCGCTTTGTTCCTGCCTGCCCTGACTGTTCGACTTATTCCTTTTCCCAACTGTACCAGTCTCAGACTGATCTCTTTCCTCGCTATCTTCCAGGATCCCACCAACCCCACCCCTTGCTAGTTTAAATTCTCCCTAGCAGCTCCAGCAAATCTCCCTGCTAGTATTTTAGTCCCCTTCCAATTCAGGTGCAGTTTGTCCTTCTTAAACAAGTCACACCTCCCTCAGAAGAGATTCCGATGATCCAAAATTGTGAATCCCTTTTCCCCTGCACCAGTTCCTCAGTCAAAATTCATCTGCTCTATTCTCCTGTTCCTACCCTCACTAGCTCGGAGCACAGGGAGTAATCCAGATATTACTACCCTCAAGGGCATCCTTTTTAAATTTCCGCCTAACTTCCCATATTCTCTCCTCAGCATCTCATCCTTGTCTCTTCCTAAGTTGTTATTTCCAATGTGCACAAACACCTCCTGCTGGTCCCTCTCAGAGATATCCTTGACCCTGGTACCAGGGAGGCGACACACCATTGTGATGTCTCACTGTCGGCCTCAGAAACATCTGTCTGTGCCTCTGACTAGACAGTCCCCTATCAAAATCAATTGCTTGCAACCTGACATACCCCTTGTTACATTAGAGCCAGTCTCAGTACCAGAAACCTCGCTGTGGGTGCTCCATTCCCCTGAGTCCATCACCCCCTATATTTTCTAAAACAGCATACTTGTTTGAGAGGGGGATGGCCACAGGCGACTCCTGCCTCTCTCCCCTACTTTTCCTGGGAGGTCACCTGATTGTTTCCTCAGTTTATCTCCCTCCCTGCAACTACTGTCCATCATACTCCCTAGCTCCTGTAAATTCCTCAATGCCTCTAAGTGCCACTCCAACCAATACATATGATCGAATAGGATTCGCAACCAAACACACTTCCTGCAGGCATAATCATTAGTAACATGTGAATTCTCCCTAATCTCCCATACCCGACAGGAGGAACACATCACTCTACTAAAACGAAGTTAACAGAATTTTGCTAGCCAAAGATGCAGGGATACAAGATTGTGTTTGGTCACAGTTCATTCATCGTCTCACTGAGAAACCAAACTGTACCCCTCTGTTCCTAGCTTTCACTTTCCAGACTTTCGTGTTGCCTGGTGCTAATCCATTGTTCCAGATTCAAAATAGAACTCCACAGTGGCAAAACCTGAAAGGAGATCTGTTACCTAATGGGAAACCTGATCCATGATCAGCAGTTTAGAAGGATCGTGTGTCTCAAACTCACTGTCAACATCCCTCTCCATAAATGGAAAAGGTAAATGTCATATGGCTTCTCGGCCAAAATGTCGCCTCTAATCTGACAGAGTTTTTAGAAAAATACAACTGTCTTTTTGCATATTTTGTGCCAATGCTAGGTCTATCAATGAGCCTCAACCAGTTGGGATGATCTAGAACACACTGGATGGAAAGAGGCTGAATCTATTTCAACATTCAGAAGGGAACTGGAAACATACAGGGTAGTGAGTGGGCAGAACAGACTTAATGCAATCAATAGAATATTAATTCTTTTTTAAAAGAAACATTAACCCCAGGCCGTCTCTGCCCAGGCTTCATTCTAATGCCATTACTTTGACCAACAGCGAAGTTAGCTCCAGAGAGAGGAAGAACTGCTGACGCTGGAGAATCTGATATAACAAGGTGTCGAGCAGCATCAGAAGATGAATAAGAAATCCTGAGCAGCATCAGAAGATGAATAAGAAATCCTGCTCCTCTCATGCTGCTTGGCCTGCTGTGTTGATGAATAAGAAATCCTGAGCAGCATCAGAAGATGAATAAGAAATCCTGCTCCTCTCATGCTGCTTGGCCTGCTGTGTTCATCCAGCTCGACACCTTGTTATACCTAAAGTTATCTCCAGTCTCCTTATCAATCAACATCCTCGACTCATACCACTAGAAGGGATCCGGCCACGATCCTATTGCTGTTTGTGGGAACTGGCTGTGTGTAAATTGGCTCCAGTGCATTCCCACCCAGAGGGACTATACCGAAAAAGCGGTAAGGGAGGTAGCCAGGGAGCTACAGAAATGTCGAGCTACTTCCCCTCAACAAGCACGCCTTCGGTGCAGTAGGATTTTTCGACTGTAACGGTTTGATTTTGCTACTGGTGCGGTTCGCCAGGGGAGTTCCAGACAGGCGTCACACCAATGCAGTGGAGAAACGGGCTCCCCGGTTCGCTCTCTCACCTTCGCTGACTTTCTTGGTCTCCTTGTACATCGCCCATAAATAGCTCCTCATGTCCACGGCGCTGCTGCTGTAAGGAGCCGCCGCGGCTGTATCGACGCGGCTGCCCGGCGAACGCCGCTGCAGCGCCGGCCCCGAGCCCGGGACGAGGAGCAGCCTCCCGAGAGGAGCAGCTTGACCCCGGTGCCGGAGCAACTCCTTCACAGCGTTCCCCGGCAGCCTGGCCGCCAGCGCCCGCGGACCCATGCTCCCTGCTCCCGGGGAACACTGTCCTCACTGAAGCCGGTATACGCTGCTGACTGCTTCCAACAGCCTGTCGTCACTTCCCTGTGACTACCAGACCCTGGCGAAGAAAACAAAACAAAAACACCCCGCCACTACATCTGTTTATAAATTCCTCATTGATGCAAATAGCCCCGTGTCAGTAGAGAGTGGAGTTTGCAAAACGCGGCCAGAAAATGGGAGGGACATTGTGAAGAGGAATTTTCTTTCATTCATTCACAGGGGATGTAGTCATAAGCGTTTATTGCCCATCCCTAATTGCCCAGAGGGCTGTTGAGAGCCAACCACATAACTGTGGGTTTTGAGTCATAGGTAGGCCAGACCAGGTAAGGATGGCAG
Source organism: Stegostoma tigrinum (assembly GCF_030684315.1). NCBI lineage: Eukaryota > Metazoa > Chordata > Chondrichthyes > Orectolobiformes > Stegostomatidae > Stegostoma > Stegostoma tigrinum. The sequence goes on from NC_081371.1 coordinate 51,035,805, forward strand.
TTTGAGTGATAATGGGAACTGTAGATGCTGGAGCTGGATGAACACAGCAGGCCAAGCAGCAGCTCAGGAGCACAAAAGCTGACGTTTTGGGCCTAGACCCTTCATCAGAGTGATGTTCACCTATACTCACTCTGATGAAGGGTCTAGGCCCGAAACGTCAGCTTTTGTGCTCCTGAGATGCTGCTTGGCCTGCTGTGTTCATCCAGCTCCACACTTCGTTATCAAGGATGGCAGTTTGCTTCCCTGAAGGACATTAGTGAACCAGATGGATTTTTACTACAATTGATGATGGATTCAGGGTCATCACTAGACACTTAATTACAGATTCTTTTCATTGAATTCAAATTCTGCCATCTGGGTGCCCAGAACATTACCTGGGTCTCTAGATTAATAGTCCAAGTAAGGTACCCAACCCAAAACATCAACTTTCCTGCTCTGTTGATGCTGGCCTGCTGTGTTCCTCCAGCCCCACACTATTATCTATGTAGTGAATGTAGTATGCATATAAAGTTGATAATAGGAACTGCAGATGCTGGAGAATCCAAGATAACAAAGTGTGGAGCTGGATGAACACAGCAGGCCAAGCAGCATCTCAGGAGCACAAAAGCTGACGTTTCGGGCCTAGACCCTTCATCAGAGAGGGGGATGGGGAGAGGGAACTGGAATAAATAGGGAGAGGGGGGAGGTGGATCGAAGATGGAGAGAAAAGAAGATAGGTAGAGAGGAGAGTATAGGTGAGGAGGTAGGGAGGGGATAGGTCAGTCCAGGGAAGGCAGACAGGTCAGGGAGGCGTGATGAAGTCGTAGGTAGGAAATGGAGGTGCGGCTTGAGGTGGGAGGAAGGAATGGGTGACAGGAAGAACAGGTTAGGGAAGCGGAGACAGGCTGGGCTGGTTTTGGGATGCAGTGGGGGGAGGGGTCAAACACCTGCTCCCACCCACCCTTCTGCAAAAATTCCATCCCCTATTCCCAATTCCTCCGCCTCCGCCGCATCTGCTCCCAGGATGAGGCACTCCACTTCCGCACATCCTAGATGTCCACGTTCTTCAAGGACTGCAACTTTCCCCCCGCAGTGGTCGAGAACGCCCTTGACCGCGTCTCCCGCAACACATCCCTCACACCCCACTCCGCCACAACTGCCCCCAGAGGATCCCCCTCGTCCTCACATACCACCCCACCAACCTCCGGATACAACGCATCATCCTCCGACACTTCTGCCATCTACAATCTGACCCCACCACCCAAGGCATTTTTCTATCCCCACGCTTGTCTGCCTTCCGGAGAGACCACTCTCTCTGCAACTCCCTTGTCCGCTCCACACTCCCCTCCAACCCCACCTCACCCGGCATTCCGACCCCACTACCCAAACCATTTTTCCATCCCCACCCTTGTCTGCCTTCCGGAGAGACCATTCTTTCCGCGACTCCCTTGTCCACTCCACACTCCCCTCCAACCCCACCACACCCAGCACCTTCCCCTGCAACCGCAGGAAGTGCTACACTTGCCCCCACACCTCCTCCCTCACCCCTATCCCAGGCCCCAAGATGAACTTCCATATCAAGCAGATGTTCACCTGAACATTTGCCAATGTGGTATTTTGTATCCATTGTACCCGATGTGGCTCCCTCTACATTGGGGAAACCAAGCGGAGGCTTGGGGACTGCTTTGCAGAACACCTCCGCTCGGTTCGCAACAAACAACTGCACCTCCCAGTCACGAACCATTTTAACTCCCCCTCCCATTCCTCAGACGACATGTCCATCATGGGCCTCCTGCAGTGTCACAATGATGCCACCCGAAGGTTGCAAGAACAGCAACTCGTATTCCGCTTGGGAACCCTGCAGCCCAATGGTATCAATGTGGACCTCACAAGCTTCAAAATCTCCCCTTCCCCCACTGCATCCCTAAACCAGCCCAGTTCTTCCTCTCCCCCCACTGCATCACAAAACCAGCCCAGCTCGACCCCTCCCCCCACTGCATCCCAAAACCAGCCCAACCTGTCTCTGCTTCCCTAACCTGTTCTTCCTCTCACCCATTCCTTCCTCCCACCTCAAGCCGCACCTCGATTTCCTACCTACCACCTCATCCCGCCTCCTTGACCTGTCCATCTTCCCTGGACTGACCTATCCCCTCCCTACCTCCTCACCTATGCTCTCCTCTCTACCTATCTTCTTTTCTCTCCATCTTCAGTCCACCTCCCGCTCTCTCCCTATTTATTCCAGTTCCCTCTCCCCATCACCCTCTCTGAAGAAGAGTGTAGGCCCGAAAAGTCAGCTTTTGTGCTCCTGAGATGCTGCTTGGCCTGCTGTGTTCATCCAGCTCCACACTTTGTTATCTTGCATATAAAGTTGTGCATGTTTAATACATGCCAGTGGAAGTGGCGGTGGCTGGTACAATTACAATATTAAAAGGCATCTGGATGGGTACACAAATAGGAAGGGTTTAGAGGGAGATCAGAGATAATGGGAACTACAGAATCCAAGATAACAAAGTGTGGGGCTGGATGAACACAGCAGGCTAAGCAGCATCTCAGGAGCACAAAAGCTGACGTTTCGGGCCTAGACCCTTCATCAGAAAAGGGGGAGGGGGAGACGATTCGGAAATAAATAGGGAGAGAGGGCGAGGTGGACTGAAGATGGACAGAGGAGAAGATAAGTGGGGAGGAGAGTATAGGTGGGGAGGTAGGGAGGGGATAGGTCAGTCCGAGGAGGATGGACAGGTCAAGGGGGCGGGATGAGGTTAGTAGGTAAGAAATGGAGGTGCGGCTTGAGGTGGGAGGAGGGGATAGGTGAGAGGAAGAACAGGTTGGCAGGCTGGGACGAGCTGGGCTGGTTTTGGGATGCAGTCAGGGAAGGGGAAATTTTGAAGCTGGTGAAATCCACATTGATACCATTGGGCTGCAGCGTTCTCAAGGGGAATATGAGCTGCAGTTCCTGCAACCTTCGGGTGACCTCATTATGGCACTGCAGGAGGCCCAGGATGGGTTTTGAAGGATATGGGCCACCAAATGCTGGCAAATAGGACTAGAATAATTTAGGATATCTGGTTGGCATGGATGAGCTAAACCAAAGGGCCTGTTTCCATGCTGCTGCACCGCTCTATGACTCAATATAAAGATGTGTATATTTAATGTGTGTACAGTTGTGTACATTTCTAGGTGTTAAATAATGACTTGCATTTGTATTTTTAATTTTAAAAGGAAGTTGTGCAAGTATGAAGCTAAGTAAATTGCATGATTAAGGATTTTGAAAAGAGTGGAGATTGGGATAAACATGACTGCTTTTGTGGGCAGATAATAAAATGTGGGGCTGGATGAACACAGCAGGCCAAGCAGCATCTCAGGAGCACAAAAGCTGACGTTTCGGGCCTAGACCCTTCATCAGAGGTCTGATGAAGGGTCTAGGCCCGAAACGTCAGCTTTTGTGCTCCTGAGATGCTGCTTGGCCTGCTGTGTTCATCCAGCCCCACATTTTATTATCTTGGAATCTCCAGCATCTGCAGTTCCCATTATCTCTGCTTTTGTGGGCATACAGGTATGATGGACTAAATTGCTTCCTTTTGTGCTCCACCATTCTATGATGCTATGTACAGGCCCCTCAGGACATCCTTGAAACACTTTGCAGTGTTAGTGAAAGTGTGTAACATCCAGGAACCAGACTTGGAACCCAAGTCAATGGGGAAGAGGTGGAAATACTACACTGGTTGCAGCCATACCTCACCATCAAAATCACTGTGACTCATTATTATTTTTCTTTTAACTAGTAACCAACATAAGTAGAAAATATGCATGTGTCTAACAAGCAAAGCCCATTATGGGCAATGCATATCGTCAAAGACGAGAGGAGTCAGCGAGAGCAGGAATCAAAACAAATTTGAAGGATAAGATAAAGAACCATATTCCCCACAGCTGAACTTCTTTATTCACTTGCCTCCTCAATTGGTCACAAAGGTGAATTTAAAAAGGGTCTCTTCCCTTGTGGGTGCCTTTCGTGGCTAAAGCTAAAGCAAAACCCAAATAATTGTTTTACAAGTTGGTGCTTCTGTTCCAACTAGGTTTTGAGTTACAACAGGAATGTCGAATTGTCTGTTCCGGTCGAATCTATGACCTTTCACCATGACCCATCTATGTCAATGCGTTGTTCTGCCTGCTTTCATACCTTGCCAAACATGTTATGCAATTTTTGAGCTGCTTCTCTGATTACACTACTCCTCCCAATTTGGAACCATTTCCTTATTGGCTTTGAGTTTCTGACTCCAGGCCATTCATGTAAATTAAGAGCAGTACTTGTCACAAAACCAAGCTTTGAGGCTTCTCCATTCAGTACTTTGAACTATCTCCTTTATGAGTTTTCTATCCTTCCTACACTGAGTTCTTTGTCAATTCTCAGGGTGTATCGTCAATTTTCAATTCTGCAAGATTAATATATAGCCTTTTGTGTGGAACTTAATTGTAAGCTTTTTGGAAGTGGACATAAACCACATTACAAGATAACAAAGCATGGGGCTGGATGAACACAGCAGGCCAAGCAGCATCTGCAGTTCCCATTATCTCTGATCACAATAAACCACATTACAGCTTACATTATAGCCCAATTGAACACCTTATGTTTGGTTAGTCACCATTTGTTCTCTTTAGAGCAGAGCAGGTTAAGAGCAGATTTGATGGAGGTATTCAAAAGAATCATGAAAGATTTTCCTGGCGTATGGAAAGAAAGAATATTTTTAACAGCAAAAGCCAGCCAAATCACAGAACACATATTTAACATTCATATTACACACATATTACTTCATTTTTGATTGTGGACTGAAATTAGAAAAGAACTATTTTAAAACCAATGATTGATGAAGGATTACCGTAAACTTTGAAAGCAAGTAACCCAGTATTCAAAGTAAGCACTGTTTACAAAGTTACTCATTCAAGCAGTAGTAGGAGAAGGTGCAGATGAGCTGAAGCCAAAGGTGTGTACAAATGGAGATTCAGCCAGCAGCAAGTAGCTGATTGGTCTGTGGATTAGTGACCAGTTATCAATAACAAAATCTTCTGTCTGCCAGAATGTGATTGGCTGCCAGATAACTGGAAAAGCTTGGGGCTGTGAATGAGACAGTGAGAAACCATCAGACAAGCTCAAATCTCTCTCTATTCCCTACAATAAAAGACTGAAGAAAACTAGTTTATTTGTCCTTCAGCAGATGCTGTGAGTGGTCACTTTTAATTAATGAGTCAGAGACATTTATTAAATGTGAACCAGCCATTCTTTGCCTCCTGCAAACAAGTGATAGCAACCAGTGAGAGAACTAACAAAACAAGTACCATCTCAACAGATCCTGTGAAGAGACCACTGAACAGCTTTTTCAATTTTCTTTCCATCTATACCTCCCATGAATCTTTTTCCTGTGTGTCTGTCAGTTCAATTGTGTGTGTGTGAGACAGAGACAGTATAAGGGAGAGATAATAAAGGGAGTTCAGAGATAATGCGAACTGCAGATGCTGGAGAATCCGAGATAACAAAGTGTGGAGCTGGATGAACACAGCAGGCCAAGCAGCATCTTAGGAGCACAAAAGCTGACATTTCTGGCCTAGACCCTTTTCTGATTAAGGGTCTATGCCTGAAACGTCAGCTTTTGTGCTCCTAAGATGCAGCTTGGCCTGCTGTGTTCATCCAGCTCCACACTTAATAAAGGGAGTTGTAGTTTTGTACTGACTGTTCATAATTGTTTACCTGTAGCTAGAATCTTTGTGCTCATAATAAATTGGAATTCCTGTTAAGTATAGAGACCTGGCCCACACTTTCTGTCAAACTGGGTCTGTATGTCAGTTAAGTTGGGAATTCTGTGTTTTCTTTAAATCCTTAACTTTTGCGACACTTCAGGGAATCGTGGAGCATGATTTTCAGTACACCATCGCAGCGAAATGTAACTAAACAGACATGGATAAATGCATGAAGGGGATGACATCCAGTAGGGTTAGAGGACTGAGATTAATTGAGTAGCTCTTTCATAAGCATCAAGCAGTGAATGGTCTCCTTTAGCACTGCATCATTCTTTTATCTATGACTTTTGATTATGGATATTACAGAAACATAATACCAATCTGTAGGTTCCTCCCCTGTGAGCACTGCAGCTCCCCATAACATTTGCCATAGTTTCATACACTTACTTCTCTGAAATAAATATCATTTAACTTTGGAGATTTGTTCTGAGTCCTGTTAATCAAGGATATATATCTCAACAGGCTTATCTAACAATCAGTCGCCATTCTACATATAACACTTTTTCACTATTGATTCTAATTTGAATTAAACAATCTTCTTCAGATCATCTGCTATCAGTGCACATGACCCTCAAATATTGCTATGGCTAAGACCCAACTTCTTGGTTTCCTTCAAGTTCTGCAGTAGGTCAATTATAATCTTTAGTGTTTCAATTCTTTAAATACAGCTTTATCATGTCTCTTCCAGCTCGTGTCTACATCTCCACCTTTTACTTTTGATTGTTCCACTTCCACGATTAAAATTGTTTTTTTTCATACGACCTCAAATGAACCTCCTAAATTCTCCTTCCTTGCTGATGCTGCTTCAGATCTAAAATGTTCTTTGATTAAAGCAGCTTTTAACTCAATGAAAACAGAATCAAGACTCAAAGCAACATTTCTCTCTAATTCCACAATCTTATACAAGAAAAATGTAAACAATTCTTCTCTCTGCCCCAGTTTTCTCTCTCAGTCTTACTCTTCCTATTTTATGTCTGAGTTAACGACCAATGTTCCTCATACCTTTCCTCTCATTGATATTAAAAATTACAAATGCCCCAATCTTGCATATTATTTCCTTGCCATTCCATATTCTCGCTGTGCTGAATTGAAAAGTCAGGATTACCATTTCTGTTTATTGAGTCTTTCTTGAACCAGATAGCTTTTTCTTTGTTGCCCAACAGTCATTTCAGAATCATTAGATTCTTAAATCCAAATTTTTATTGAATTCAAATTTCACTATCTGCCGTGGCAGGATTTGAACCTGGGTCTTCAGAACATTATGTGGGTCTCTGGAGTAATACGCTAGCAAAAATATCACTAGGCCATTGTCTCTGTGTATAATCTTGGTTTGGTCTTGGTTTTTTGCCTCTCTCTGTCTATAGGTAAGATCTGTTTATTACATACTATATAATTATTCCATATGATTATACACATATTTATTATACAATTTATATATAATTACATGCACAAATTTTCTGAGTACACGTACCTAGCAGACCATTCACCCTGTTGAAGTGATAATAAGAGTTGTGGGCATAAATTCAGAACATCAGCTATATTCTGTGTTTTTCTGTTTGGAAGCTGATTTCCTCCCACCCTTTACAAAAAGTATTAACTCCTTCATGGATTATGGTTATGTAGGTGTGAGGAATTTGTCATTACTATTCTTAAACTGTATGTGAATTTTAAATCACGTTTCAGGCAACCCTACTCAAATGAATACCTCAACCAGTTGAGAACAAAGGAAACCATTGAAACACATGTATGAGATGGCACAAAAGGCCTCCATGTTTATCTCCTACAACACACAATGTTTTTTAACAAGTCACATCAAAACAACCTCATTAGTTGAGCTCTTTCAACTTGGAGCCCATGTTGACAACTGAAACCAATTGCTTGGCTCCATTGCCTTTAATTATATAGTTTTAGTTATTTGATTTGGTTTATTAGACAGAAAAAATAGGTGAATTTGGAGAGAAGGCAAGCAAAAGCTTTCAATTAAAATTACAAGATAATAAAATGTGAGGCTGGATGAACACAGCAGGCCAAGCAGCATCTCAGGAGCACAAAAGCTGACGTTTCGGGCCTAGACCCTTCCACTGACCCCTTCACCCGCTTCCAACACAAGTCCTCCTCCTGGACACCACCCCCAGGCCTCCCACCCTCCCTCGACCTCTTCATCTCCAACTGCCATCGAGACATTAACTGCCTCAACCTCTCCACCCCTCTCACCCACTCCAACCTCTCCCCCGCAGAACGGGCAGCCCTCCGCTCCCTCCGCTCCAACCCCAACCTCACCATCAAACCCGCAGACAAGGGTGGCGCAGTGGTAGTATGGCGCACTGACCTCTACATCGCCGAGGCCAGACGCCAACTCTCCGACACCACCTCCTACCGCCTCCTCGATCATGACCCCACACCCGAGCACCAAACCATCATCTCCAACACCATTCACGACCTCATCACCTCAGGGGACCTCCCACCCACAGCCTCCAACCTCATTGTTCTCCAACCCCGCACGGCCCGTTTCTATCTCCTTCCCAAAATCCACAAACCTGCCTGCCCTGGTCGACCCATCGTCTCAGCCTGCTCCTGCCCCACCGAACTCATCTCCACCTATCTGGACTCCATTTTCTCCCCTTTGGTCCAGGAACTCCCCACCTACGTCCGTGACACCACCCACGCCCTCCACCTCCTCCAGGACTTCCAATTCCCTGGCCCCCAACACCTCATATTCACCATGGACGTCCAGTCCCTGTACACCTGCATTCCGCATGGAGATGGCCTCAAGGCCCTCCGCTTCTTCCTGTCCCGCAGGCCCGACCAGGCCCCCTCCACCGACACTCTCATCCGCCTAGCTGAACTCGTCCTCACACTCAACAACTTCTCTTTTGACTCCTCCCACTTCCTACAGACTAAGGGGGTGGCCATGGGCACCCGCATGGGCCCCAGCTATGCCTGCCTCTTTGTAGGTTACGTGGAACAGTCCCTCTTCCGCACCTACACAGGCCCCAAACCCCACCTCTTCCTCCGGTACATTGATGACTGTATCGGCGCCGCCTCTTGCTCCCCAGAGGAGCTCGAACAGTTCATCCACTTCACCAACACCTTCCACCCCAACCTTCAGTTCACCTGGGCCATCTCCAGCACATCCCTCACCTTCCTGGACCTCTCAGTCTCCATCTCAGGCAACCAGCTTGTAACTGATGTCCATTTCAAGCCCACCGACTCCCACAGCTACCTAGAATACACCTCCTCCCACCCACCCTCCTGCAAAAATTCCATCCCCTATTCCCAATTCCTCCGCCTCCGCCGCATCTGCTCCCACGATAAGACATTCCACCCCCGCACATCCCAGATGTCCGAGTTCTTTAAGGACCGCAACTTTCCCCCCACGGTGATCGAGAACGCCCTTGACCGCATCTCCCGCATTTCCCGCGACACATCCCTCACACCCCGCCCCCGCCACAACCGCCCCAAGAGGATCCCCCTCGTTCTCACACACCACCCTACCAACCTCCGGATACAACGCATTATCCTCCGACACTTCCGCCATTTACAATCCGACCCCACCACCCAAGACATTTTTCCATCCCCTCCCCTGTCTGCTTTCCGGAGAGACCACTCTCTCCGTGACTCCCTTGTTCGCTCCACACTGCCCTCCAACCCCACCACACCCGGCACCTTCCCCTGCAACCGCAGGAAATGCTACACTTGTCCCCACACCTCCTCCCTCACCCCCATCCCAGGCCCCAAGATGACATTCCACATTAAGCAGAGGTTCACCTGCACATCTGCCAATGTGGTATACTGCATCCACTGTACCCGGTGCGGCTTCCTCTACATTGGGGAAACCAAGCGGAGGCTTGGGGACCGCTTTGCAGAACACCTCCGCTCAGTTCGCAACAAACAACTGCACCTCCCAGTCGCAAACCATTTCCACTCCCCCTCCCATTCTCTTGATGACATGTCCATCATGGGCCTCCTGCACTGCCACAATGATGCCACCCGAAGGTTGCAGGAACAGTAACTCATATTCCGCCTGGGAACCCTGCAGCCATATGGTATCAATGTGGATTTCACCAGTTTCAAAATCTCCCCTTCCCCTACTGCATCCCTAAACCAGCCCAGTTCATCCCCTCCCCCCACTGCACCACACAACCAGCCCAGCTCTTCCCCCCCACCCACTGCATCCCAAAACCAGTCCAACCTGTCTCTGCCTCCCTAACCGGTTCTTCCTCTCACCCATCCCTTCCTCCCACCCCAAGCCGCACCCCCAGCTACCTACTAACCTCATCCCACCTCCTTGACCTGTCCGTCTTCCCTGGACTGACCTATCCCCTCCCTACCTCCCCACCTACACTCTCTCCACCTATCTTCTTTACTCTCCATCTTTGGTCCGCCTCCCCCTCTCTCCCTATTTATTCCAGTTCCCTCCCCCCATCCCCCTCTCTGATGAAGGGTCTAGGCCCGAAACGTCAGCTTTTGTGCTCCTGAGATGCTGCTGGGCCTGCTGTGTTCATCCAGCCTCACATTTTATTATCTTGGAATCTCCAGCATCTGCAGTTCCCATTATCTCTGAATTAAAATTACAAACTGGGTTTTTGGCCCTGAGCTACTGGAAAACCTGGTTTTGAAAAGACCAAGGGGCTTCTGTGCTAATGGTTTCCGAGCAGCACTTTTCAGACATAGCTTTCCATTTCATAAGCCTAAGGCATAAGTATGGATGGCTCCCCTAAAGCTGTAAGTATCTGTCTTTTTCACAGTAGGAGTTCCTGGAAACCAGGTAAGTTTTACAAATACCAGAATTTCTGGCTGTCTTGTAAAACCTTGAAACAAGAACTCACCATTTTCCAAAAGTCTAGATCTGGGTTGATTACAATCAGTCTTAAAGCTCCTCCATCAGTATACAAGATAACACAGTGTGGAGCTGGATAAACACAGCAGGCCAAGCAGCATCTCAGGAGCACAAAAGCTGACGTTTCGGGCCTAGATCCTTCATCAGAAAAGGGGGATGGGCAGTGGGTTCTGGAGTAAATAGGGAGAGAGGGGGAGGCGGACCAAAGATGGAGAGAAAAGAAGATAGGTGGAGAGGAGAGTATAGGTGAGGAGGTAGGAGGGGATAGGTCAGTCCAGGGAAGACGGACAGGTCAAGGAGGTGGGATGAGGTTAGTAGGTAGGAAATGGAGGTGCGGCTTGAGGTGGGAGGAAGGGATGGGTGAGAGGAAGAACAGGTTAAGGAGGCAGGGAGAAGTTGGGCTGGTTTTGAGATGCAGTGGGGGAAGGGGAGATTTTGAAACTTGTGAAGTCCACTTTGATACCATTGGGCTGCAGAGTTCCCAAGCGGAATATGAGTTCACAAGCTTCAAAATCTCCCCTTCCCCCACTGCATCCCAAAACTAGCCCAGCTTGTCCCCGCCTCCCTAACCTGTTCTTCGTCTCACCCATCCCCTCCTCCCACCTTAAGCCGCACCTCCATTTCCTACCTACTAACCTCATCCCGCCTCCTTGTCCTGTCCGTCTTCCCTGGACTGACCTATCCCCTCCCTACATCCCCACCCATACTGTCCTCCCCACTTATCTTCTCCTCTATACATCTTCGATCCGCCTCCCCCTCTCTCCCTATTTATTCCAGAACCCTCTCCCCATCCCCCTTTTTTGATGAAGGGTCTAGGCCCGAAACGTCAGCTTTTGTGCTCCTGAGATGCTGCTGGGCCCGCTGTGTTCATCCAGCTCCACACTTTATTATCTTGAATTCTCCAGCATCTGCAGTTCCCATTATCTCTCCATCAGTATACATCAGTCAAGAGGGGAGGTGGGAAGCAAAATCTAGAAAATTCAGGCAAGTGCCATATCCATCTGACTGTGACAGTGTGACATCTGAATCACCTGAGATTGGGATATCACCTGAAGGTCCAGAGTCAACTGCCCAACTAGAAAGGGGGTGAGAATGATGCCCACAGCCACAGGGTAGTGTGTTTAAGATTGCCTTTGGGAAAGGTTTCACAGGAAGGTCATTTTTGTATATGGGTCTGGAAGGGTCTGAAGAGATTAGTACTTAATTGAGTGCAATAAGCACCACTCACTGCAATGAAGTCATTGGTAGGTGGGAAAGTAAGATCTCATGGGAGTCAGCCGTAGTGTTGGGACTTCTTGACAGTATTTGTAGTAAAGCAGAGCCCATTCTCATAGCCTGTAAATAGTTGCAGAGATACAAAAGAAATTTGTTTATTGTACAAAACTCTTCTTGTCAGCACAACACCATATAAACCCTAAAGAATCAAGACATTTAGAATTTATGGATGGCACCAAAAGCAACATGGTGATCAGTAGTGGGATCTGAACATTTAGTTCAGCAAACCTAATGAGGCAAACGTTCTGGTAACCAAGAAGGTGTAAAGAAAACAGATAGCAGAGGACAGGGAATACACCCCTGCTCCCCTCCAAATAAAACTCATGGAAATGCTCAACACTGATGAACTGGTGCAGATACAATGGCACAAATTCCTTCTGTGCAATAACAATTCTGGGATTCTGATGAATGCTTTCAAACAATAAAAGAAAACATTTTCAGACCTGATAAGAGACACACTAAAGCAACAAAAATCCACAGTTATATTGCAACAATGCTGTATCTTCATGAATAGTCCCAGATCAGATTTCAGCTGGTGAGCAAACAGATATTGAAAATTGGTCAAATCTCTGGTACAAAGGTAAAGCTTTAAATGCTGTAGTAACTCAGACTGAAAGTGCAAGAATTTTAAAAATAACTTGCAGCTCACATTGGACACCATATGGATACCGCAAGGTATGGCTAGAAAACAGAAACAAAATGAACTTGGCAAAGGGAGAATCTTACATAATTCTGGATTGAAAACACAGCAAAATCGTGAAACCAGTCACTTAAAGCCAATAGACATGGGCAGTTTAAGAAAGCCATCAATTCTCTTCTGGAAGATTTTCCGGAAGATTGCATTCCATCTGCAAAAGATAGGAAATCCTCCATAATAATCACAAAAGTGCAGGAATTTCCATTAAAGCTGCAAAGAGCAGGAAAACCCTTCAGAACAGCTGCAATGCTTTCGAGAACCACCATCACTACAAAATAAAACTCATCAAATACGTTGAATACCTAACCACAAGGATTGGCATCGGAAATGGTATTTCCGGGATGATTTAATTTCAGAGGTGGGCCAAATAGAACATAAAATTGGACATTCTAGTGGAAACAATTCTTGGGATGTAGAATAGCTTCTAAATTGAACATCAAGTCAGGACCTAAAACAGGCAAATACATTTATGAAAAAAATAAGGTGTGTAGCAGATTACATATTATTTGTCAAGTAATAAAAGAGAAAATAAACACATTGAAGAGGCACGAAAAAGCTTTGACAATAATTTAATCCTCAAAACTAAATCAAATATCTCTCCCACCCTCGTTATGCTCTCTTCCACCCTTTTCTGTCAGTCAGATGACATAAAATTTTGTATACATGTATGAGAATGTTCAAGAACAGCTCCTTCCCCACTATTATTAGACTTCTGTCAGATTTTAAGTTTAACATTGATCTCGTTCTCTGTGCACCTTCTCTGCAGCCATAACAGTGTATTTTTTCACTCTGTTCTTTTACCTATGCATGTTGTGTGGTATGCTCTGCCTCTACTGCAAACAAAACTTCTCACTGTACATGTGACAATAATAAACCGAATCAAATAAGGATAGGTCCTCCCATGAGCCGTTGTAGTGACGCAGAACATATTCTTAAAGCTTACAAATAGTTGCAGACATGCAATAAACTGCATCTTATTTAATCTACAAGATTCTTGTTAGATCAGAAGGTGGTGACTCTCACACACACTTGACCATATAAGCTTTTAAAGGGCTCACAAACTTATCAAGATATGGATTCAGCACACACACACAACCATCAAACAAAAACTGACACAATCCAAAGAAGAGGACTTTAGAAAATTGACCAATGCTTGTTAAGATATATAGATTTTAAGAGATTTTTGTTCGTTGTTTTCCTTGGATACATTTGGTTGTAGCTGCTAATGCTTTCTTTTTAATTACTGCATTTCTTCTTGCCAAGGACTATAATATTGATATCAACAAATACGTTGTTAAGATTTGTTAATATTACTAGGGAGAAGAGAAATAGATGATATGTATTAATTATCTTTGAGCACTATAAATACAGCAAGTGAGTGGTAAATTATTTTTAATCAACCTAATCAAACATTGTGACACACCTCCAGAGTGGGCGGACCTTGAACATTCTGGACTAGAGGGAAGGACACCACCGCTGTGCCACGAGAATCCCCCTTGGAGAGTGATAGTTGAGTTGTCAGTTTGAACAAGTCAATGAATGCTCTTCACAAAGAAATGTTATGTGTCTGGGTTTCTATCTGACTAGTCAGCTTGGGTTCTATTCATTCTATTAATAGTGTACACATACACGAGTCTGTGTTTGCCATCTCATTGAACTTGATTAAATATGTCTCCTGTTGAACACATTGATGTATTTGCAGAATCAATTGTTGGTCATTTTATAAGATAATAGAACATAGAACAGTACAGCACAGAACAGGCCCTTCAGCCCACAATGTTGTGCCGACCATTGATCCTCATGGATGCACCCTCAAATTTCTGTGACCATATGCATGTCCAGCAGTCTCTTAAATGACCCCAATGACCTTGCTTCCACAACTGCTGCTGGCAACGCATTCCATGCTCTCACAACTCTCTGCGTAAAGAACCTGCCTCTGACATCCCCTCTATACTTTCCACCAACCAGCTTAAAACTATGACCCCTCGTGCTAGCCATTTCTGCCCTGGGAAATAGTCTCTGGCTATCGACTCTATCTATGCCTCTCATTATCTTGTATACCTCAATTAGGTCCCCTCTCCTCCTCCTTTTCTCCAATGAAAAGAGACCGAGCTCAGTCAACCTCTCTTCATAAGATAAGCCCTCCAGTCCAGGCAGCATCCTGGTAAACCTCCTCTGAACCCTCTCCAAAGCATCCACATCTTTCCTATAATAGGGCGCCCAGAACTGGACGCAGTATTCCAAGTGCGGTCTAACCAAAGTTTTATAGAGCTGCAACAAGATCTCACGACTCTTAAACTCAATCCCCCTGTTAATGAAAGCCAAAACACCATATGCTTTCTTAACAACCCTGTCCACTTGGGTGGCCATTTTAAGGGATCTATGTATCTGCACACCAAGATCCCTCTGTTCCTCCACGCTGCCAAGAATCCTATCCTTAATCCTGTACTCAGCTTTCAAATTCGACCTTCCAAAATGCATCACCTCGCATTTATCCAGGTTGAACTCCATCTGCCACCTCTCAGCCCATCTCTGCATCCTGTCAATGTCCCGCTGCAGCCTACAACAGCCCTCTACACTGTCAACGACACCTCCGACCTTTGTGTCGTCTGCAAACTTGCTGACCCATCCTTCAATTCCCTCGTCCAAGTCATTAATAAAAATTACAAACAGTAGAGGCCCAAGGACAGAGCCCTGTGGAACCCCACTCACCACTGACTTCCAGGCAGAATATTTTCCTTCTACTACCACTCGCTGTCTTCTGTTGGCCAGCCAATTCTGTATCCAAGCAGCTAAGTTCCCCTGTATCCCATTCCTCCTGACCTTCTGAATGAGCCTTCCATGGGGAACCTTATCAAATGCCTTACTGAAGTCCATATACACCACATCCACAGCTTGACCCTCATCAACCTTACTAGTCACATCCTCAAAAAACTCGATAAGGTTTGTAAGGCATGACCTACCCCTCACAAATGACCTACCCCTCACAATGACAATGAGTCAATATATCTGGTGAAATTAGCAGCTGTTTTATGTTTTCAAAAGAAATTTGTTGATTTTGTTCCTACCACCATGCCTGCTTTTATCTAAGTAATTGCCACAGTGATTCATTTACCTGTGCCAAATTAGATTTAAAAATTCCTATTTGATTCACCACCCCATTACCCAGAGAAGCTTTGTGGTGGTGGAAATTCTTCAATTGCTTTAGTTTCTTGAGGATCAGCTCTGATATCTGATTCATAAATGATGTGTCCTGGAAATGTAATTGTTGGTTGCTAAAGCTTACATTTATTACTGAAATCTTGCTTCCTCAAGTATTGCAACACTGCTGTTGTACAGTCATCATGTTAGGTTTTCCTCACAGGCGCAATAAAATGATTCTGGCTTTGCTTTTAGCTTAATACAATTATTTTTTACTAGGGCTAACTAACTAGAAAATACCAATTAATGTAGCCTCCATAATTTCCCTTCCATCTCTCCAGTTTCTTTTGGAGGCTTTAAAAGTATTTCTCAATAACATTTACAGAAATGTTGTTTTGACATCAATGGATACACGCCCCTGAATGTGTCACCAATAAAGCATTAGGGAAGTCCTCAAATTCACTTTTCTGACTGTTTTGAGAGTTTTCTCCTGCTTGCTGATCACCCAGTTGTTCTTGTAATTCCTGAACTACAACTTTGACCTTAACTTTATACTCACTATTAGGAAGTACTTTCTCCATACATACCCACCAGAGGAACAATGCTGTATTTTATCTGGCACCACCATGTATACTCCAAATTCTCTCTACCAAGCATGCTCTTTTCTCCTTGCCCCACCAATTTTCCATTGAGCTTATCAGCAGTCCTGAGGGCTATCATTAGGACCTTTACTTCTTATGTGCTCCTGCCTGTTATTTGGTCCTTGCTCTTGTTAAACCATGCCCCCTACTGGGTATCCCAGCCCTATCTGGACCACTACGACTTGACCTGTCTCCTTGCCATCAGACGTCCTTTCAGAAGTTCTTGATCTTTTCTTTGAGCTAAGTTCAGCATATCTGAGCTTAAACTACATTTCCTGGCTTTTACTTTCTGCTTCCAATCCACACACCTGATATTCTGGCCCTTTTCTTGCACATTCAGGCAGCTTTTGTAACTGCTCTAGTCTTTCCTGCCCTTCCCACTGTGCTGGTTTTCCTCCACTCACCAGTCCTTCTCGCACATATGCCAGCCTAATGGTGGTCTACCTGCTGGGTGCTCTTTGGGGTAAGTGGCCTTATCCTATGCTTCACTATCAATTGGCCCACTCTCAGTTAGCCCATTATCTGTCAATAGCTGTTTTTTCTATAGGTCCAACATATGTGTATGAAATGCATAGTGAATCTTCATTTTCCATCATTTCATCAAGCTCTGTCAATATGTAATCCTTGCCAGTAAGCAGCGTTGAATGCAATTTAATAATTTGGATACAATGAACTAAATACTTCCCAAATGTTGGCTAGGTTTCATGGAAAGTTTCCCTCTGTGAGCCCTGACAATTTTTCACACACAATTCTCTGCTACCCATCTTATTAATTATGTAAACAGAATGATTGTGTCTAACAATGTCAGCCAAGTGGACCCCATAGAATATGAATCCCCTAATTGAACCAGATTAACAGCTCCAATCAGAGAGCCCTGGCTGACAGATAAGAACAGGAGTGTCAGAGATTCTGTTAACTCTGAGAACTAGCTCTGAGGAAGCTGGCTCAGTGTCAAGGACTCACATTCTGTAAATAAAGGGTGATTTGGTGATGAAATACTGACTTCTGTGGAGTTATTCCAGCCACAGTGGCACTTCTGGTGGTCAGCAGCGGTGGGACCTTCCACACTCATACCACAGCTCTGGTATTAGGCTGCACAGCAGTTCAAGATCGGCAAGCCATGAATTGTCCGTTTTATGTTTCTATGTGTTCTCAAACAACATGGCTGAGAGAGCCAAGTTGGCATCCTAATTTGTCCGCAGGCACCTGGATGTCCTGGTGGACTGGGGTTGTGGAAAGCAGACCACCTTCTTTCCCCAGGAACACTAGAAAAAGCCACAACACCAGAAACAGCCAACCCAAACTGAAGCAAGCACCTAGGTCAGTGAGGTGCCCATTGTCTGGAGGAACACGCGGTAATGCCACAAGAGGGTTAATGACCTTCTGTGCTTGGCTAGAGTAATTGCTACCATCTTCTCTCTGCTACTTCACACTCACTCTATCTCTGCTCCTGCATCCATCTCCCATCAAAGCCCATGGTTTGCCATTGTCATTATTGCATGCAGCATGTTCCTTTAACAGTTGTTATACACTCCATTTCCCCTCAAGGGGCAAAGTCTGTCTGCCCTTTGTGCTTCCTATTCACTCACGCAGAATACCTCACCAACTTTCCTACAACTGTATGATCACAAATAGTTCTCCTGCAACTTTCATCTCATTCAAAAGCTTCTTTTGTCTCATTGCAGGAGAAAACAGCCCACAATAAAGCTGCAAGGGACAAGACCAATGGCAGATGGCTGACACTGATCTCTTTAGAAGATAAAAGGAGAAAATGCTTGAATTGGCAGGAGGAGATTGTGAGTGATTGTGTGGAGATGCCAAGACCTGCAATAACAACCCAGCAACCAGGCAAGCTTCATAAGTTCTGAGAAAAGGTCACCAGACCCGAAACGTTAACTCTGCTTTCTCCTCCACAGATGCTGCCAGACCTGCTCAGCTTTTCCAGCAACTTCGTTTTTGTCCCAAGCTTCATAAGACCTTAAGATACAGGAGCAGAATTAGCCATTCAGCATATTCAGTTTGCTCTGCCACTTGATTATGACTGATATGTTTCTCAACCCCATTGTCTTGCCTTCTCCCAGTAATCCTTGATCCTCTTACTAATTAAAAACCTATCTATCTCTGTCTTAAAGACGTTCAGTAACTTGGCCTCCATAGTTTTCTGTAGCAATGAGTTCCACAGATTTTCTACTCACTGGCAGAAGAAATTCCTCCTCACCTCATTCTAAAGGGTTGTCCCATCCTTCTGGGGCTGTGCCCTCATGTCCTTGTCTCTCCTACTATTGAAAACATCTTCTCCAAGGCTATCACAGTGTGGAGCTGGAGGAACACAGCAGGTCATGTAGCATCAGAGGACTAGGAAAGTCGACGTTTTGGGTCCTGACTCCAGATGCTGCCTGACCTGCTGTGTTCCTCCAGCTCCACACTGTGTTGACTCTGACTCCAGCATGTGCAGTTCTTGACATCTTCTCCACAGCTGTGCTACCTATTCCATAAGTTTTGATCAGATCCCTTCTCATTCTTCTAAACTCCATCAAATACAGACCAAGAGTTCTCATCTGCTCCTCATATGACAAGCCCTTCATCTTCAGATCATTCTGCTGAACCTCTTCTGGAACTCATACAACAACAGCTCAAGATTCCTGAGATACTAGGCCCAAAACTGCCTACAATATTCCAAATGTGGTCTTATACAACAGTCTTATACAACCTCAGAAGTACATACCTCCAAGTCACTCGCCAATTTGACTTGCCATTCCTTCACTGTAGCTGGGTCAAAGTCCTGGAACTCTCTACCCAATGGCATTGTGGGTAAACCCACTAGTGGACTGCAGTGGTTCAAGAAGGCAGCTCACCACCAACTTCTCAAGGGCAACTAGGAACAGGCGATAAATGTTGGTCAGCCAGTGATGCCCACACCCCATGAATGAATAAAAAAGCTCATTCTGCAAAATGACAAAGACAAAGGATAGAAATGCAGTTTAAGATCAGATGTTAGATAAATGAGGGATCTCCAAATTGAAATGGATGGATAGCAGCAGTCAACTATCTAATTGTTTTATGAAGGAACATGTTCTAAAAATACTGGAAATTAAGATATTTGGAAATCAAACAACAAAAAGTGAAATGGGAACATGTTGTCATTCTGCACAATGTATTGTCATTTTGTATCGTTTGTGTTATTTGTTTTTATCATTATTGTTTACGGTTTTTTTGAGAAGGAGAATACGTTATTATTTAGTCAGGTCTGTCAGTGAGGCCTGACACCAAATGGAACTAGGGAATAAGTGATGGTTGTTTGTTAATTAAAGGATAATTGGGTGATAATTTGGTTGTATATGAGGAAGAAATAATCACCACTATTGTAGTTTTATAGAGTGAGAAAAAAATTAAACACTGACCAGAAAAATATATGCCTGGACTCTGACCAATCTTATAAACTCTAGTTTTTAACAATGAACTATACCAGTACCTTTGGTTTCAGGGATATTAAATGTTCTGCAATATCAGCTAATATCCCCACTACTAACATTATGACAGTGGGACCAGTGTAGGAAAGAGGACATTATCCTGAGGAACTCCTGTAGCAACTTTCTCATTTTGAGATGGTTGGCCTCCAACAACCACAAACATCTTCCTTTGCACTCGATATGAATCCAAACAGTGGACTTCTCACCTCTGAGCCTGAGTGATTGCCATTTCGCCAGGGCTTCTTGATGCCATACTTGGTCAAATGCTGCTTGATGTTAAGGGTAGTCACTTTCCCTTCACCTTTTAAATTCAGTATTTTTGTGCTTAGACCAATGCTACAATGACATCTGGAATTGAGTGGTCCTGGTGGAATCCAAACTGAGCATCAATGACAGGTTCTTATTGTATTAATGTCACTTGATAGTATGGTTCATGACATCTTTCATTATTTAATTGATGATTGTGAATATACTGATGGTACAGTTATTGGACTTGTCCTGCTTCTAATGGACAGGAAATGCCTGGGTAATTTCCAAGTTGTTGAGTAGATGCCAGTGTTGTCGGTGAACTAGCACAGCCAGGTTAGGGGCTTAGGAACATATGAATGGGAGTAGAGCACTTCTGTGATAATAAGGTGTGGAGCTGGATGAACACAGCAGGCCAAGCAGCATCAGAAGAGCATGAAGGCTGACGTTTTGGGCCTAGACCCTTCTTTAGAAATGGGGGAGGGGAAGGGGGTTCTGAAATAAATAGGGAGAGAGGAGGAGGCGGATAGAAGATGGATAGAGGAGAAGGTAGGTGGAGAGGAGACAAATCGGTCAAAGAGGCGGGGATAGAGCCTTTAAAGGTGAGATGAGGAGGCAGTGAGGAGATTGGTCAGTCCATGGAGGATGGACAGGCCAAGGGGATGGGATGAGGTTAGTAGGTAGGAGATGAGGGTGGGGCTTGAGGTGGGAGGAGGGGATGGGTGGGAGGAAGGACAGTTTAGGGAGGCGGGGACAAGCTGGGCTGGTTTTGGGATATGGTAGTGGGAGGGGAGATTTTGAAGATTGTGAAGTCCACATTGATACCATTGGGCTGCAGGGTTCCCAAGCGGAATATGAGTTCCTGTTCCTGCAACCTTCAGGTAGTATCGTTGCAGGAGGCCCAGGATGGACATGTCGTCTGCGGAATGGGAGGCGGAGTTGAAGTGGTTCGCGACTGGGAGATGCAGTTGTTTATTGCAAACCGAGCGTAGGTGTTCCGCAAAGCGGTCCCTTAGCTTCCACTTGGTTTCCCCGATGTAGAGGGGGCCACAATGGGTACAGCGGATGCAGTATACCACATTAGCAAATGTGTGGGTGAACATCTGTTTGATGTGGAAAGTCTTCTTGGGGCCTGGGATGGGGGTGAGGGGGGAGATGTAGGGGCAGGTGTATCACTTCCTGCGGTTGCAGGGAAAAGTGTCTGGTGTGGTGGGGTTGGAGGGGAGTGTGGAGCGGAGAAGGGAGTCACGGAGAGAGTGTCCCTCTGGAAAGCAGATAAGGGTGGGGAAGGAAAATGTCTTTGGTGGTGGGGTCGGATTGCAGATAGCGGAAGTGTCTGATGATGATGTGTTGGATCCAGAGATTGCTGGGGTGGTACGTGAGGATGAGGGGGATTCTGTTTTGGTTGTTATTGCGGGGATGGGGTGTGAGAGATCAGTTCCGGGAAATGCGGGAGACACGGTCGAAGGCGTACTCGACTACTGAGGGGGGATGTTGCGGTTCTTGAAAAACGAGGACATCTGAGATGTATGGGAGTTGAATGCCTCATCCTGCGAGCAGATGCGGCAGAGCCAAAGGAATTGGGAATAGAGGATGGCATTTTTGCAGGAAGGTGGGTGGGATGACGTGTATTACACCTCGGATGCTGCTTGGCCTGCTGTGTTCATCCAGCTCTACACCTTGTTATCTTAGATTCCCCAGCATCTGCAGTGCCTATTATCTCTAGGGCATTTCTGTGCTGTCTATCAATCTGGATCTGAAAGTCAGAGTAAATTGGTGAATTTTGCATACTTTATATAATCTTTACCTTTTGTGACAACTCCCGGAATAGCAGGGCTTGATTTCAAAGGTGCTACCCCATTGTGTCTTAACAGTAGTTTCACGATTGCCATTAGTAAGACCAGCTTTTGATTATAGATTTATTAACTGAATTTAAATTGAATATTACTGAAAAAATGACATACTGTTGAAGCTTTTCATCTTGTGCTCATCAGAGTAGAATCATAAGAATAACAAATTTTGAAGGTAACAAAACTTTACACTGAATGAGTACAGAATGCAGGTTGATTTGCAAGTTGACTCTGATTAGTTGAGGCACTTCCACAGAGAAAGCACCATGGTACAGTTAATCAGCAAATGTTTGTTTAAATTCAAAGTCAGCAACTCAACTTGGAATTGTCATTGCATTGCCATGAGAAATGCTCAAGTGAATAGCTGTTCACCAAGATTTGTTTAATTAACAAGATGCAATGTTTGCTATTTGACCTCTAACACATATAAGTGAACAATAGCACAAGCCCAAATTAAATTTCAATTTGGTTGTTAGTGTAACTCTTAGCACAATCAGGATAGTTTATCAAGTGACTAATCATGGTAACATATTTAATGTTGGACACCACCTTCTGGATTTTGCAAACACAAGCTGGTTTAACAGTAGGCTGTTGCAAGTAACTTAAGGGACAAGTTGTAGTGGTGGAAGTTGAATTTGTATCCTGAAAGTAGTCAGGGCTTTTAATCACTTGGTCAGCAATATTATCAATATGCCATTATTCTTCTTAAAAGAGGAAAGCAAGCTGGAGAGTTTATACAGGTATTCTGGAGCTCAGGGCAGAGATTGTTGGAAGGGCCAAGGACATTGGGGTGCACAAGAGAGGAACAGGAATTCTCAAAGAGCTGTAGAAGTGGCAAAGATTAAAGGGTTTGGTGGAGATTTCATGGAGAGATGGGAGGCTAGCATAGCAATAGAAACCAAAAGAACTCTGGATGCTGTAAATCAGGAACAAAAACAGAAGTTTCAGGAAAAGCTAGAATTTTTGAAAAACATGAGGATAGATAAGTCCCCTGGGCCAGACAGGATATGCCAAAGGTTTCTACAGGAAGTGAGGGAAGAGATTGCTGCCCCTTTGGTGATGATCTTCGCATCTTCTCTGTCAAATGCAGTTATACCAGATGATTGGAGGGTGGCAAATGTCATTCCCTTGTTCAAGAAAGAAAATAGGGATAATCCTGGGAATTACAGACCAGTCAGTCTTACTTCTGTGGTGGGCAAATTATTGGAGAGGATTCTGAGACATAGTATTTATGATTATTTGGAAAAGCACAATTTGATTAGAAATAGTCAGCATGGCTTTGTAAGAGGCAGGTCATGCCTCACAAGCCTTATTGAATTCTTTGAAGATGTGACAAAACACATTGATGAAGGCAGAACAGTGGATGTGGTGTATATGGATTTTAGCAAGGCATTTGATAAGGTTCCCCATGGTAGGCTCATTTAGAAAGTAAGGAGGCATGGGATTCATGGCAATTTGTCTCTCTGGATGCAAAACTGGCTGTCCAATAGAAGACAGAGGGTAGTAGTAGATGGAAAGTATTCAGCCTGGAGCTCGGTGACCAGTGGTATTCTGCACAGATCTGTTCTGGGACCTCTGCTCTTTGCGATCTTTATAAATGATTTGGATGAGGAAGCCAAAGAGTGGGTTAGTAAGTTTGCCGATGACATGAAGGTCGTTGGAGTTGTGGATAGTGTGGAGGGCTGCTATAGGTTGCAGCAGGACATTGACAGGATGCAGAGCTACGCAAAGAAGTGGCAGATGGAATTCAACCCGGAAAAGTGTGAAGTGATTCACTTTGGAAGGTTGAATTTGATTGCAAAATAGAGTGTGAATGGCAGGATTCTTGGAAGTGTGGAGGAACAGAGGTATCTTGGGGTCCACATCCAGAGATCCCTCAAAGTTGCTACCCAAGTTGATAGAGTTGTAAAGAAGGCATATGGTGTGTTGGCTTTCATTGGCAGGGGAATTGAGTTTAAGAGCTGCAAGGTTCTGCTGCAGCTCTTTAAAAACCTGGTTAGACCACACTTGGAATATTGTGTTCAGTTCTGTTTGTCTCATTACAGGAAGGATGTGGAAGCTTTAGAGAGGGTGCAGAGGATATTTACCAGGATGCTGCCTGGACTGGAGAACAGGTCTTATGAGGAAACGTTGAGGGAGCTAGGGCTTTTCTCATTGGAGCGAAGAAGGATGAGAGGTGACTTGATAGAGGTTTACAAGATGATGACGCATAGATAGAGTGGATAGCCAGAGACTTTTTCCGAGGGTGGAAATGACTATTACGAGGGGGCATAATTTTAAGGTGATTGGAGGAAGGTATGGAGAGATGTCAGAGGTCGGCTTTTTACACAGAGTAGTGGTGGACATGTGGAGTGTGCTGCTGGCAGTGGTAGTGGAGTCAAATCGAGACTTTTAAGTGACTCTTGGACTGGCACATGGAGGATAGTAAAATGTAGGGTGAGCAGGGTAGTTTGATCTTAGTAGAATAATAGGTTGGCACAACATTGTGGGCCAATGTGCCTGTACTGTTCTATGTTCAGCTCAGTGGATCTGACAGCATCTGTGAAGAAAAAAAATCAGAGTTAATGTTTTGGGTCTGGTGGCCCTTCCCCAGAACAATTCTGAGAAAAGGTCAACGGATCCAAAACGTTAACTCTGATTTTTGACTTTACAGATTCTGCCAGACCTCCTGAGCTTTTCCAGCAACTTATACAGCAAAATGGCAATACGATAATTTGAAAACAGTGAATAAATCAAGGTCAAAGATCACTGAGTATAGCGTGTGAAGTATTAATGGACTGAGTCAGAGTTAGAATACAGACATCAGAGTTTTGCATGAGCGAAAGTTTATGCATACTGAAACTAGGAAGTCTGGTCGGGGAACACGAGAATGGTTGTGCTGGAGTATCAAAGGCAAGGGTTGAGAATTTCAGTTGTGGACGAGCTAAAGTAGAGACAGAGACAGAGGCGGATAACACTGCAGGAATGGGATATTTTGCCAATGGACAGGACTGGAAGTTAAGTTCAAGGTCAAATAGGACAGAAAAGTAGTGAACAGTCAGGTCCATACCAAAAAAATTCTGGTTCAACCTGAAACAGCATCCAGGGAGTAGGATGTATTTTAGTCAAGGCTGAGGATCATGTAATTTTATTCCCAACAATCACAAACAGTGATGACACAAAGATGAGAACACATTTGTGGTAACGGCTGAAAGCATTGGCTTTAGACTTTCCGATGTTTAATTGCAAAATGTAACAAATCAGAGGTGGGACGGTGTATCTTTCTTGTGAGAAAATGAAGGTGGTTTCAGGAACAGCATCTCATATTTTGCTTGGGAACCCTGCAGCCCAATGGTCTCAATGTGGACTTCACAACCTTCAAATTCTCCCCACCTCTGACCTTATCCCAAAACCAGCCCAGCTCATCCCCACCTCCTTGATCTGTCCATCTTTTCTCCCACCTCTCCACTCCTTCCACCTCACTGACCAATGTCCACTCCCACCTCCTACCTACCAGCCTCATCCTCGTCTCCTTGACCTGTCGGTCTTCCCTTGCCTGACCAACCCCCATACTAACTCTCCACCTACACTCACCTTTGCTGGCTCCATCCCCGCCTCCTTGACCCGTCCATCTCCTCTCCAGCTATCTGCTCCTTTATCCATCTTCCATTCGCCTCCCCGGCTCTCTCTATTTATTTGAGTCCCTTCCCCTCCTCCATTTCTGAAGAAGGGTCCAGACCCAAAACATCAGCTTTCCTGCTCCTCTGATGCTGCTTGGCCTGCTGTATTCATCCAACTCGACACCTTGTTATCTCTAGATCCTTAGACTGAATTTGTAGATTACTGATCCAGTGGCATTACCATTCCACTCCAACCTCTTCCGATAATATACACTCAATAAAATTTATTCATTAATACAGCTGAGAATTGACATTGCAGTTAAAACAGAGTGGAGAAATTCCAAAGTGAAATACATGGATAACAGCAGGCAGCTATCTGATTATTTTACAAAGAAAGTAACAAATTCTAAGAAATTGTTGGACCTACTGGAAAAAGAACATTTGAACTTTAACATGCAAAGTTAAAAAGTGTTGTTTTGTATGTTTTTACTATATATATTGATTGATCTGAACATTAGAAAGGGAAATCTGATATCATCTGAAGGAATTCATGTGACCAAATGGAATGCAAGAACTGGTGATGGCAGGTATATTAGAGGGTTAATTGAGAGGGAATTGGTGGCATAAATATGGGGAGCTAATAATCTGAATCAGCGTGGGTTCTCTTATAGTGCAATGGTAGTGTCTCTAACTTTGGACCAAGAGACCCAGGTTCAAGTCCCATCTACTCCATAGGTGTGTACTAATATCTCTGAATAGATTGATTAGAGGAAAAAAAAATCTGAACCAGGAATCCTGGGTTCAAGTCCCACCTGCTCCTGAGATGTGATATAACATTCCTGAATTGATTGATTAGAAGATATCTAGTCTATTTCCTGGTTGGCTATAAACTGTCAAATAATCAATGAGCTGTGAGTTATATCATTAACTGAAATAAAACTGTCATTAAAAGTGTCATTAAAAGTGTCGACTTAACACTTTTTAAACACAGTTATCTTCCAATGAATGACAACCACAAGAGTTGATTGTAACAATGCTGTCAAAAAATACTATTCCACAGATATTGCTATCTCGTAGTTTTGACTAGTTTTCACGTTTTATAAATCTCCATTTTTAGTGTCCCTTATATTGAATTTAAAGAACAGAATAAAAGAAAGAAATCATGCTTTTCATTTTTCTCTTTTATTGGTTAGTCAATACCTGTCTATAACATCCTTAGTGCTGCTAATTAGATGTCCAGGGTTCTACTCTCCAAACTGGTAAACGAAAGGAATGCAAGAATGATATCAGTTGAGACATCCTCTAATATTTCAAACTTCATTCAGTTTGAACATGCATCTTACTGGGCAGTTCTACCTGAAAGCAAAACAAGTTACACAGAAATCTCAGTCAAATCTACTGCCAGATGGCTTTATACTTGGGTGTATTTATGTGGTGCACATTCCAAGTTATTTCAGGATTCTTTTTCAGCACATGTCTCATGGATGAGAAAGGCTTTTTAAGAGCTGGGTGCAGTCCTGGTGGGTGATGCCAAGCTGATTGGTATATGATTCTGAGTCTTTCTGATCCTGCTTTAGTTCTTAAAGGTGGTACTAAAGTGTTAATATTAGGCCCAAACGCAGACACTTTGCAAGTAGTTAATGGTCTGCAGACTGAATCGAGCAAGGACTGTTTTTTGATTGTTGTTGATAAATTGCTTTTAATATCTGGGTGATTAGATTTTGGCTGTTCCATCCATAAAGTTGGCCTTGGAAGCAAAGCATGTTTAGAAATATATAATTTTGAACCAGATCTTGAATTGGTTAAACACTCCTCTTCAAAATCGGCATTATAATCTATTATATCCTGGTTGAGTACCACAGGATCATCAGAATATGTGTTATAATCAACGCCTGTTTGTGCCTTTTCCACTGAGCGGTCAACAGGTTGTGCTTGTGCAGAGTTGACATTGGCAGTCATCTGCGGGCTGTCACCTTGGCTGCTGGCTAAAGTCTTCGAATCAAGGTGTATCTTTGATCTTTCATATGGACATTGTGAATGAGATTCTGGCTGATCATCTTTCTTTGCTGTGACCAAACTGGTAGACACTTTAGGACTATCCAAACTCATCAAAAGTGTCATATCTTTGCAGACTTGTTTCTCTGTATGTTTCAGTAGCCTGTGTGGAAAAAGGTACTTCTGAGATACAATACTTAATATTTTTTTAAAAATTGAGAACATCCAAACATGTCATACCTTCGCACCTCCATTGTTAAGTGATGATTAGGACCCAGCAGTTCAGTTAGTAAGTCAAATGAGTGTTGTAAACGTTCTGCTGCTTTTTTTCTGGCCTGAGAATTGCATTCACTTTTTAATAGTTTACCTATTTAGAGAAATGTAAAATTGCAAAATACCAAACAGCAGATTTCACACTTTCCATTGCACAGGTTGTCTTTTTTCTTTATATCATGTACAAATAACCATATCTAGAAGTCCATGTTTTCATGCAGAAACAATACTTCATTTAAGCTTACACAGAATTGGATTTTCATAGGATCAGTTATTGCTGTAACAAATGTCAGCTCAGTTTTGCTAATAGCAGCATGATGAGCAAATGAAGAAAACAATACTGGTTTTGGATACTGGAGGGACTTTTCAGTGATAAGTCAAGATTCAAAATGTCAAAACTATTCAGCACCTTCACAATCTTCCAAGTCTGACAAAGCTGGAGTTCCATCATGAGCTTGTCACAATAGTGGTACCATTTGGACTATCAATTTTCAACTCTAGTTTTCATCTAGTTTTTCATCTAGTTTTAATATCTGAATCCTTAATGGACTATAATGGTTTTAAACAGGAAGAAATACGATCTTAAGCTGTCAGTTGTGGTCACCTGCTCAGGTTGAACCAAACTTAAAAAACCAATATGAGATAAAATAAGACAGAATAAGACAAAATTAATATTTTATCAAAGGCACTAAAACTCAGCCAGATATGAAGAAACTGCCCTCTCCTATTTTTGATTTTCATGTTTCTGGAAAGTTAATAAGCTAGGATCATCCAGCTTGGAATAAAAAAAAACAGCCAAGGGAATGTACATGCAAACTGCATTTCAGAAAAACAACTTTTGGACTGGAGAGAAAGAACATGGATTGGCAACAGCAGGACTGAAAGGCACTCTCTCTCTCCCCATTTCCTTCTCAACAACTCAAAAGCCAGCACCAGTGACAGAACAACTCAAAAACATTCACTCATCCACAACTCAAGGATTCTACAAACTTCAATACAGATCATGATACAAGCCATCAGCAAGACAGCCATGTTCTAAAATTCAGCTGTAACAACTCAAAGGCTCTTTCAAAACTTTTTAAACTGCTTATGCTTTATTTTCCTATTGTATTAGACATTTACTGTTTTACAAATTTCTATGTGCATATATGTCTGATTTTTTTGGGGTGGGGCATTAGTAAGTAATGAAATTCCTCTTTTCCTTTCACTTACCAATGCTACATTTTAATTCAAACTTGTTTACAGGCTAAAAATAACTAAAACATTTTGTGGCAGGTAACCAAGGGGGACTTAAAAAGACAGGAACTAATTCATCCCTCCTCACCTGGTCATAAAACATGCTGGTTTTATGGACACAGTAGTATTTCATGACTGTTTTGTATAAATAAAAGGTGTTTGGTAAATATCTATGATTCAGTGATTAGCTTCAATTTGTCTGAATAGAATGAACTATACATTAGTAAATATTTTTCATGGATATCGTTTCGCTATAATAAAACTGCAACATGAATGAATAAATAGAGTTTGAAAATGCTAATTTCAGTAAAAATATACATTAAAATCATAAAAAAGTCACAATATATAGGACAAGGAGTAGACCATTCATCCTTATCTTTAGCTTCCTTTGCCATTCAATAAGATCTTATTGGATCTGGTTAGGACCTTAATTTCACTTTCCAGCTTGTTCCAAATACTGCCTTGTAGAACAAAAATCTGTCAACCCAGCCTTGAACACAGTCAATGATCCTGCTTACACTGCTTTCTATGGAATGCAATTCCAAAGATAAACAACCATCTGAGAGAAAAAATTTCTTCCTTGGCTTGATCTTGGATGGGAGAATGTTTATTCTGTAATTTTTTTTTGAAGTGTCACAAAAGCTGTAATTGCTTATAGCCCAAATGCTAAGTAACCTTGTTTTCTTTTTTTCTTCTTTTCTGCATCATTTGGTTTTATTTACAGCCTGCAAAGGTTTATTCTACTTGCATCTAGCCTGCACTTGCAGAAATATTAACATGCTTTTACTGAAACAAGTTTCAATCTATAGGATCTTATTCAAAGTTATCACCATCTTAATTATCTTTTTCTTTTCTAATTATGCTTTGTAAGTTGCTATGCCACTAATTCCCAGTCAGTTTTACTATGCAAATTGTCACAACGCATACGCAGATTGTGACCATGAAGCAGCTCTCTGTAGAGAGGATTTCAGAAATATCTCTTTCTCCTAACTCTGGAGTCAGGTCATGTATAGGTCTTTTCTAACTACTGGGTCATATGCAAAGCTGTGGGCAATTTATGAATGTGTGTATATTACTACTACAAAGGGCAGATAACAACAAGTTAATAATTTAGGAAACTCACTTATCCACAACACAAAGAAATAATAAAGGATATATTTATCAATATATTTACCTTACCTAGTTTATAGATAGTAATGGCTCTGTGGAGATTGATCTGATCTCTAATTTCTGAAGATGAGGCCCGCTGCATACTGTCCTCTTGAATTTTGACCACTTGCTCATAAAGCCTTTTTGATTGACTCCAGTCTAAGCTACAAATTAAGAAAGCATCACCGTCTGAAAGGATAAAGAGGCAATCTATTGAAAAGCCAAGCCACCCATCGAATAACCCGACCTTGTGCATTCCAAATAACAAAATCAAGGCAGATCATGCAAGTCAGCACCAAGAAGAGTTTCTGATGTGAAGTGCTCTGTAGTTATATCTTACACTTTCTCTTATAGTCATCTATGTTGCTTCCAAATTGATTTTCTTTTGAAAATATCCCCACTATTTACAACATACAGGAGGCATTTTCAGATCAAAACTGACTCAAACGCTATGCCCTTAAACTCCATGGGGCTACTATTGGATACCTGCAGCAGTAAAAACCTAAAATAAACCATATAAATGGCCGTTAGGTGTTTGCACCATTCTACTGGCAGTTCCAATGCTCTTCCACTGAAATAAGGAACAGAGACGGGCAGGACTTTTCCAAACCATTCAACTCCATCAAATGCAACTGTCTGATGTTTACATTTTCATGTATCATGTTTTTGTTCATGATTGACCACAGGATTTTCATTCATACTCAAAGCTGATGTTTAAATGCAGCATGAAAGCGTTTGTATCCATTTGAACAGAACACTGAAGCAAATTTCCTAGTAAACTATTTTTTGCAGCATCATTTTCTGTTACATCTCATGGGAGTAACTTGCTGGAAATCAAGCTATGCCATTCTTGGAGTCAACACAAAAGTTAAAGCTTTCAAACGGAAAGCAGAATTCCCCAATTCACCTGTCTTTCAGACCCAGGTTGACAAAACACAAGGACGAGATTGCCGCAATTAACAAGAAATGACAACAAATTATAACTAAACAGATTCGAACTAACAATAAACAAATTATGAACTTTCAACATGTAAAGTTTCTAGTTCAAACTCTAACTCCCTTCTAAACTCGCCTTCTATAGATAGATGCAGAGGAAAAAACTACATGAGTAGGATGGGCAGAGGAAATGACTATGAAGGCAATTCAATGGTACTTGATCATAGTGTCAGCTGAGATGGTTTATTTGGTTTGTCAGAATCAATTGCTCCTTGCTTCTCCTTTTCTGTATACTTCCACTCAATTAAAGTAGACACAGGATGACTGGTTCACACTTCTAAAGTCTCTGGCTTACCGTTTAAGGGTCACTGCTTTCATCAGTTGTTGAGGAGAAAAATGGACTAGCTCTCTTCAGGTTTAAGTGTCTTTTTAATTGAAGAGGAAAGAGACAGATCCTGTTCTTATGGAGATGCGATTGCTTCTACCATTTAGGGTGGCATGGTGGCTCAGTGGTTAGCACTATTGTCTAACAGCACCAGGGACCCGGGTTCGATTCTATCCTTGAATAAGTGTCTGTGTGGAGTTTGCACGTTCTCTCTGTGTCCGCGTGGGTTTCCTCCGAATGCTCCAGTTTCCTCCCACAGTCCAAAAATGTGCAAGTTAGATGAATTGGCCATGCTAAATTGCGCATAGTGCCCTGCGATGTGCAGGCTAGGTGGATTAGCCAGGGAAAGAGTAGGTGGTTGGGCTACTCTTTGGAGGTTCAGTATGGGCTGAATGGCCTGTTTTCACACTGTAGACATTCTATGATTCAAAAGATTCATACTCCCAAGCAGCCCAGCTATCATACAGTTGTTGATGAACAAAAGGACTTTGCATTGATAATTAATCACTAACTAAAAAACCAGTTAGCTACTTAGTGCCTGTGCACTGGAATGTATGTAGGATAAAATGCACCTGGGATTCCAAGCTTGATTTTCATCAAGAAGGTGGAACTTCTAGGTCTGATTTGCTACCTTTCCAACAGCCAAGCTGATATCAGCACTAATCTGTGCCATCCAATTCCACTTGTACCAAGAGACCACTGAACCAATACAAATGACTAACACACTTAAGCCATACATTCGCGGTACTACTGCAGACAAATTCATAGCAATTCATATTTTGGCCATAAAACATTTCACCTGTTTATTTTCTTAGGGAGGAAGAAGCATAGATTGTAACATTTACCTTTTTGAGTACTTAGGATAGCACAGCAAATCTGCCAGGGGTTCTAGTACGGCAGCAACTACAGGATGCAAATTTCCATACCATTTTTGCCTGATATCTAAAGCCTGTTTAAAATAATTTTCAGCTTCAAGCAGTTTATTTAAATGTAACCTAAAAAGAAAGAAATTTAAACTTTAGTTATTAGTGTTAAAATCTTAATTTTATTTCAAAGCAATGCAACAATTATACATGATAATAAAATGTGAGGCTGGATGAACACAGCAGCATCTCAGGAGCACAAAAGCTGACGTTTCGGGCCTAGACCCTTCATCAGAGAGGGGGATGGGGTGAGGGTTCTGGAATAAATAGGGAGAGAGGGGGAGGCGGACCAAAGATGGAGAGAAAAGAAGATAGGTGGAGAGGAGAGTATAGGTGGGGAGGTAGGGAGGGGATAGGTCAGTCCAGGGAAGACGGACAGGTCAAGGAGGTGGGATGAGGTTAGTAGGTAGGAGATGGAGGTGCGGCTTGGGGTGGGAGGAAGGGATGGGTGAGAGGAAGAACAGGTTAGGGAGGCAGAGACAGGTTGGACTGTTTTGGGATGCAGTGGGTGGAGGGGAAGAGCTGGGCTGGTTGTGTGGTGCAGTGGGGGGAGGGGACGAACTGGGCTGGTTTTGGGATGTGGTGGGGGAAGGGGAGATTTTGAAGCTGGTGAAGTCCACATTGATACCATTGGGCTGCAGGGTTCCCAAGCGGAATATGAGTTGCTGTTCCTACAACCTTCGGGTGGCATCATTGTGGCACTGCAGGACCAACAATTATACATTATTGATGCTAATAATAGGATTGCAACCATATTAACAATATCACCAAAAAAGAATTACGTTTAAGTAGCATCTTTCACAACCTCTGAATGTCTCAAGGCACTTTACAAATTAAATACTTTTGAATTGAAGTCAATGGTGTAATTTGGAAAGTGCAGCAACCAATTTGCATTCCCATAACCACAATGTGACACTGATGAGGTAACTCTTTTCTTTTTCGTGACGTTGGTTGAGGGATAAATATTCGCCAGAACACACAGGACAACTGAGCTCAGTTGGCTAGATGGCTGGTTTGTGATGCAGAATGATGCCAACAACATGGGTTTAATTCCCACAATAGCTCAGGTTACCATGACAAACTCTCCTCCTCAATCTCTCACCTCACCTGAAGCGTTGTGACTCGGGTTAAACCATTACCTGTCATCCGTCTAATGAGAGAACAGCCACATGGTGGTAAGATCATGGCAACTTTACCTTATTACGCACTTAATAAAATAAGCAACATAAAAACAAACTTAAGTATGAACATAATGTTAACAGTTTGTCTGATCATTTGAACAAAACAATTTTGAATTGAGGAAAAGGTGGCTATCATACATGATCAATCTGTTAAGAGCATAACCCCATAAGACGTAGGAGTGGAAATTAGGCCATTCAGCCCATTGATTCTGCTCTGTTATTCAATCATGGCTGATTGGGGTTGAGAAACCTTTCTCCCCCTTTCTCCCCATAACCCTTGATCCCCTTGACAATCAAGAACCTATCTATCGCCATCTTAAATGTACTCAAAGACCTGGCCTCCACAGCCTTCTGTGGTAGTGAATTCCATAGGTTCACCACTCTCTGGCTGAAGTGGTTTTCCCTTATCTCTGTTCTAAAAGGTATTTCCTTTACTCTTAGGCGGTACCTTTGGGTCCTAAATGGAAACATTTTCTCAAAGTCCACTCTGTCCAGGCTGTTCAGTATTCTGTAAGTTTCAATTAGATTCCCATCTCATCCTTCTAAACTCCATCGAATATAGACTCAGAATTTTTAAACGTTCTTCATATATTAAGCTTTTCATTCCTGGGATCATTCTTGTGAACCTCCTCTGAACCCACTCCAGGGCCAGTACATCTTTCTTAAGATATGGGGCCCAAAACTGTGCACAATACTCCAAATGTGGCCTGACCAGGTCCTTATGGAGCGTCAGAAGTACATCTCTGCTTTGATATTCAAGTCCTTTCAAAATAAATGCCAAAGTTGCATCTGCCTTCCTAACTACTGACTCAACCTGCACGTTTACCTTGACAGAATACTGGATTAGAATTTCAAAATCTCTTTGTACTTCAGACTTCTGAATTTTCTGCCCATTCTATTCTTACCAAAGTGCATGACCTCACACTTTCCCACATTGTATTCCATCTGCCACTTCTTTGCCCATTCTCCTAACTTGTCCAAATCCCTCTGTAGCCTCCCAGCCTCTTATACCTGTCCCTCTACCTATCTTTGTATTGGCTGCAAACTTAGCCAGAACACACTCAATTCCTTCATCTAGATCATTAATGTATAAAGTGAAAAGTTGTGGTCCCAACACTGACTCTTGCAGAACACCAGTTGTCACCGGCTCTCATCCTGAGAAAGACCCCTTTATCCCCATTCTCTGCTTTCTGCCAGACAGCCAATCTTCTATCCATGCTAGCACCTTGCCTCCAACACCATGGGCCCTTATCTTACTCAGCAGCCTCCTGTGTGGCCTCTTGTCAAAAGCCTTCTTGAATTCCAAGTGATAACATCCATTGACTCTCCTGGATCTAACCAGCTTGTTAATTCCTCAAAGAATTCTAACAGATTTGACAGGCATGACCTCCCCTTGATGAAGCCATGCTGACCTTGCCCTATTTCGCTATGCACTTCCGAGCATTCAAAAAACTCATCCTTTGCAATGGACCCCAAAATCTTACCTATGATCAAGGTTAGGCTAATCGACCTGTATTTTCGCATCTTTTGCCTTACTCCCCTTTTTAAACAGGTGTGTCATAGTAGTGATTTTCCAGTGCTCTGGGACCCTCCCTGACTCTAGCAATTTCTACAAGATCACTACTAACGCCTCCAATATCTCTACAGCGATCTCCTTAAGAACTCTGGGTTGTGGTCCATCAGGTCCAGATGATTTATCCACCTTCAGGTCATTTAGATTTTTTAGCACCTTCTCCTTGGTGCTGGCCACCATACTCAGCTCTGCACCCTGACTCTCTTGAATTTTTGGGATATTACTCATGTCTTACTCAGTGTGAAGGTTGATGCAATGTAAATTATTCAGTTCCTCAGCAATTTCCTTGTTCCTCACTACTAACTCTCCAGCATCATTTTCTAGCGGTCCAATGTCCACTTTTGTGCTTTATATATGGAAAGAAACTCTTTCTTATAATCCTCTTATTACTGGCTAGTGTACCCCCATATTTAATCTTCTCCCTCCTTGTTTTTTTGTTGCCCTCTGCTGGTCTTAGTAAGCTTCCCAATCCTCTGGTTTCCCAATGTTGTTTGCCACATTATATGCTTTCTCTTTTGTTTTTATGCTATCCCTGACTTCCCTAGTCAGTCATGGTTGCCTCATCTTCCCTGTACCACGCTTCTTTTTCCTAGGGATGAATTTTTGCTGTGTCTCCTAAATTACTCCTGGAAACTCCTGCCATTGGTGTTCCACTATCTTTCCTGGTAGGCTACTCTCCTAGTCAATTCTGCCCAGCTCCTCTCTCATGCCCCTGTAGTTGCTTTTTTCCCAGCTGTCATACCGTTACCTCTGATTCTATCTTTTCCCTCTCAAATTGCAGAGTAAATTCAATCATATAATGATCACTGCCTCCGAAGGGTTCCTTCACCTTAAGCTTCTGTATCAAGTCTGCCTCATTGCACAACACTAAATCCAGTATTAGGATATAGCAAGGACTGCAGATGGTGGAGTCAGAGTTGATACAGTGCGAAGCGGGAGGAACACAGCAGGGCAGGCAGCATCAGAGGAGCAGGAGAGTCGACGTTTCAGGCCTAGACACTTCATCGCTCCACACTGTATCGACCAAATCCAGTGTTGCCTGTTCAGTTGAGGGCTCTACCACAAGCTGCTCTAAAACGCCATCTCATAGACATTCCACAAATTATTTTTCTTGCAATCCACTACAACCTGATTTTCCCAGCCCACCTGCATATTGAAATACCCCATGATCATTGTAACTTTGCCTTTCTTACACACCCTTTCTATCTCGTGGCATATCTTGCACCCCAGCTCCTGATTACTATTTGGAGAGCTGTACACAATTCCAACTATTTTTTTTAAACATTTGTGGTTCCTCAGCTCTACCCACAGAGATTCTACACCATCCGACCCTACTTCATTTCTTAGTATTGACTTAATTTCATTTCATACTAATAAGGGAAGCCCAACCTCTCTACCCATCTATCTTTTCAGTAGGATGTACATCCTTGGATATTCAGCTCTCAATCCTGATCACATTGCAGCTATGTCTCTGTGATACCCACCATGTCATATCTGCCAATTTCGATCTGCGTCACAAGCATATTTACCTCATCTCATATACTGTGTGCATTCAGATATAACACTTCCAGTCCTGTTAACTGAATTCTCTACCTGGTGTCATGAACAAAACAGAAATGAAGTGGAGAAATCCAGCTCATAACAGCACACAAAGTTAGTGTTGCTTCTCAATTCAATGGTGGTAGTGTTCGGCTGAGCTACTCCCAGGCTTCTGTCTCCCACTGCTGGCAGAAGGTATGGTAACTAAATTTGCAGGTGACACATTAGTAGGAAACTATATTGTGAGCATGACCTAAGTAGAATATCGATCAGTATAGATATGTTAAGTGGGTGGACAAGAATCTGACAGATGGCGTAAATGTGAAAAATGAAAAATTGTTCTCCTTGAAAGGAAGAATAAAAATGTGGAGAATGAGGTCCTGGGGAGTATTGATGAACAGAAACCTCGGAGTGCCGGTTCATAGTTCCTTGAAAGTAGAATTGCAGGTGGACACAATAGAGAAGAAGGCATTTTGTATGCCTGACTTTACTGGTCAGTGCATTGAATATAGGAGTTGTGACATTATTTTGTATTGTACAGGATATTGGTTAGGCCACTTTTGGAATACTGTGTGCAATTCTAGTCTCCCCGCGATAGGAAGGATGTTGTGAAACTTTAAAGGGTTCAGAAAAGATTTATAATAATGTTGCCAGGATTGGCAGGTTTGAGCTAAAGGGATAGGCTGAATAGGCTGGGACTATTTTCCCTCAGAGGCTGAGGGGTGACCTTAAAGAAGTTTATAATATCATAGAGTGAAATGCCAAGGTCTTTTCCCAGGTAGTGGAGTCCAAACCTAAAGGTTATAGTTTTAAGGTGAGAGGGGAAAGATTTAAAAAGGACTTAAGGGGCAACTTTATCATGCAGAGGGTGGTGCATACCTGGAATGAACTGTCAGAGGGAGTGGTGTAGTCTGGTACATTTACAATGTTTTAAAGGCATCTGAATTTGTATTTGATTAGGAAGGGTTTAGAGAGATATGGGCCAAATGCTGGCAAATGGGACTAGATTAATTTAGGATATCTGGTCGGCATGGATGAGTTGGACTGAAGGGTCTGTTTCCGTGCTGTATGGCTCTATGACTCTATGACTGCAAATTCTAAGGTATAGAGAAATCTAGGTATTCTAGCACATAAGTCACAAAACATTAGTATGCGAGTAGATAAAGTGATTAAGACGATCAATGGTATGCTATTCTTTATTACAAGAGGAACTGAACATAAAAGTGAAGGTTGACATTTTATTTATACTGTGCAATTTTGGTCTCCTTATTTACGGAAAGATGTAAATTTGAGGCAATTCAGCGGAGGTTTATTAGATTGATAGCTGGAGTAAGGAGAGATTGAACAGGCTGACCTTATTTTCACTGGAGCTTAGAAGAGTGAATGATGATTTAATTGAAGTCTACAAGATTCTGAATGGTCTTGACAAGGTGGACATGGAAAAGAT
Organism: Stegostoma tigrinum; assembly: GCF_030684315.1. NCBI lineage: Eukaryota > Metazoa > Chordata > Chondrichthyes > Orectolobiformes > Stegostomatidae > Stegostoma > Stegostoma tigrinum. The sequence continues at coordinate 51,073,970 of NC_081371.1, forward strand.
GTTTTCTCTTTCTCACAGGTCTAGAACTAAGGGACACGATTTTAATATTAGGGGCCGGCTGTTTTGGACAGAGATGAGAGGGATTCTTTTCTCTCAGCAAGTTGTGTGGCTTTGGAACTCTGTCTCAAAAAGTGGTTGAGGGGGTGTCAAGAGGGACCTGAAGATGGGAAGACTTTGTACGATATAACAGGGTAAAGGGAGCAAGTTAAAAGACTAAGAATGATTTGGACTTTATCTGCAATGCTACATATCTGCATGGTATCTGCATGGAGTCTAGAGCAGCATATAATCATGGAACATGGTGTTTTCGTAGAATTAATTAGTTAGTTGGTGTCGAAAAATAATTTTCCATATTTCAATGTATTAGTTATCCACTAATTAATGTTTAGTCACTGTTAATTTTAGTTTGTTTCTTGCAGAAAACGTCTTTAAAATGTGAAATATTATTGCATAATTTTTTTTGGCTGGCAGGAAATGAATATCCCTTGTTAAAAGGGTCAGCCTCTATGAAGAACAAAATATATAGTTCAAATCATCACAATCTATCACTCACCCATCAGTTGTCTCTAGAACTCAGTACTCAGTCTAGCATACAGATTCTCCACCTCAGCCTCACATTCCAATCAATGATACTAGCCTTACACCCATCTCTCTGCCTGCATATTCAGCTTTAGCTATTCAGCTGACAGGCAAATCACCCAAACTCAATGCAATGTAATTACTGACATCCTACTTTCTTCTTTTCTGCAAGAAATTCTGTGCATAATAGAAGCAGAGCCTCTGGGAGACAAGGTCATTCGTAACAGCCAACCCCTATGGAAATGTTTCTCCTTATCATGGAGTTGGCTACAACAGAGCCCATATTATCTAATATCACTTGGATCAATGAGGATGACGGTGGATTCCTACTTCATGCTCCTTCTCAATTCCAAGTTCCCCTTTACTTGGGATAATCTCTGATGCCTACCATATCACTGTTCCCTCAACCCAACCTATCACAACTGATTTCAGTTTTCAGAATTTCAAGAACTGGTATCTGCCCAACCATAGCAATACTCAAGAGAAACGGTAACATCACTCCACTGAACAAGAAGTATTATCACTTGATTGGAAACTCACAACCACTACTTTAGATACTGGCATTAAGTTCCATGTAACGTAAAGGCTAATATGGAGTTGGAAGCAGCTCATGGTGAGTCACTAGGCAATGAATAGGCTGCAGTCGAGACGGTTCAATGCTCCAGTTCACCCAAGGAAATGAGGCACCCTATTGAAATCAACACCATTTTGGGAGCATTGGTAAAACTGTCATTCAGCTTCCTGTCACTGTCAAGAAACATGGAAGGTCCAGCTCCAAATTGGCAGAAGCCCGGAGAACATTCCCTCTCAGCTGTTCTGTGCCTCTGACATGCTGCAGACCCAGTTTACTGCAAGTGCAGCCCATATCTGTTGCAGCTTCTATCCTCAATGTAAGGGTGCAACAACACTCCTTGCCAAATATAAGAATTCATTACAATTATGGCAAAGGTACTCCAGAGTACTTTGAGACACTTTACAATCGCGAAAAGTTCTTCAAACTTATCGTTGATGCAGATTTGTGCCCAGCTCTTTAAGTAATACTAATGCAGGGCCCTTCTTTCAATTTATGATTTAATGTGATAATATGCACACTCATTGAATGTACCCGTGTGGTCCAAATTTTTTAAACATGTGTCGCATAATGTGTAGGGCTATATAATGTCATGACAGCATGTATTGAATTGCTTCTAGCATTCAGAAGGACTGTATGCATCAATGCCTTTCTCAAGCTGGTGTGCCTTGTACGCTGTACAGGAAGCAAGCACAAGAACTGCACAAAACCAGCCCAGCCTGTCTCCGCTTCCCTAACCTGTTCTTCCTCTCACCCATCCCTTCCTCCCACCTCAAGCCGCACCTCCATTTCCTACCTACTACCTCATCCCGCCTCCTTGACCTGTCCGTCTTCCCTGGACTGACCTATTCCCCTCCCTATCTCCATACCTATACGCTACTCTCCACCTATCTTCTTTTCTCTCCATCTTCCATCCGCCTCCCCCTGTCTCCCTATTTATTCCAGAATCCTCTCCCCACCCCCCTTTTCTGACGAAGGGTCTAGGACCGAAACGTCAGCTTTTGTGCTCCTTGAATGCTGCTTGGCCTGCTGTGTTCATCCAGCTTCACACTTTGAGATCTTGGATTCTCCAGCATCTGCAGTTCCCATTATCACAAGAACTGCACACACCAGGTGGTCAAACAGCTGCAGCAGAATCATCTCCTACACTGCTGCTGGTCCAAAATTCATTCCAACAGTCTTTGACGGATGACATGTATGACGGGCAGACAAAAATAAGAAGTAAAGGAACTCACTTATGGAAACCTTCAAGAATGTTTAAATTCGCTACTGCACATGGATCACAGGTCTTTTTAGTAAATCTCCTGGCCTTCTGCAGTATGTCTCTAATGTCGGTTGAGCCTCCTTGCATAACTAAATTAGCCAATTTAAACAACAAGTGTGCTGTAAAACAAATTAATAATAAGTTTGGTTTGTTGGTATACATTTCTGGGATACATTTTAAGATTTAACATAAAATTGCAAAACTCTGAGCCATACGTATTGCCACAAATAAAATGAATTTGTGCCCTTCCCACATGAATACTTAGTAGCACACAGACTAAGTGATGTTGTTTAATTCCACTTAGTAAATAAGATTTCCATTAATGTTTTGGTGCTATAGGCAAAAGCAAAATTAATATTCATTCATGTGACTTATAATGCTTCTTAGTATGTTACAAAAAACCACTCAGAGGAACAAATATATATATTCCTCACATGCAATTAAAATCAGACTAGTAAGAAATAGCAGCAACTGCAGATGCTGGAGAATTTAAGATAACAAGGTCTAGAGCTGGATGAACGGAGCGGGCCAAGCAGCATCATAGGAGCAGGAAGGTTGACGTTTTGGGCCTAGACCCTCTAGGCCTGAAACGTCAGCCTTCCTGCTCCACTGATGCTGCTTGGCCTGCTCTGTTCATCCAGCTCTACACCTTGTAATCGCTAGTAAGAAATATATGTTTTTTTAACATTAATTGGGAAACATTGATGTAAATTGGCTCATTGTGGTTTCTAGCCTTAACAGAATTAGTTAAGCATAAGTCTTAATGCTCTCCAGCATCTGGTATATTGTGCAAAATGGCGGCACATAGCACTTGTTTAATTACCTGTACGTCTGACCATCTCTGGAAGATTTTTCCTGATATATCTCGATGCATAAACGATACTGTGCAAAGCCTTCCTAAAATGCATTTCTGCGTCCTGTATCCTGCCCATCCTGTCGCATAGCTGTCCGATACTGTGGTGAACTTTAAAATAAATCTCAGTTTCCTTCAGGCTCATAGGGCATGACTAAAATCAGTAATGCACATATTCCAGAATTAGATTGCAAGCAGATATTCAATTTCATATCCTCTTCATCAATAGATAGCCTGGTTCCATCTCCTTGACCTGCCTCTCTCACTATATTAGCCTTATTAATTGCCTTCAGGTTAATAACTTCAATACTTTGCAATTCTGCAGCGTTCCATCCTCCACAAACTTCAGTTCATCTAATATCTAGTGCATATGCCTATCCTACAACAAATTCAATTCTAATATTGCAGACATCTTTGTTTTTCCACATTAGCTTCTTTTTCAGCAATACTTCAGATTTAAAACTTAGGATTGAGTTTATAATTCTTGGATGGACTCTATACACTTCAACCGCGTGCATTCTTTGTTCCTCTTACATCTTCCCTTTAACTCCCCACTCCTCAGTGGGTTAAAGTTCCTGTATGGAAACAGGAGATCCTGAATTTGAATCTCAGCAACACTCTCCTGCCCAAAGGGCCTTTGAATTAATCTGATGTACATGTTGTCAAATATTTTGGGAGTTGGTTACCTCAGTTAGCTGGACAGCTGGTTTGCGATGAAATCAGGCCAATCTTATGGGTTCAATTCCCAAACAGTTGATATGTGGAGACCACCATTGGTCAGCTCTCGCTTTGAGAAATTAGCCCTGTGGTCCTCTGAGACTACAGCAACTTTGCATTTTTAACCTTTACCACACAAAGCTTTCAATCTGGAATTTCCTCTCCCTCTGCCTTGCAAATTCCAGTATTCATTGCCTGTCTACAATTTCCTGAAGCAGATGGTAGTAGACCCCCTTCTTGAACCACTGCAGTCTGTGTGGTCAAGGTGCCTCCCACATTAATTCTTGTTTACTAATTGTAGATTTTAAATGCATTTGTAGGACGTGGGTGTCACTGGCTGGTCAGCCTGTCCCTAGTTGCCCTTGAGAAGATGGTAGTGAGTTGCCTTCTTAAACCGCTGCTACGAGGGGTTGACCCATAATGCCATTAGGGAGGGAATTCCAGAATTGTGACCAACAACAGCGAAGGCATGGCAATATATTTCCAGTCAGGATGGTGAGTGGATTGGTGGTGCTCACATGTATCTGCTGCCCTTTGCCTTCTAGATGCAAGTGTCGCAGGTTTGGAAGGTGCTGTTGGACAATCTTTGATGAATTTCTGCAGAGCACCTTGTAGATGGTACGCACTGCTGCTGTAGAGGGTCGAAGGTGGAGATAGTGGACACTTGAGAACGTGGTGCCAATCGAGCAGGCTACTTTGGCCTGGATGATGTCAAGCATCTTAAGTGTTGTTAGAACTGCACTCATCCAGGCAAATGGGGAGTATCCTGTCACATTCCTTAATTGTGCCTTGTTGACGATGGACAAGTTTCACGGAGTCAGGACATGAGTTACTTACCACAGTATTCTTACCCTCCAACCTGTTCTTGTAGCTGCTGTATTTATGTGGTGAATCCAGTTCAGTTCTCCCCCCTTGAATGTTGATAGTGGGCGATTTAGTGAACCATTGGATGTCAAGGGACAATAATTAGATTGTCTCTTAGTAGTGATGGTGGCATTTGTGTGGTCTGAATGTTACTTGCCACTTGTCAGCCCAAGTCTAGATATTGTCCAGAACTTGTTGCATTTGACATGGACTGCTTCAGTATCTGAGAAGTAGCACATGGTGCTGATAGTATGTAAACATCCCCACTTCTGACCTTATGATGGAGGGACGTCATTGATGAAGGCACTGAAGATGGTTGGAGGGTCAAGGGCACTACCCAAAGGAGATCCTGCAGAGATGTCCCGGAGCTGAGATGACTGCCTCCAATAACCACAAACATCTTCCTACGTGCCAGGTTTGATTCCAACCAGCAGAGAATTTGTCCCCTGATAACAATTATTCCAGTTTTGCTCGGACACTGTCGTGCCACACTCTGTTGAATGAAGCTTTGATGTCACTCTCACCTCACCTAGCAACTTGATGCAGCTGAGTGGCTGAGAGTAGTTAGCTGGAGTCAGATGTAAGCAGACCAATGAGGGCAGAAGGTTTCATTCTCTGGAGAATATTAGTTTTTAGGACATTCTGGCAGTTCACCCACCAATGCTACTGATACTTTGATCAGAGATAATGGGAACTGCAGATGCTGGAGAATCCGAGATAACAAAGTGTGGAGCTAGATGAACACAGCAGGCCAAGCAGCACCTTAGGAGCACAAAAGCTGACTTTTCAGGCCTAGACCCTTTATCTCCCCCTCCCATTCCTTAGACGACATGTCCATCCTGGGCCTCCTGCAGTGCCACAATGATGCCACCCGAAGGTTGCAGGAACAGCAACTCGTATTCCGCTTGGGAACCCTGCAGCCCAATGGTATCAATGTGGATTTCACAAGCTTCAAAATCTCCCCTCCCCCCACTGCATCCCAAAACCAGCCCCGCTGATCTCCACCTCCCTAACCTGTTCTTCCTCTCATCTATCCCCTCCTCCTACCTCAAGCCACACCTCCATTTCCTACCTACTAACCTCATCCCACCCCCTTAACCTGTCCGTCCTCCCCAGACTGACCTAACTCCTCCCTACCTCCCCACCTATACTCTCCTCTCCGCCTATCTTCTCCTCTATCCATCTTCGGTCCGCCCACACCCCCCCTTATTTATTTCAGAATCCTCTCCCCATACCCCTTTTCTGATGAAGGGTCTAGGCCCGAAACGTCAGCTTTTGTGCTCCTAAGATTCTGCTTGGCCTGCTATGTTCATCCAGCTCCACACTTTGTTATCTACTGATATTTTGAACTGAATTCAAATTCTTAGATTTAACTAATAATGAACATACATTTAAAAAAAAACAAATAACTATGGATGCTGGAAACAACAGCAGAAATTGCTAGAGAAACTCAGCAGGTTAGGCAGCATCTGGGGAGGGAAAGCTGTTAATGCTTTGGATCTAATGACTCTTCTTCAGTTCAGGGTCACCAGACTGAACCATCAACTCTGCTTTCTTCCACAGATGCTGCCAAACATAATTAACTTGTACACTCTGACAGATCAGTCGAGGTCTCCGAATCACTGGTACAGTGACATAATCTTGCACTACTGTACCAAATATTTGGTCACCTCTCCTACTTGCTTGTAGTTAGACTCAAATCCATTTTCTTATCACTTTATTAAGCACCTTGTTTATTTTTAACACATTAAAGATACTGTATAAACGTAAGTTATCTTGATGTGTCTCATGAAATAAAAGTGTAGTTTATAAATATCGATTGTTGCATTTATTTTGAACTTTACACTATTCCAAAGAATATCGAAGTTTTATATTTTTAATTTGTTTAATTGACGTGTAGAGTCCTCTGAGTAACTAGGTTCAAAAACATGCAAGTACTTCTAATACTGATAATAACTGAGGCTCTACTTATACAGCCATGTTTGTTAAAGGGATGCTCTCCTCTAAGTCACACCCAGCCTTCCCTCTAAATTGCATGGCTGCACACACCAGAGCTGCTCGACATTCTGCACAGAGTAATTTTAGCAAGGAGCTGTCCAACAGACCTCGATCAAAAGAAAATAATATTGGGGCAATGTTGGTCACACCCATCATGACTTCAAATTACATTGTCAGTCCTTCTCTGTCACTCCTCAGATACTGAAGCAGTCCAGGAATCAAAATCTCAGAATGCCGTTCGTAACAGCACTGTGGTGCACTGAACTCTTCCAAAATGCAGGAGTTTAAGAAGGTGATTCATCACCAACTTGTCAAAGGCAATTAAGAACAGGCAACAACCTGTTATAGTGGAATTCAAACCCAGGTCCCCAAAAAATTACCTAGGTCTCAGGATTACTTGTTCAGCAACAATATCACAATGCTATTGCATCCACCAAATTGGGTATTTATTCAATATATATTCTCTGGAGAATAAAAGAATGAGAGATCATCTCATTGAAACATTCAACATAATGAAGAAACTTGACAAGTCTTGTTTTCTCTAGCCAGGGAATCTAAATCAAAGGAGCAGTTTCAGTGTAAATGGCTAATCATTTAGGGCTAAGGTGAGGAGAAATTTCTTCACTCAAAGGGTTTGAATTTTTGGATGTTTTTACCACAGAGAGTTGTGGATGAACTCTAATTTGAGGCTGCAATGGACAGAACTTTGGTCTTTCACTGCTTCAAATTATATCAAGAGCAGGTGGGAAAGTGGAGTTGAAGCTAAAAATCAAACATAATCATGTTGAATGGAATAGCAAGCTTCACAGCTAGCATGGTCTTCTCCTGCTCCCATTTCTTATGTTTTCCTAGCTCCATCATTATGGGAAAAAGACCATCATTTATGCTGCGACCATTTAATGATTCTATGATTTATATTTAACTACTCTCAGCCACTCAATAAACAAACATTTCTCTCTAGATCAGAGTTTCAAACATGGTTTCAGTTAATTAGAAGCATAGTGCTTTGTGATCGTAAATGCTTGAGTAGGGATGTGAATTTTTACGTTTATTTGTTAAACAGCTTATAACATGATTGTACCTTAAAAATTTTTAATTTTATCCCAAAATATTTATATATTCCCAGGTCAATAATCGTTATAAAATTATCACTGAGATTGTAATTGATCGCTTTGAATATTGTGCTTGAGTACAAATCTGACTAAATATTGCTAATTTTACCTCTGGCAACAAAGTTTGGGCAATTAGAAGTAATTCTTCTGCTGCTGCAGTCTTGTCAATTTCTTTCAGAAACTCTGCAGTAAACCATATCAAAGTAGCCTGACTGCAGCTGTTATAGTTCAACATTTCATTATCACCATCTGTAATGACAAACATTAATTTTCCAGGTCAGAGAGTCATACAGCACAGAAACAGATCTGTTGAGCCAACTTGTCCATGCCGACCAAGTTTCCCAAACTATACAAGTCTCACTTGCCTGCGATAGGCCCATATGCCTCTAAACCTTTTGTACCCATATACCTGTCCAAATGTCTTTTGAATGTTGTAAATGTATCTGCATCTACCACTTCCTCTAGTAGCTTATTCTAGATATGAGCAACCTTCTGTTTGAAAAAACAAAAATAGAAATTGCTGGAAAAGGTGCGGAGGTAGGGAGGGGTTGGGTAGTCCTGGGAGGACGGACAGATCAAGGGGGCAGGATGAGGTTAGTTGGCAGGAAATGGCCCATTTCCTACCTACTAACCTCATCCTGCCCCCTTGACCTGTGCATCCTCCCTGGACTGACCCACTACCACCCTACCTCCCACCTACACTCACCTTTACTGGCTCCATCCCTGCCTCTTTGACTTGTCTGTCTCCTCGCCACCTATCTTTTCCTCTATCCATCATTGATCCACCTCCCCTCCCCTCTCTCCCTATTTATTTCAGAACTCCCTTCCCCTCCCCCTTTCCGATGAAGGGTCTAAGCCCAAAACGTCAGCTTTCCTGCTCCTACGATGCTGCTTGGCCTGCTGTGTTCATCCAGTTCTACACCTTGTTATTTGGGATTGTCCAGCATCTGCAGTTCCTATTACCTCTCATCAGTATAATGTTTTGATGGAGGGGTGCAGTGTGACCAATCTCAGTCTCTTTTAGAGATGAGGTTCACATTGTCAGCAGCACCTACTGGAAATAAAGTGGAAACTCAATGTTAAGGCCAGAAGACTGCTAATTCATTACCAGAAAGGCATAAAAACACCATTGCACTTTTTTGTTGTACAAAAATAGGAACCTACTATAAAAGCTATATTTTGAGCTGTTATAATTTTTAAATAAAGTTTAGCGAACCAAGGTGAAGTACAAAGCTACTTTGCATGATAATTATCAGATGAGAATATAGAGGGCATGGTTAGTAAGTTTGTGGATGGCACCAAAATTGCTGGTATAGTGGACAGTGAAGAAGGTTTCCTAAGATTACAAAGGGCCCTCGATCAATTGGGTCATTTGGTCGAGGAACGGAAGATGGAGTTTAATTTGGATAAATGCGAAGTATTGCATTTTGGTAAGACAAACAAGGGCGGAACTTACACAGTTAAAATTAGGGCCTTGGGTAGTGTTGTAGAAGAGAGACCTTTATGGGGAGTGAGACAAAAAATAAGTGATCATAAAAAGAATAAATGAAGAGAGAGGTTCCTAGGAGGAAGAAGATCAGAAAGAAATTGTGATGAGAAGTAAGAGAGTTTGGAAGCTTTAAATAAGAAAGGGATTTGCTATCAAACAACTATTTTTCTTGCAAGTGGTATGCTTAAAAAATACTTCTAATGAAAATGACTGGATTTTCCGCTGGCCAGGCATTCGTTATGTCAGAGTAGATCGGAGGTGCATGTGGGACTCTTCCGAATATTCATCTTAGCACACTTCAAAGAAATTGTCTGGGAAGTTAAATTTTCTGTTTGAATTCTATGCCTGGAACCCTCCAAAAGTCACCATTTAAATCGGAGACTTCAGAGGGTTTCAATCAAATTATGCAAAAGAGTTATTCAATAAATGTTTGACAATTAAATACATAGTCTAACCCAAGTAGCTTTTAAACTAAGTTTGCATTTACCTCACATTCCCAGTTGCAAATCCCTTTGATTCTGAACAGTACCTTCAGACACTGACCTGACCCCACACTCTTCCCCACTTAGAACCCAGAGCACCCCTCTACACCAGGACCTGACACCTGCACCCTGGGTCCCATCACCCCAATCCTAATCTGTACCCGATTATACCTTCACCAGACCCAACTATCCCTAACCCACCAGTAACACAACCCTTACCAGACCCGACCCCTGAAATCTGTGTAGGGTAGCCACTCCCCAGAAAATCTGGTTCACTTAGTACACAAAATATTAATTAAAACCAAAAAACCATTAAGGAAGCTATATGGAAAATTATGTAACAGAGGTACCTACTAATAATTGATACATTTTCCTACCATACATCAAGATAAATTAAGTGAAAGATTAAAACTTAATTTTTCCACAAAGAATTGAGAACAATACTTTTTTCATAGTAACTGTAAATATTATTTCAAATTTCATACTTTCTGATATATAGGGTCTGGCCAGGAACTCAATCACCATGTTGTGATAGGAAACCGTAGGATCAAATCCTGCCTCTGATAACAAATCCCAGTAATGGACTAGGTCCATCTTCGACTGGTAAGAATGCTTTGAATTCTGATAAATTAAATCCATGATTCTAAAGAGAAAGAAACAAGACAATTTACTTTTGAATTCTGCCTGACATTTTACCTGTGAAAAATAGGTCATTAGACTGCCATTGGCATTAACCTCCCAAAAGGCAATAAACATACATAAAGTAAACAAGCATAAATATGCATCTGGGGTGTTGAGGTTTGGGGTAGCTAGGAATGATTTTGACTGTTAGCAAGTATACAATAAAATGATACTAGTTTTAGTCAAATTCCAGCCCATAGTAATAAGAATGAGGACACACTAGTTTTTATTTGAGCATCATAACTATTCCATGTCAGCATTAGGCAACAAAAGAAAGGGTTAGCTGTAAAGGGGATGCAAGAGCACAGGTAACTAGGTGTATGTGTGCATAAGTCATTGAAGGCTTGCAGGGAAATTTGAAAGAGTAGATAATAAAACATACAGTATCCCAGATTTTGTAAACAGGAGCAAATCATGCAAGAGCAAGGAGGTTATGAGGAACTTGGATAAGATCAGTTGGATTATTACATCCAATTCTGTATGCTACATTTTCGAAAGGACTTGAAGGAATTTGAGAGAATGATGAAAAGATTTGCAAGAATGGATGTGAGTTTGCTCGCTGCGCTGGAAGGTAGTTTTCAGACGTTTCGTCACTTTTTTTTATTTGAAAAAATATACTTTATTCATAGAATGTACAAAAAATAAAACATTTATACACCTACCCAGTCATGCAAGCCACTCCGGGATACCCGGGGGTACGTACACCAACTAAAGGAAAAAAAAAACAAAACAGAGAAAAAAAAACAAAGCAAAGAAACCACCCCGGCAGTCGTCACCCCGCACAGTCCCAGTTGGCCCCCTGACCAGTTGGGGAAGGCGCTAGCTGGGCCCAGTTACCAGATAGGATTCTTTTCCCTTTTCTGGACGAGGGGGCTCATACGGTGGTCTTTCCCCACCGCGCCTTGGCGGCGGCTGCCCCAAGCTTTAGCGCGTCCCTCAGCACGTAGCCCTGGACCTTGGAGTGCGCTAGTCTGCAACACTCGGTCGGGGTCAGTTCTTTCAGCTGGCAGACCAGCAAGTTGCGGGCAGACCAAAGAGCGTCTTTCACCGCATTGATGGTCCTCCAGGCGCAGTTGATGTTGGTCTCGGTGTGCGCCCCCGGAAACAGCCCGTAGAGCACGGAGTCCCGCGTCACGGAGCTGCTCGGGACGAACCTCGACAAATACCACTGCATCCCCCTCCAGACCTCCTGCGCATAGGCACACTCCAGAAGGAGGTGATCAACAGTCTCGTCCCCCCCGCAGCCACCTCGAGGGCAGCGTGCGGTGGTGCAGAGATTCCGGGCATGCATAAAGGATCTCACTGGCAGAGCCCCTCTCACCGCCAGCCAAGCAATGTCCTTGTGCTTGTTTGAAAGTTCTGGCGATGAGGCATTCTGCCAAACGACTTTGGCAGTCTGCGTGGGGAACCACACGACGGGATCCACCCTCTCCTTTTCCCGAAGGGTCCTGAGGATACTACGTGCTGACCACTGCCTGACGGCCTTGTGGTCAAAGGTGTTTCCTTTCAAAAATTTCTCCACGAAGGACAGGTGGTATGGAACGGTCCAACTACTCGGAGCGTTCCGCGGCAACGAGGCCAGGCCCATCCTTCGCACCACCAGGGACAGGTAGAACCTCAGTAAGTAGTGACACTTGGTGTTTGCGTACTGAGGATCTACGCACAGCTTGGTGCAGCCACACACAAAGGTAGCCGTCAGGGCGAGGGTGGCGTTCGGTACGCCCTTTCCCCCATTTCCCAGGTCTTTGTACATGGTGTCTCTGCGGACCCGGTCCATCCTCGACCCCCAAATGAAGTGGAAGATGGCCCGGGTGACCGCAGCGGCGCAGGTCCAGGTAATAGGCCAGGCCTGCGCCATATACAACAGTACCGAAAGCCCCTCACACCTGACAACCAGGTTCTTACCCACGATGGAGAGGGACCGGAGCGTCCACCTGCCCAGCTTCTACTTAAATTTGGCGATACGCTCCTCCCAAGTCTTAGTGCATGCCCCAGCTCCACCAAACCAAACACCCAGCACCTTCAGGTAGTCTGTCCTGACGGTGAAGGGGATGAAGGAGCGGTCATCCCAGTTCCCGAAGAACATGACCTCGCTCTTACCCCTATTGACTTTGGCACCCGAGGCCAGTTCAAACTGGCCGCAGATGTCCAACAGCCTACTCACCGACCGACGATCGGTGCAGAAGACGGCAACATCATCCATGTACAGGGAGGTCTTGACCTGAAGGCCTCCGCTGCCTGGGATAGTCACGCCCTTCAGGCTCACGTCCTTCCTGATGGAGGCGGCGAAGGGCTCCACACAGCACACGAACAAGGCAGGAGAGAGCGGGCAGCCCTGCCTGACTCCAGATCTAACAGGAAAACTATCTGATTCCCACCCGTTGATCGAGACTGCACTAACGATGTTGGCGTAGAGCAGCCGGATCCAATTGCGGATGCCCTCCCCGAACCCCAATTTGGAGAGGACGTCCCTCATGTAAGCATGAGAGACCCTGTCGAAGGCCTTCTCCTGGTCCAGGCTGACGAGGCAGGTGTCCACCCGCCTGTCCTGTACGTAGGCGATCGTATCCCTGATGAGCACGAGGCTCTCAGCGATCTTCCTGCCTGGCACAGCACAGGTTTGGTCAGGGTGAATCACTGACTCCAGGACAGACCCGACCCGGTTGGCAATGACCTTGGCCAGGATTTTGTGGTCCACGTTCAAAAGTGAAATGGGACGCCAATTCTTAATTTCTTCCCTCTCCCCCTTCCTCTTGTAAATGAGGGTGATGATGCCCTTCCTCATGAACTTGCACATTTCCCCTGCCCGAAGCGCACTATCGTACACCTCCAGCAGGTCCTGGCCGACCAGGCCCCACAGAGCAGAATACAGCTCGACCGGTAAGCCGTTGCTTCCGGGAGTCCTATTCCTCTGCAAGGACTTGAGGGCTCTGGCCAGTTCGTCCAGGGATATCGGCCGGTCCAGCCACTCCCTCGTGCCGTCGTCTAAGACCTCCGTGATAGACGACAGGAACGACTCGGAGGCCGTGCTGTCGTGGGCTTCATGTCGTACAGTCCGGCATAGAAGGATCTGCTGATCCTCAAAACGTCGGGCCGAGACGACGTCACCGAGCCGTCATCCTCCTTCAGCCGGCTAAGCACAGAGCTCTCTTTGTGCACCTTCTGAAAGAAGAAACGCGAGCATGTCTCGTCCTGCTCCACGGAGCGGACCCTGGACCGGAAGATTATCCTGGAGGCCTCCGCGGCAAAGAGCGAGGCTTGCTGGCCCCTCACCTCGCGGAGGTCCTCCGTGACATCGACCCCCATCAACTGCAGAAGGAGCAGGTTCTGCACCCTTTTCTGGAGTCGCGACAGCTTTCCCCGCCTCTCTCTTGCCTTCTGAACACCCTTGAGGACAAAGAACCTCTTGATGTTCTCCTTCACCATCTCCCACCAGTCACGTGGAGACTCAAAGAGGGGTTTCATGGTTCTCCAACCGGCGTACTCCCTCTTAAGCTCCTCGACGTTCTCTGGGGTCAACAGAGTCGTGTTGAGTTTCCACGTCCCCTTGCCGGCCGGCTGGTCGTCCTGTAAGTGACAGTCGGCCAACAGGAGGCAGTGGTCAGAGAAGAACACCGGCTCGACACCGGTGGATCTGACCGAGAACGTCCGTGACACAAACAGGAAGTCTATCCTTGAGCGCATAGACCCGTCTGGCCGCGACCAGGTATACCTCTGCTGCGCTCCGTCTGCAGGGGTGCTGAAGACGTCGAGCAGCTTGGCGTCCTTCACCGTGCCCATCAGGAATCTGGACGTGACGTCCAGTTGAATCCCCCCACCCGCTGTCCCCACGCCGGATCTTCCATCTGCATCAATGATGCAGTTGAAGTCTCCGCCTAGGATGACCGGCCTGGACGTAACCAGCAGGGGTGGAAGCCGCTGCAGGACGGCCAACCGCTCACTCCGTACCGCTGGGGCGTACACGTTGATCGGCCTCAGGGGAGCATTCCTGTAGGTGATGTCAGCCACTAGGAGGCGCCCCCCCACCACCTCCTGAACTGGAGAGATGGTGAAGTTGCGCCCCCGCAGCAGAATAGCCAGGCCCGAGGAGCGACAGTCGTTACCCCCCGACCAGATCGAAGGCCCACAGGTCCAGGCGCCGGACCATTTCCCGTACCTGCCGAGGTGCGGTATTCCGCACTCCTGCAGAAACAGGAGGTCCGCCTTGATGGTGGTCAGGTAGGCCAACGTGGACACACATCTCGCAGTTGACTTGACGCTGCGCACATTAATGCTCGCAACTCGTACCCCCATTGTGGGCAGTGACCGCAGTACCCTCCCCAAGTCCAAGGTCCAGCCCCTCCATCTGTCCCTTCATGCCCATTGCCCGGGCTAACTGCTGGACGCTCTCTAGGCTCAGGAAACCGTCCGTGCTGCCTTCCGGGTGGCATCCCCCCGTCAGGGGTGCGGAGGCAGGAGGGTCCGGCTCCGGGTCAGGCTGGGGACGTGCTGTTTCCTCCTTCCCGCCTGGAAGTTCTGGAGGGCCCTCCAGTGCTCCAGCGGCACTTGACTGGGTGTCGGAGTGAGCCTCAGGACACCTCCCGTCACCTGAAAGCGGGGTGCTGCTTTCCTTCCCCCTTGAGACCTATAACTTCTGCTTCGGGTGGGCCCTCTCCGAATCCTCCTTGTCAGAGGAGCTCTTATAGCCCCCCTGTAGCTGCCTCTTCCCGCCTGATTGTTGCGATTCCTGGGCCCGTCGACGCACCTTCCTCCTCGCTTTCCGGACTGTTGTCCACTCCCCTGGGTCGCCTGTCACCGCCTCCATTGGCTCCGGGTTGTCGGGGGGGATCGGAGCCTGCAGAGGTGCTTTGCTGGCCTCGGGCCCATCCTGCAGGGCTAGGCCCTCCTGCACGGCCTGGCCCTCCTGCACATTAGTGGGGTCCTTGCTGGGCCCTGGTGCCTTCCTCTCCTCCGGGGGGGCTGGCCCCGCATTTCCCCTGCCGGCGACCTGGGCGTAGGTGGCACCCCGCTGCGGGCATGCCCTATAGAAGTGGCCCGCTTCCCCGCAAAGGTTGCAGCTTCTCTCTCGTGGGCAATCCTTTGCAAGGTGTCCCTCCTCCCTGCAGTTCCTGCAGATGGTGGCTTTGCAGTCGGCCGCCATGTTACCTGATCTACCACAGGCATGGCAGACTTTAGGTTGCCCTGCATAGGTCAGGTAGCCCCTGCTCCCGCCGATCGTGAAGCTGGACGGTGGGTGTGCGACATTCCCGTCTGCGCCCATCCTCAGCGTCACCTTGACCTGCCTCTTACTCGTCCAGATGCCAAAGGGGTCCACGATGTCAGTTAGGTCCCCTTCCACCTTCACATACCTTCCGAGGAAGGTCAGGACATCAACTGCTGGCACATGCGGGTTGTACATGTGTACAGTCACCATACGGCTCCTCTGCGCTGGCATCATAAACAGTGGGACAGCGGTCAATACAGAGAGGGGGCCCTCACCTCCTTTCTCCTTGAAAACCTCCAGGAAGCGCTCGCAAAGCTTGGCACTCCGGAAGGTCACGTCGTAAAAACCTCCTCCGGGGAAATCCTGCAGGCAGTAAATGTCCGCAGCAGCAAACCCACAACAGTCCAACAGGACCCTCTTCACGAAGAAGGTGCAGTCCACAGGTGCACCTTCATCCACCTTCTTTACAGAAACACGGATGGTGTTCCGGACCCCCTGACCTGGGGCACGAGCACTTGCCGCAGCCATCGTTGCAGGTTGGCTGCTCCCCTGAACCAGCGTTAGGCCGAAGCCAGCATTAAGATCCACTGGTCGCAAGGGTGCACAGCCAACCCGACGTCCTCCTTTCACCTCCAAGACAGCACTCTCGTCCTCTCGGTCCACAAGAGAGTGGGTCTTTATTGTGTTCGAGATGTAAGCTAGTTCACTGAGCTTGCCGGTTTGTTCCCAGATGTTTCGTCACCATTCTAGGTAACATCATCAGTGAGCCTCCGACAAAGTGCTGGTGTTATGTCCCGCTTTCTATTTATCTGGTTAGGTTTCCTTGGGTTGGTGATGTCATTTCCTGTTCTTTTTCTCAGGGGATGGTAGATTGGCTCCAAATCAATGTGTTTGTTGATGGAGTTCCGGTTGGAATGCCATGCTTCTAGGAATTCTCGTGCATGTCTCTGTTTGGCTTGTCCTAGGATGGGTGTGTTGTCCCAATCAAAGTGGTGTCCTTCCTTATCTGTATGTAAGGATACGAGTGATAGTGGGTCATGTCGTTTTGTGGCTAGTTGATGTTCATGTATCCTGGTGGCTAGCTTTCTGCCAGTTTGTCCAATGTAGTGTTTGTCACAGTTCTTGCAAGGTATTTTGTAGATGACGTTCGTTTTATTTGTTGTCTGTATAGGGTCTTTTAAGTTCATTAGCTGCTGCTTTAGTGTGTTGGTGGGTTTGTGGGCTACCCTGATGCCAAGGGGTCCGAGTAGTCTGGCAGTCATTTCGGAAATGTCTTTGACGTAGGGGAGAGTGGTTATGGTTTCTGAGCCCGTTTTGTCTGTTTGTTTGGGTTTATTGCTGAGAAATCGACAGACTGTGTTCATAGGGTACCCATTCTTTTTGAATACGCTGTATAGGTGATTTTCCTCTGCTCTGTGTAGTTCCTCTGTGCTGCAGTGTGTGGTGGCTCGTTGGAATAATGTTCTAATGCAGCTTCGTTTGTGGGTGTTGGGATGGTTGCTCCTGTAGTTCAGTATTTGGTCCGTATGTGTTGTTTTCCTGTAGACGCTGGTTTGAAGTTCCCCATTGGCTGTTCGCTCTACTGTGACATCTAGGAATGGCAGTTTGTTGTTATTTTCCTCCTCTTTTGTGAATGTTATGCCAGTAAAGGGCATTATTGATGGTCTTGAATGTTTCCTCTAATTTGTTTTGTTTAGTGATGACAAAGGTGTCATCCACATAGCGGACCCAAAGTTTGGGTTGGATGATTGGCAGAGCTGTTTGTTCGAGTCTCTGCATTACTGCCTCTGCTAAGAACCCTGATATCGGAGATCCCATGGGTGTACCGTTGGTTTGTCTGTAGGTTTTGTTATTGAAAGTGAAGTGGGTGGTGAGGCATAGGTCCACTAGCTTGATGATGTTGTCCTTGCTGATGAGGTTGGTGGTGTCTGGTGTATGTGTCTTCTGTTCTTCTAATAGTGTAGTCAGTGTTTCTTTGGCCAGGCTGATGTTGATGGATGTGAACAGGGCTGTTACATCAAAGGAGACCATTATTTCATCCTCTTCTATCTTGGTGTCTTTGATGGTGTTCAGGAATTCTTGGGTGGAGCGAATGGAGTGGCGGGAGTCTTCTACTAGGTGTTTTAGTCTTTGGTGTAGTTCCTTGGCTAATCTGTAGGCTGGTGTTCCAGGTAGCGACACTATGGGCCTGAGGGGGGCTTCTGGTTTGTGAATTTTTCGTAGTTCGTAGAAGCGTGGTGTGTTGGATCCATCTGGTTTCATTTTTTGGAAGTCTCTCTTGTTTAATTCTCCAGATTTTTGAAGTTTTTTTGAGTAAGACTGTGATTCGATTCTCTGGTTGTGGGGTCGGGTCTATCGCCACCTGTTGGTAAGTGTCGGTATCTGCAAGCAGTGCGTTCGCTTTCTCAATGTAGTCTGTTCGGTTTAAGATGACTTAACACCATGCTAGCTAAAAGAATAGCTGAGCAAAACGGCCGCAGAATGCTTAGAGAAATGATCAATGACGCCCACAACAGACTCCGTAAATACAACCGGGAAATTTCGCGCCAACGCCAAAAAACTCCACTCACTAACGCGACAGACCATGAATGGACAGTACAACGAGCCATAGACATCAGACAACGGCAAGCACAAAAAACGGAAAAACTAGACCTGCAGGATACACTAGACAAACTCACACAAAATAACAGCACAGAAGCATGGATAAAAAACTTTTCTGACCGACCATTAACAGACACTGAAAAAGCCGTCTTAGTAAGAGGATTAAATTACAACTTCCAGGATGCGGACAAGAAAGATTTCTTAGCAGCGTTAGAAGCAACACTGAAAGACAACGAGCTCACAGAAGAAACCCAGCAAACCATCAGACAGACAGTCGCACCAACACTAAGCAGGAAAAAGGAAGAAAACACACTCAATAAACAAGAAAAGAAAGCCCTAAAAGGGCTCAAAAAAGATGAAAAAAAAACATCGTTATCCTACCTGCAGACAAAGGACGCTTGACAGTCATTTTAAACCGAACAGACTACTTTGAGAAAGCGAACGCACTGCTTGCAGATACCGACACTTACCAACAGGTGGCGATAGACCCGACCCCACAACCAGAGAATCGAATCACAGTCTTACTCAAAAAAACTTCAAAAATCTGGAGAATTAAACAAGAGAGACTTCCAAAAAATGAAACCAGATGGATCCAACACACCACGCTTCTACGGACTACCAAAAATTCACAAACCAGAAGCCCCCCTCAGGCCCATAGTGTCGCTACGTGGAACACCAGCCTACAGATTAGCCAAGGAACTACACCAAAGACTAAAACACCTAGTAGAAGACCCCCACCACTCCATTCGCTCCACCCAAGAATTCCTGAACACCATCAAAGACACCAAGATAGAAGAGGATGAAATAATGGTCTCCTTTGATGTAACAGCCCTGTTCACATCCATCAACATCAACTTGGCCAAAGAAACACTGACTACACTATTAGAAGAACAGAAGACACATACACCAGACACCACCAACCTCATCAGCAAGGACAGCATCATCAAGCTAGTGGACCTGTGCCTCACCACCCACTTCACTTTCAATAACAAAACCTACAGACAAACCAACGGTACACCCATGGGATCTCCGATATCAGGGTTCTTAGCAGAGGCAGTAATGCAGAGACTCGAACAAACAGCTCTGCCAATCATCCAACCCAAACTTTGGGTCCGCTATGTGGATGACACCTTTGTCATCACTAAACAAATCAAATTAGAGGAAACATTCAAGACCATCAATAATACCCTTTACTGGCATAACATTCACAAAAGAGGAGGAAAATAACAACAAACTGCCATTCCTAGATGTCACAGTAGAGCGAACAGCCAATGGGGAACTTCAAACCAGCGTCTACAGGAAAACAACACATACGGACCAAATACTGAACTATAGGAGCAACCATCCCAACACCCACAAACGAAGCTGCATTAGAACATTATTCCAACGAGCCACCACACACTGCAGCACAGAGGAACTACGCAGAGCAGAGGAAAATCACCTATACAGCGTATTCAAAAAGAACGGGCACCCAATGAACACAGTCCGCTGATTTCTCAGCAACAAACCCAAAGAAACAGACAAAACGGGCTCAGAAACCATAACCACTCTCCCCTACATCAAAGACATTTCCGAAATGACTGCCAGACTACTCGGACCCCTTGGCATCAGGGTAGCCCACAAACCCACCAACACACTAAAGCAGCAGCTAATGAACTTAAAAGACCCTATACAGACAACAAATAAAACGAACGTCATCTACAAAATACCTTGCAAGAACTGTGACAAACACTACATTGGACAAACAGGCAGAAAGCTAGCCACCAGGATACATGAACATCAACTAGCCACAAAACGACATGACCCACTATCACTCGTATCCTTACATACAGATAAGGAAGGACACCACTTTGATTGGGACAACACATCCATCCTAGGACAAGCCAAACAGAGACATGCACGAGAATTCCTAGAAGCATGACATTCCAACCGGAACTCCATCAACAAACACATTGATTTGGAGCCAATCTACCATCCCCTGAGAAAAAGAACAGGGAATGACATCACCAACCCAAGGAAACCTAACCAGATAAATAGAAAGCGGGACATAACACCAGCGCTTCGTCGGAGGCTCACTGATGATGTTACCTAGAATGGTGACGAAACGTCTGAAAACTAACCTTCCAGCTCAGCGAGCAAACTCACATCCAGAACCTCAACCTGAGCTACAAATCTTCTCAAAACTCATTTGCAAGAATAGTTCTAGAGATTAGGAATGTCAATTATTGAGATACGAGTTATAAGATGTAAGGTAAGTCTATCATCCTCAGTTATGAGATAGAAATATTCAATACCATGGGTTTGACAGAGTGGGTAGAGAGAAACAACTCCTATTTATGAAAGAATTGAAAGGAAGAAACACAAATTTATAAAGTAATTGGCAAAAGAAACAAAAGCAACATAGAGAAAACTCTTTCAATGATTAAGGCCTGGAATAACTGCCTGAGGGTGTCATGGATGCAAGTTCGATCAAGGTATTCAGAAGGAATTAGACTTTTATTGGAAAAGGAACAGTATACAGGGTATTGGGGATAATGTAGGAGAGTGAGTGAGTTGCTCACTTGTAGCATCAGTGCATACATGATGCAGTCAAACAGCCTTCATTTTTGATGTAACAATTCTGTGTTTCCACATATATACCAAAACAAGTCTTTGTATCTTGGCAAAACATTGGCAGTTAATCATTAATTGCACAGAATAAGAGAGATTTTCTCTTGAACTTCATTAAAGATTTAACATACGACCGTAGGACCATAAAATATAGAAGCAGAAATTAGGCCATTCAGCCCATCGGGTCTGCTCTGCAATTTTATCATGGCTGATAGATTCTTGATTGTCAAAGGGATCAAGGATTAGGGGGAGAACGGGATTGAGAAACCTATCTATCTCTGTCTTAAATTTACTCAATGACTGGTCTCTACAGCCTTCTATGACAATGAATTCCATAGACTCATCACTCTCCACCTGAAGGAATTTCTCTTTAACTCTGTTCCAAAGGGTCTTCCCTTTACTCCAAGGCTGTGCCCTCTGGTCCTAGTCTCTCCTACCAAAGGAAACATCTTGCCAACTTCCACTCTGTCCAAACCGTTCAATGAATAATTGATCCCTGAAATTAGCTTCAATAAAGTCTATTTCATTTGAATGATCCATTTCAATTAGTATTTGAAAATATTTAACATGTATCACTTGTAGGAGAAATGCTGCAAATAAAAGTGATCATAAGCAAAAACACCACCAAATATTAACAAGTATCTGAAAACATATAGGAGTCTCACAGAGTGGTTATGGCACAAAAGAAGGCCATTCAGCTTATTGTGCCTGAGCCACCTCTTCAAATGAGCATCATTACTTTGTGTCAATCTCATGCCTTTTCCCCATATCTTTGGACTATTTATATCCAAATAATCAACTAATGCCCTCTTGAATACCTCAGTTGATTTTGCCTTCACTACATTTCCAGGCGTGCATTCCATACCTCACTTCTTCTCTTTGCACATCACTTTAATACTATGCCCTTTCCTTCTTGGTCATTTTACGAGTGGCAAATGCTTCTCCCCATCAACTCTTCTTAGCCTTCTTCTCTCCAAACAGAACAGTCCTAACATCTAAAATCTATCCTAATAACTGAAGCTCCTCATTTCTGGAGCTATCCTTGAGAACTGCTTTGCATTCTCACATTTTTCATGTTTTCCTTTTACATTTTTCCTATAATGTGGCACCCAGAACTATACACAATACTCCAGCTGAATTCAAACATGTGTCTTACGCAAAGCCAACATCACCTCTTTCCTCTTATGCTCTGTCCCTCTCTTCATAAAGTTGAGGACACAGCATGATTTATTAACTGCTGCCCTGCACTTGTCGTGCAACCCTCAATGATCTGCGCACATATACACTCAGGTCCCTCTGCTCCTGCACCCCCATTAGAAATTTAGTTTTTAAAATTATTTTTCAAAGTTCTTTCTAACAAAGTGCATCACCTCTAACTCTCTGCATTGAATTTCATCTGCCATCTGTCTTCCTATTCCACCAACTTGTCAATGTGCTTTTTGGAGTTCCACACTGTCCTTTTCACAGTGTGCAATTCTTTATAGATTTTGTGTCATCTGCAAACTTTGAAATTGTTCTTCTGCACACCAAGATCCAGATTATTGATATATATCAGGAAAAGCAAGGATCCCAATATTGGCCAGGGGAATTCCACCACAAACATTCCTCAAGCCCAAATATCCATCCACCATACTCTGTTTCCTGTCACTCAGCAATTTTCTATCCACATTGCTATTGTTCCATGCTCCCTTGAAGACCTGTTTGACTTTCACCCAGTCTCCGTTTTCCTGTTACTGAAACCTTCATTCATACCTTGCTTACTTTTTGAAATGACTATTCCAATATACTCCTGACTGTTTTCTCACATTCTACTCTCCGTGAACTTGAAATGATCAAAAGCTTTGCTGCCTGTGACTTAAATTGCAACCGGTCCTGTCCTGCTATGATCATTGTGCTTGCTAATCCACACTGCCTTCCAGTCAAGAAATATCTGACTTTTAAAATTCTTGTAGCTGTTCTTAAATCATTTCATAGCGTGGTCCCTCCCTAGCTTTATAATTTTCTTCAGCGCCACAAAATGTTTGCGGTCCTTCAATTCTCACCTCTTGTGCAATTCCAAATATAATTATTCCACCATTCATCGCTCCTTAGATAATTTCTTAAAACCCAAAAAATTGTTAATATGACGTAGGTTGTTGTCGCATGTGCAATGCCTTGGAACTGCACAATTTCACAGAGCACCAAAGTAAGTGAAGTAAATGAGGAAGAAACTCAGAATTAAATTGTTAAAATGCATCTGTTTTATGAAATGTAATATTAAAGCTTTTGGTTGAATTTTGCTATGTAATGTAAAGCAACAGTCCTTAACAACAAGAGTACAAAGAATTAGGCTAAATGTTGTAAATGCAATGATTGAATTGTAAAAGAGATAAGTGAAAACTTTGACTTACAGGGGATCAGATACAACAATACATAAATCACTGAGGTTTCCACTCATTTTCAGATGCCAAGGTAGCTCTTGGTAAAGTTTCAGGGTGTATTTCTGCTGTGAAAGATACTCTGCAAATAGCTGGTGATTGAGGGTCTTTTTATAGTTAAAATGATTTTGATAGGAGGTTGAAGTAGATTCATTGACTGGAGCAATAACACCTACAATTCAGAAAAACAGACTTAGAACTTAGAAATCATTGCCTCAAACTCTCCAACCCTCTCACCCATTCCAACCTCTCCCCCACAGAATGTGCAGCCCTCCACTCCAATCCCGACCTCACCATAAAACCTGCAGACAAGGGAGGCGCAGTAGTAGTATGGCGCACTGACCTCTACATCGCCAAGGCTAGATGCCAGCTCTCTGACCCCTCCTCCTATCGCCCCCTTGATCATGACCCCACCCCCGAGACCAAACCATCATCTCCCAAACCATCCACAACCTCATCACCTCAGGTGACCTCCCACCCATGGCCTCTCACCTCATCATTCCCCAACACTGCACCACCCGCTTCTCTCTCCTTCCCAAAATCCACAAACCTGACTGCCCTGGTCAACCCATTGTCTCCGCTTGCTCCTGCCCCACTGACCCTATGTCCACCTATCCGGACTCCATTTTCTTCCTCTTGGTCCAGGAGCGCCCGACCTACGACCGTGACAACACCCACGCTCTCCACCTCCTCCAAAACTTCCAACTCCCCGGTCCCCAACACCTCATTTTTACTCTGGACACCCACCTGCATTCCCCATGCAGATGGCCTAAAGGCCCTCAGCTTCTTCCTGTCCCACAGGCCCGACCAGTCCCTCTCCAGTGACACCCTCATCTGCTTAGCTGAACTCGTCCTCACGCTCAACAACTTCTCTTTCAACTCCTCCCACTTCCTACAGACAAAGTGGGTGGCCATGGGTACCCGCATGGGCCCAAGCTATGCCTGCTTCTTTGTAGGATACGTGGAACAATCCCTCTTCCAAAGCTACACCGGCCCTATCCCCCATCTCTTCCTCCGTTACGTTGATGACTGTATTGGCGCCACCTCATGTTCCCACGAGGAGCTCGAACAGTTCATCGACTTCACTAACACCTTCCACCCCAACTTTAAGTTTACCTGGACCATCTCTGACACCTCTCTCTCCTTCCTGGAGCTCTGTCTCCATCTCTGGCATTCACCTGGAAACCAATATCCATTTTAAGGCTACTGAGTCTCACAACTACCTGGAATACTCCTCCTCTCACCAACTTCCTGAAAAAAGGCCATTCCCTATTCCCAATTCCTTCACCTCTGCCATATCTGCTCCCGAGATGAGGCATTCCACTCCCAAACATCCCAGATGTCCTCTTTTCTCAAGAACCGCAACTTCTCCTCCCCAGTGATCAAAAATGCCCTCGACCATACCTCCCACATTTCCCGCAACTCGTCACTCACACCCCGTCCCCGCAATAATAACCAAAACAGAATTCCCCCTTGTCCTCTTGTACCACCCCACCAATCTCCAAATTCAACGCATCATCCTCCAACATTTCCGACATCTGCAATCTGACCCCACTACCAAAGGCATTTTTTCCTCCCCACCCTTATGTGCTTTCCAGAGGGTCCACTCTCTCCGTGACTCCCTTGTCTGCTCCACACTCCCCTCCAGCTCCACCACCCCCAGCACTTTCCCCTGCAACTGAAGCAAGTGCTACACCTGCCCCTACACCTCCCCCTCACCCGCATCCCAGGCCCTAAGAAGACTTTTCACATCAAGCAGATGTTCACCTGCACATCTGTTAATGTGATATACTGTATCCACTGTTCCCATTGTGGCCTCCTCTACATTGGAGAAACCAAGTGGAGGCTTGAGGACCACTTTGCGGAACAACTACGCTCAGTTCGCAACAAAGAGATACACCTCCCAGTCACGAACCATTTCAATTTCCCCCTCCCACTCCTCGGACGACATGTCTATCCTGGGCCTCCTGCATTGCCACAATGACATCACCCGAAAGATGCAGGAACAGCATCTCACATTTCACTTGGGAACCCTGCAGCCCAAGGGTATCAATGTGGATTTCACAAGCTTCAACCAACCGCATTCCAAAACCAGCCCAGCTAGTCCCCGAATCCCTAACAATTTCTCCTACCTAAAGCCCCACCCCCATCTCCTACCCACTAACCTCATTGCACCTCTTTGACCTGTCCATCCTCCCTGGACCAGCCTATCCCCTCCCTAACTCCCCACCTACATTCATCTTCACTGGCTCTATCCCCACTTCTTTGACCTGTATGTCTCCTCCCACCTTATCTTCTCCTTTGTCCATCTTCTATCCACCTCCCCCTCTCTCCCTATTTATTTCAGAATACCCTTCCCCTCCTCCATTTCTGAAGAAGGGTCTCAACCCGAAACGCAAATTTCCTGCTCCTCTGATGCTGCTTGGCCTGCTGTGTTCATCCAGCTTCACGCCGCGTTATCTTAGAAATTAGCACAGTTTTATAGTAAGTTACAAGCACATTGTCACTGCCCTTAAGTAACTTTCACTCAGTTCTATGAATATGTAAGTCATTTTGGTGGACTGTGACTTTCAGCTCTAGAAATACAAATATCTTAGTGTCCTTGATTAAGTAGCAACAACTTAATTACTACAATTATTGGTATTCTTGCAAATTGTCCTGATGAATATGAGATGAAAAGTTTCAACAAAATTGGTCTTTTCTGTCATCCACCAAACAACTATTTTAAATGATCCATTCCAAATTTAGCATGAGACTCTTTACCTAGGAGAAGATATTCCACAGCATCCCGTATTGATTGGTGAGTGAAATTCAACAATCCATCTGGCCTTTCTTGTATCCATGCCATGGTGGCAGTACGGAAGACAGCCCAGTCAAAACTACTGATCTCATTGGTATCTGTATAGCCCAGGTATTTAAGAAGCTGTTGGATGTCCTTCTCATTTAACCCATAACGAGATACACCAAGCAGACAAAGGATATCAACGACCCAACCCTTCATACCTGAAACATGGTGCAAGAAGAACTACAGGAAGTTACGCATGCTTTTCTCTACAAACTATATCAACTCTGATAAATTTAAACATCTCAATTTGACGATCCTTAACTTCTATTTAAGGAAGTACACATCCAATCTATGCTCTCATAACTTTTCCCCTTTGGCCCAAGAATCATTCTGGTGCATCTGCACAGCAACTTCTAAGGTCAAGATATCATTCCTTAGAACCAAATACAGTGCTCCAAATACAGAGATCGTTTCTTACTGATTTCTAGTTGCATCAGTCCTGCAACTTTCCACCATGTTTTTATTGTTTACAAAAACTTCCAGACAGTGCAAAACCTTTCCAAATTTACTGTTATAGTATGTCTACCCATGAGCTCCACAGGTGTTAGCATGCATCTATCATTGGAGTGATTGGATTTGTATAGAAGGAAAGAACTTACTGATAATATCAAGAAATATTTAAAACTCTAGCAACTGCATATACTTTTTTTTATTTTATACTTTGTATAGAACTTGCAGTATAGATACTAGGCATTTGACCCTAATGGTCTGTGCCAGTGTTCATGCTTAATTCAAACCTCTTCCCAAACTACTGCACTTTACCGTATCTGGCAATTCCTTGTTTTAACTTATGCTGACCTAGCTCCCCTTAAATGCCACTGTTTGATTAGTTCATAATCAATGTACCAAAATCACAAAGTTCTCTCTTCAGTGGATTTAATTTCAAGTGATGTTGTATGAAAACATGTATGTAGGAAGAAGAAAACAAGTTCAATCAGGCTTGTACACAATATTCTTGAGCAGCCTCCAGAAGCCCTAAGGCTTTTTTGCAGTGGTGCCCCAATTTTAGTAGTTTTTATTTCTCAACCCCAGTGCTCTGATGTGGATTGATGTTCTCCTGAACCACAGTAGTCCTCGTACCAATTGCACTCCAACAATGTTATCAGGTAGGGAATTCAAGCATCTTCACCCAGTAATGATGAAGAAATGAAACAGTCATGACTAAGTCATGTCGATAGAATTAGAAAAGAAGAACTAGGTTATTGTCACATTTACTCAAGAACAGAAGTACAGGGGTACAGAGAAAAGTTTACAGTGTTGCCCCACATAGTGCCATCTTAGGTACAAAATACCTAGGTGCAAATCTTAGACACAAGGTAGAAAGATAAAGAAAAAAGTTATGTTACCATACAGTTATTCATTGTATAAGTTAAAAAACTAAGAAATAAAGTTAAAAAGACAAACATTACTGTCTTTCTACAAAGAACCTGTAGTAAATCATTGCACGGTTTTCCGCGCGTGGTCTGACTAGGCTCGCAAACCGCTCACTGCCCACACCTTTCCCTAGTCCAACAACCCACCCTGCTCCACTCTGGGCATGATGGCTGGCCCTCTCCGCTCCAGAGACACTGACTGTTCCTCTCAGTTCTAGGCATGCTAATTGTCCCCACTTCACTCTGGGTACGCCGGCCGTCCCCGCTCTGCTCGAGGCTCCAGCTAGCCCTGCGCCAGCTGTCAGCTGCATCACTGCTCCAAGGTAAGTTTTTAAAAGGAACACTAAAAAAAAACTTTCCGCAAGAAGAATGAGAAAAGAAGGATAAAAACTGTACAGTATGGATGAGCCCAGGCTGAGAAGCCTGGACGCTGCCTACTCTGCTGCTGCCATCTTGAAAAATGATATGTGATTAGGTGAAGGATTTTGATCAGAAGCTGTTCAGTCTCATGCCATTATTTTCTTTCTTTGTGGTAGGCTGATAGCTGTAACAGAAATAATCAATCAGTTACTGATCAGACGCTGTGGTCAATCTTCCAGACAGTATGCATACCACAGCCAAAGTACCCAGATGTAAGGAATAGACCCATTCACTAAATGCTCAGTTTTGAATGGTGTCTAGCTTCCTAGTATAGCTACAGTGTCCCCCCAACACTGGTGCATTCTTTAGCTGATCCTTGTAATTGGTGACAAAGTTTTGAGGAGTCATGAGATAAGTAGCTTAATACAGAATACTCAGCTTCTTCCTTTGCTTTTATGCAATGTTGGTATGGTCAATTAATGTTGTTGATGTGAGAGCACTTGGGTACTGCTGGTGCTACTGAAATTCAGGTAGTTGTGCCTTCTCTCACTGGTGAAGGTTATTACCTGCTATTATGTGTCGTAAAGGTCATTTCCCTGAAAAACCCCTACAACAATATCCTAGGGTTAAGCATTTGGCCTCCAACCACAGGAAACATTTTTCTTTTTGTCAAGTATATCGCTGTGTCCAGTAGAAGCATTTTCCTCTTGAGCCCCAGTGACAACAGCTTTGCAATGGGTGGAATCTTATGAAGAAATTTCCCCTCATCTCAGTCCTAGAAGGTTGATCCCTTATCCCTAAGCTATGATCCCTGGTTCTGGATTCGCCCACCATTGTGAACATCCTGCCTGCATGTAGCCTGTCTAGCCCAATTATAGGTTTCTAGGGATCCCCCTCATTCTTCTAGTCACCAGTGAATACAATCCTAACCAACTCAGTTTCTCCTCATACATATCAGTCCTCAACCCAGGAAACAATCTGGGAAATCTTTGCTGCACTGTTTCTATGGCAAGAACATCCTTCCTCAGATTAGGGGACCAAAACTGCACACAATATTCCAGGTGTGGCTTCACTAGTGCCCTGTATAATTGCAACAAGACATCCTTGTTCCTATATACATATCTTCTCTCTATGAAGGTCAACATACAGTGATAATGAGAACTGCAGATGCTGGAGAATCCAAGATAACAAAGTGTGAAGCTGGATGAACACAGCAGGCCAAGCAGCATCTCAGGAGCACAAAAGCTGACGTTTCGGGCCTCGACCCTCCATCAGAGAGGGGGATGGTGAGAGGGTTCTGGAACAAATAGGGAGAGGGGGAGGCGGACCGAATGTGGAGAGAAAAGAAGATAGGTGGAGAGGAGATTATAGGTGGGGAGGTAGAGAGGGGATAGGTCAGTCCAGGGAAGACGGACAGGTCAAGGAGGCAGGATGAGGTTAGTAGGTAGGAAATGGAGGTGCGGCTTGAGGTGGGAGGAGGGGATAGGTGAGAGGAAGAACAGGTTAGGGAGGCGGAGACAAAAACTCCCCCTCCGTTCCTCAGATGACATGTCCATCATGGGCCTCCTGCCGTGCCACAATGATGCCACCCGAAGGTTGCAGGAACAGCAACTTATATTCCACTTGGGAACCCTGCAGCCCAATGGTATCAATACAGACTTCACAAGCTTCAAAATCTCCCCTTCCCCCACTGCATCCCAAAACCAGCCCAGTCTGTCTCCACCTCCCTAACCTGTTCTTCCTCTCACCCATCCCTTCCTCCCACCTCATGCCGCACCTCCATTTCCTACCTACTGACCTCATCCCACCTCCTTGACCTGTCCGTCTTCCCTGGACTGACCTATCCCCTCCCTACCTATACTCTCCTCGCCACCTATACTCTTTTCTCTCCATCTTCGCTCTGCCTCTCCCTCTCCCTATTTATTCCAGAACCCTCTCACCATCCCCTTCTCTGATGGAGGATCTAGGCCCAAAACATCAGCTTTTGTGCTCCTGAGATGCTGCTTGGCCTGCTGTGTGCATCCAGCTTCACACTTTGTTATCAACATACAGTGAGACTTCTTTACTACCTACATGCCTACTTTCAGTGACTGGTACACAAGGACACCCAGGTGTTATCGAACATTCAACTCTCTCAATTTATTGTCATTTAAACAATAATTTGCCTTCTTTTTTTGCTACCAAGGTGGACAATCTCTCATTTATGCACTTTATACTGAATCTACCACTCACTAAGCCTGTCCAAATCACATGGTGACAGCTTTGCGCCCTCCTTACAATTCACCCTTCTGACCAGCTTTATGTCATCTACAAATTTTGAGATATTACATTCAGTTTCCTCATCTAAATCATTAATGTGTATTGTGAATAGCTGGGGTCCTAGTACCAATCCCTGCAGTACACCATTAGTCATTGCCTGCAATTCATTCCTACCCTTTGTTTCCCTTCTGCTAACCAATTTTCTACCCATCTCAATACACTATGTGCTTTAATTTTGCACATTAATCTTCTATGGGATTTTTCAAAAGCCTTCTGAAAGTCCAAATAAACTATATTCACTAGCTCCCCCGATCAACTCTATCAGTTACATTCTCGAAGAATTCCAGTAGTTTTATCAAGCATGATTTCCCTTCTGCATATCCATGCTGGCTGTGTCTGATTCTACCACTGTTTTTGAAGTTCTCTGCTATAAAGTCCTCAATAATGGACTCTAACATCTTCATCATTACTGCCATCAGACTCACTAGTCTATAATTCCCCATTTTCTCTCTATCTCCCTTTTAAAATAGTTGAGTTACATTAGCTACCCTCCCATCTGTAAGAACTGTTCCAGAATCCAAAGAATCTTGGAAGACGGCCACCCATGTATCCACTGTTTCTAGGGCCATTTCCTTAAGTTCTCAGGCCATGAAATTTATTAGCCTTCAATCCCATCAATTTTTCCAACATCATTTCTCTACTAATAGAGATTTACTTCAGTTCCTCCACTCACTAAATCTGTCTTCCCCTTCATTTCTGGTATGTTATTCATGTCCTCCTTTGTGAAGACAGAAGCGAAGCGTGAATTTAGTTCATCAACCTTTTTTTACTTCCCATTACAACATCCCTCATTTCTGACTGTAAGGGACCCACACCGGTTTTCACAAATTTTGTTCCCTTCACATACCTATTGAAACTCTTATAGTCAGTTCTTACATTCCCCTCAAGCTTATGGTCATAGCTTATTTGCTCATTTTAATCAATCTCCTGGTTCTTCTTTGCTCACTTCTAAATTGTACCCAATCCTCAGGTCTACTGTCTTTTTCTTAACAATTTATGTGCCTTTTTTTGCATTTACTGCTATCTCTATCCCTTGTAAATCAGTTTAGTTTCTGTTAGCTTTGCATTCTTGCACAAAACAGGGTTAAGCAATTTTTGTAGATCACTTATTCGCCTTTGAATGTTTGTTTTTGCCGATCCATTGTCATTCCATTCAATAACACTTCCCAATCCATCATAGCTATCTCACACCTCATATCATTAACATTCAGTTTTGAAGAAGTGTCACTGGTTCCAAAGTGTCAACTTGGTTTTCTCTCAACAGACACTGCCAGACCTGCTGAGAATTCCCAACAATTTCTGATTTTGATTAAGATTCTGAACCCCAGCCTCGGAATCAATTGCAGCACTTTTCATCTCAATGCAAGACTCTGCAATATTGTCACTCACCTCCAAGGAGTATATCACAACTACATTACCAATTATTCCTTTCTCACTGCATAATACGCAGTCTAAGATGGCCTGTCTCTAGTTGGTTCCTCAACATATTGGTCCAGGAACTATGTCCTAAACACTATAGGAATTCCTCCTCTACAGTATTGTGATGAGTTTGATCTGCCCAATCTATACAAGGATTAAAGTCACCCATAATTACAGGTACTCCTTTATCACGTATGTCTCTGAACTCCTGCTTAATGTCATTCCCAACTTCACCAGTACAATCTAGTGGTCCATGTACTGGCCCAACTAATATATTTTGCCCATTGATACATCACAATTCTAATCACATAGATTATACATTATCTGAGTTAATGTATTTCCTCAATATTGTTTTTATACTCTTTTTAATCAATAATGCAATACTACCACCTTTTTCTTTTTGTCTGCCTACCTAAGTACTGAGTACCCTTGGGTGTTCAGTTCCCATCCCTGGTCACCTTGCAACCATGTCTCCGTAATCCAACTGTATCTCCATGTTTTTAATATATTTGCATGATTCATTTATCTACTTTACTTCAAACACACTGTATGTTCTGGCATGAAGGCTTAAGGCTTGTCTTTTTAATGTTCCTAGGCTCTTTCTAACTATATTTTGTGGTGGCCTTGTTTGATTCTGGCCTGTGATTCCTCTGTAGATCATTTCTCTTCTGCTCCTTGATGTTGTTTCCTCTGACTCCTTGCATCCCCCTGCCAATATAGTTTAAATCCTCCACAATCACTCTAGCAAATACTCTTCCTAGGGTGTCAGTCCTCGCCCTGCACAGGTACAACTCATCCAATTGGTAACGTCCCATCTCCTCCCATCCTAATGCCTCAGTTTCCTTCTTTAAAGGATAATAATGAATCCAATGCATTTTCATCACAATCAATAAAAATTAACTTCTTTAATGACAGATTTTTTTTAATATTGAATTCAAATTTCACTATTTACTCTGGTGGGATTCAAGCCCATGTCTTCAGAATATTAAACTCTGGCTTTGGATTAAAAACCCATTGACATTACCACTCCATCACTGCATAAAAATACAGTGGCTACAAGAAAAATGCAGTCAGTAACTTACCTCATGACTCCAAAGCCAGTCCACCATCTACAAGATGTAACTCAAGAGTGTGATGGAATACTCCCCACTTGCCTGGATGAGTACACCTTCAACAAACTCAAGACGTTTAACATAATCCAGGACAAAATAGCCCATACTATATTCACAAATGTGCAGTCACTCCACAGACACTCAGAAGCAGTGTATAATCTACAAGATGGACGACAGAAATTCACCCAAGATCGTTCGACAACACCTTCCAAATCTGGGACCACTTCCAGCTAGAAGGACAAGGGCAGCAGATACATGGGAACATCACCACACGCAAGTTCCCCTCCAAGCTACTCACCATTCTGACTTGGAAATAAATTACTATTCCTTCAAGGTTGCTGCATCAAGATCTTGGAATTCCTTCTTTGATAGCATTGTGGATCTACCCATAACACATGGGCTGCAGCAGTTCAAGATGGCAGCTCTTCACCACCTTCTCAAAGGAAATTAGGGATGGGCAACAAATGCTGACCCAGCAAATGATGCCAACATCCCATGAATGAATTAAAAAATTGAATTAGATAGCTGATCATCCATTAAATTGCAGAAGCAACATTAGTGTCCAAATGGCTCATCTCTGTACCTATATTGTTGGGCTCTGCCATTTAACTCAGATTTACTGATCATCGGATTACTGAGAAGGACCTGTAACCAAAGTTCTAATTGCCAATTATAAGATACAC
The DNA here is from genome assembly GCF_030684315.1 of Stegostoma tigrinum. NCBI lineage: Eukaryota > Metazoa > Chordata > Chondrichthyes > Orectolobiformes > Stegostomatidae > Stegostoma > Stegostoma tigrinum. The sequence continues at coordinate 51,107,522 of NC_081371.1, forward strand.
CAAACGCTGCTCCTGGTATTCTCTTCAATACTTCATATTATACATTGTTGGTCACCTGGCTTGTAACATGGAAGGACTTTACTGGTTTGTCAGACCTGAGATTAAGTGAGGACACTGTACCTTTTGAATGATAGCTACCTTTGACCATTAAATGCTACTAAAGTGACATTATCCAATGCTTGTGAAATAAATTAATTTGGCTTTCAAGGGCAAACCAGAGCATAAAATAGAATAAAGCTGTAAATTTAATGCGGAAGACACAATTACATCATATCTTACTCAAATTAAATGTGAACATCATGTAAGTTCGTGTTTTTTCTGTCGGTTCCATAGGCTTTGAGAATTTAGTTTTGTCATACAGAATATATTTACCAACCTGAGATGGATGAATGAGAATAGGAGTAAGAGATTTCTTTTTCTCTGCTGCAAGTTCTCTTCTCAGTAACCCAACTGTAGTCTTCAATCCACCGCTTGAAGACAGCGGCCCACAACTCCTGAACAGAACGACACTGAAGGTATTCCTCCAAACAATCAGTCTCCTTTCTGAATCCTCCACACACTCGAAGTTCATTAGCCAAAATAACCAGGACAAGTGGAAGTGAGCTCAATTTTCTACTCAGGATATTTTGGATTTGGCTTTCATTTATCTCTTTGTAGGGCATGGCCAGATGCTGCTGGAAGATATGGCTTTTGACTTCATCAGCAATTTTGTTGAAGAACTGAATCACATATACTTCTTCATGCTTTAAAAGTGATTTGTAGGAAAGGTTGGACAAGGCAGTGGTCACAATAAGCCCGCATTGGTCTGGGAGTGGCCACGGAAGCCACGAGAATTCCTTAACCTGTAGAGAAAAATACCATTATATTAGATTGTGATTGAAAAGGACACTTTATAAATGCATATTATTTATTCAAAAGTGTAACAGACATTTCTGCTTATAATCATTTTCAAAACTGTTTAGAAATAATAATCATTACTCTTTAATTTCCTTGTAATTGAACTTCCTCACATCAATTATGAGATTAAAATGGATGTTACTATTATAAACTATGCAAGTGTTGCCTATTATGGAGTCAAACTTCTCATTCATTATCTTATCACTGAATATGACAAATGGATGGCCATGCTACCTGTGAGCATTCATTTTATGTTATATGAAGATTGGATCATTATGATATTTTGGATTTTGAGTTCTTACTTTTAAAAGCCATAAAGGTGTGCCATATTACCAAATTATCATTAATAATTATAATAATACCTGCTGTGCTGACATCCCACGGGTTCCAGTTAGTTGATCAGCACCATCTAACACAAGCAAACATGGTTTTAAACGAATCGCTGCCATGAAAGCTTTGTGGATCATCTGAAATACCCAAAGGTCTGCAGGATCTTCAGCAAATGCATCAGGATGATCTTCAGCTCCTGAAATTCACAGTTTTATATTCACTGCACAACATTTTGTTCACTTTTCAATGAACGACATCACATTGTGTTGCTCACTGACAACAATAAAAGTATATTTTCAATCTTAGTCCAATTTTAACTCCGGCTGTGAAATAGAGGTGGGAGGGTTGAACAGCATAGTAAACAGTCCAGTTCCCCCACAGCATGATGTCCATGTGACCTTAGCAGTGAGCACTTCCTATCTAAAATCAGCAGGAATAGTGTCACTGAGAGTCATAAGTGATCAATGGATAAACAGGAGGAGTCAGGTCTCTGACAAAAAAGTCCCTGGCACACTACCTATGGTATTTCGGACCAGTGATTCTGTTGCACGTGCAGCTGTTCTTCCTGACTGCAGCCAACCTGGTATGAGGCGTGAAACAGTATTAGGACTGTCACTTATTTCAACAAAATTTAATCAAAGTCTTGGCCACACTTAGAATATTTCCAATGTGATGAGTGATGCATTCTCAACATGTTTTAAACATGAGCTTGCTGATCGTAGTGCCAGACGCTTTGGCACCCTTTTGGCACTGGAAAAATGGATAACATGTGATCGCAATTCTAGGCTAGGTTTGTCAGATTGTCAATAAACATTATTCTCTTTGAATGACAAACAATAGATCTTAACCAAGTACGTGCATATTTACATGCGTGACTCTAAACACTAGGTAACTATCAACAGGCCATGTTCATTAGCATCAACATACCCTTACCGAAATATTCATGGCGTAATTTTAAAATACAGTGCCTCATAAAGGACATGATGTCGTGGCTGGCACAGCTACTTCCTACGAAGTGAGTTATCACCAGGATGCCTGGGTTTGTCTGCATGAAGTTTTTTAGCCAGTTGCAGATCACTGTTGACTTGCCACAGCCTTTCTCTCCACAAAGTAATAGGACAGATTTGCCTTTGGGCACAGGTTTTAGATGCCTAGTTAAACAGAGAGAGAGAGAGAGAGATAGAGAAAAAAAAACGGAATCAGATCATCAATTGTCCTGTAGCCATCTTTACCCACCACCCTTCAAAGGGTCTAGGCCCGAAATGTCAGCCTTCCTGCTCCTCTGACGCTGCTTGGCCTGCTGTGTTCACCCAGCCCTACACCTTGTTAATAAAGTGTGAAGCTGGATGAACACATCAGACCAAGCAGCATCTCAGGAGCACAAAAGCTGACGTTTTGGGCTTAGTTCCTTCATCCTGACAGATGCTGCTTGGCCTGCTGTGTTCATCCAGCTTCACACTTTATTATCTTGGATTCTCCAGCATCTGCAGTCCCCATTATCTCTCTACACCTTGTTATCTCAGATTCTCCAGCATCTGCAGTTCCTACTATCTCATGTACTCTTGCTTCTGTTTATCCCATGACCCTTGATTCCCCTACTGATCAAGAATCTATCCATCTCAGATTTAAATATCCATAAGGACTCTGACCCCACAGCTGTCTGTGGCAAGGAGTTCCAAAGACACTTAACTCTGAGAGAAGAAATTCCTCCTCATGTAAGTCATACCCCTTTATTCTGAGACTATGCCCTCTGGTCCGAGACCAACCCATGAAGGGAAACATTCTCTCAGCATTTACCCTGTCTAGCCCCTTAAGAATCCTATATATTTCAATCAGATCACCTCTTATTCATATAAACTTCAGTGTTTAGCCTTCGCTCATAAGACAATAGTTTCAAACTATGGATCATCCTAATGAACCTGCTCTGAACTTCCTCCACTTAAATAATGTCTTTCTTTACACGATGGTACCAAAACTGGTTACAGTATTCGAGATGTGGTCTCATCAGCATCTTGTACAGTTGCAGTCAGAATTCCCTACACATTGAAATAACAGCCAACATTCCATTGACCTTCCTGTCTTTATCATGGTAGTGTACATCAATGCTCACACACATACACAAAAGTGCACCCACACACAGAAAGGCCAATGCGTTAATCACTTTAGATTATGTAACTGTGATTTTACTTATTTCATGTTAATAAATGGAAGATGGTGTGGTGCGGTCACGTATGCTGAGTTTGTTGCATATTGGTGGAACAGAACATTCATTGAAGGAGAAATTGTTATTCTGACCAATTGTGGTTTTCCATTGTGGGTGTTCCATTGTGGCTACATGAACTACAAGAATGCAGGATAGGAAAATATTGGTCAAGGCAGAGATTTTGTTAAAGCCGACAAAGTAATTTTTAATTTATGCTGGAAGGAACCTTGGTCCATTGTTTCTACGACTAAAAATATGCATCCTTCACTCCAGAACTGAAGATTTATAAAACTATTAGCGATAATATGTGGGACAAGGTGTAGAGCTGGAAGAATACAGCAGGCCAAGCAGCATCACAGGAGCAGGAAAGCTGACGTTTCGGGTGTAGACCCTTCTTCAGAAATGGGGAAGGGATTCTGAAATAAATAGGGAGAGAACAGCAGGTGGATAGAAGATAGACAAAGGAGAAGATAGGTGGAGAGGAGACAGACAGGTCAAAGAGGTGGGGTTGGAGCCAGTAAAGGTGAGTGTAGGTGGGGAGTTAGGGAGGAGATAGGTCAGTCCAGGGAGGATGGAAAAGTCAAGGAGGCAGGATGAGGCTAGTAGGTAGGAGATGGGGGTGGGACTTGAGGTGGCAGGAGTGGATAGATGGGAGGACAGGTTAGGGAGACGGGGACGAGCTGGGCTGGCTTTGGGATGCAGTCGGGGGAGGGGAGATTTTGAAGCTTGTGAAGTCCACATTGATAATATTGGGCTGCAGGGTTCCCAAGCGAAATATGAAATTTTCAGGTGGCATGTTGTGGTACTACAGGGTGCCCAGGATGGACATGTCATCCAAGGAGTGGGAGGGGGAGTTGAACTGGTTCGCAACTGTCAGGTGCAGTCATTTGTCACGAACTGAGGGTAGGTGTTCCACAAAGCGGTCCCCAAGCCTCCGCTTGGTTATCCTGATATAGAGGAGGCCACACAGGAACAGTGGATACAGGGTACCACATTAGCAGATGTGCAAGTGAACATCTGTTTGTTGTGTAAGGTCTTCTTAGGGCCTGGGATGGGGTTGAGGGGGGAGGTGTTGGGGCAGGTGTAGCACTTACTGCAGTTGCAGGGAAAAGTGTCAGGGGTGGTGGGGAGTGTGGAGAGGACAAGGGAGTCTCGGAGAGAATGGTCCCTCCAGAAAGCAGATAAGGGTGGGGAGGGGAAAATGTCTTTGGTAGTGAGGTCAGATTGCAGATGGCAGAAGTGTTGGAGGATGATGCGTTGGATCCGGGGGTTCGTGGAGTGGTACGTGAGGATGACGGGGATTCTGCTTTGGTTATTGTTGCGGGTAGGGTGTGCGAGGGATGAGTTGCGGGAAATGCGGGAGACACGGTCGAGGGCATTTTCGATCACTGTGGAGGAGAAGTTGCGGTCCTTGAAAAACGAAGACAGCTGGGATGTCCGGGAGTGGAATGCCTCATCTTGGGAGCAGATGCAGTGGAGGTAGAGGAATTGGGAATAGGGGATGGCCTTTTTGCAGGAAGGTGGGTGGGAAGAGGTGCATTCTAGGTAGCTGTGGGAGTCAGTAGGCTGGAAATGGATATTGGTTTCCAAGTGATTGCCAGAGATGGAGACAGAGAGGTCCAGGAAGGAGAGAGAGGTGTCAGAGATGGTGCAGGTGAACTTAAGATTGGGGTGGAAGGTGATAGTGAAGTGGATGAACTGTTCGAGCTCCTCGTGGTAGCACGCGGCAGCACCGATACAGTCATCAATGTAACGGAGGATAGGGCCAATGTAGCTTCGGAAGATGGATTGTTGCACGTATCCAACAAAGAGGCAAGCATAGCTTGGGCCCATGCGGTTACCCATGGCCACCCCCTTTGTCTGTAGGAAGTGGGAGCAATTGAAGGAGAAGTTGTTGAGGGTGAGGACAGGTTCAGCTAAACAGATGAGGGTATCAGTGGAGGGGGACTGGTTGGGCCAGTGGGACAGGAAGAAGCAGAGGGCCTTTAGGCCATCTGCATGGGGAATGCAAATGTATGAGGACAGGACGTCCATGGTAAAGATGGTGTTGGGGAAGGGAATCAAAGGTTTTGGAGGAGGTGGAGGACATGGGTGGTGTCACAGACATAAAGTGGGGAGTTCCTGGACCAAGGACTGAGTGTGTACAATTGTTCTGAAGTTTAATGGAAGCATGAAGTTAAATCTAGCACTGTTATTCAAAAAGTCTGGTTAAGAACCGATGGAGGCAATTTTGAGGGTCATGGAATGTTTTAATTTTACTGTGTTACCAATACAAGAATAGGGAGGCTGAATTGCTTTGACTTTCTGTCTGTGCTGCAACAACAGCAAGAATAAGATGGGTACAACATCATTAGATGTGAATGGAGTACAATGGAGAAATTACAATAGAATTTTGAATACAAAGCCATAAAGTTTAGTCGCGTAATGTCATGTTGGTGGACATCACAATTGCACAGTACCTTGGTATCATACAACCGAAGGCTCTCTTACATCTATAGGTCGGGAATTTGCTCATAGCTTCATTGTGTAGGAAAGAAAACGCAAATTTGTTCAGAATTCCAAAAATCTCCCTTGTTTCTCTTGTTTCTACAAAATCCTGGCAATACCGCTGACAAAATGCTTGATGGTAACAAATTTCTAGATAACTTTCTTGATCTGAAAGAGAGAACATTGCTAGCAAGGTTCATTTGGACTAATGCTATGCACTTCAATGACAACAGTTGCTAATATTTAAAATGAATTGTTTTCTATTTAATTAAAACTGGAACTTTCACATGCTGTACTTTATCTTTAATAATATTGCAAAGTATAGTCTATCTAAAAAGAAGTCAACGTTCTACTGCGTCCACTCCAATCGTAACAGATTCAAACTAAAATCTTTTCAAAGGTCAGTTTTTTTAGCCACTTGAAATATAATGTAACTTTTTTCTGACTGATATAACTATGTAACACACTGGCTGGAATCTTCCATTTTTGTCAGGTATCTTGCCCTCTTCCTCAGAAAGTGCTCTCCTCAGAGCAATATCCACCATATATTTCCCCAATCAGGCAGTTTTTAGGGCAGCAACAGGGCAGAAATTAATTCTCTGGGGGTGGAAATCTGGTCCAGGAAGAGCCACTGGTACGACAACCAAGACTGTGAAGAACACGATGTCAGGTAAGCTTTTTGTAGCAGCTGAGGTGAGGGGGATTCTGGGACTGGAGGTCATAGAGAAAGTGAGGCAGGGGGTCCAGATGCAATACATGTGGTTTTCGACAGCCAAAACCCTTGCTTTCAAAAATGTGCAAATTAGTGGAGATTGCAGGACTGTCCCATGTTTCTCCCTAAACTGACAGGCAGTTCCCAGATGTTGGATATGAATATTAATTGGATTTAAAAAGGATGAGCTGTGGGGATGATGCAGAGATGATTTGGACAAGCTGAGTCAGTGGGCAAATGCATGGCAGATGCAGATAATGTAGATAAATATGAGGTTATCTACTCTGGGAACAAAAACAGGAAGGCATCTGAATAGCTATAAATTGAGACCTGAGGTGTCCTTGAACACCAGTTGCTGAAGGTAAGCATGCAGATGCAGAAGACAGTGAAGAAGGCAAATGGCATGTTGGCCTTCACAGAGACAGGATTCAAGTGCAGGAGCAGGGGTAGACTCCAGCAAATATGCAGGGCTTTGGTGAGACGCACCGGAAGTATTTTGCGCAGTTCTCGTCTCCTTATCTGAAGAGGGATGCTCTTGCTATCGAGAGAGCACAATAATTGTTTACCAGATTGATACCTGGATGGCAGGACTAATGTATAAGGAGAGGGTGAATTAGGTAAAATTATATTCACTGGATGTCAGGAGAACAAGCAGGGAATCTTATAGAAACCTATAAAATTCTAACAAGACTAGAAGGCGGACACAGAAAAGGTGTTCCCAATGGTAAGGTGTTCTAGAACCAGGGCCCAAGGATGTGAGGAAAATGGTTTAGGACTGACTGAAGAGAATTCTCTTCACCCACAGCGTATTGAGCCTGTAGGATTTGCAGTTGAGGCCAAAACATTGTGTGATTTCAAGAAGGAGTTGGATGTAACATTTGGGCCTGAAGAGATCAAAGAACATGGGTAAAAGCAAGAGTAGGCTATTTAACTGGATGATTCATTGTAATGAATGGCACAGCAAAGTTCAAAGGAATGACCTATTCCTGCTCCTATTTTCTATGCTTTTGGGTAGGAGCAATTGGCTGAGTTGGATTTTCCTGCTTTTTGTTTCCAGGATATATAAGGGCATTTTTGTACATTGCTGGTAGTTGTCAGTGTTGCAGCAATGCAAGAACAGCTTGACTAGACTGGTTGGAGACTGGCATCAGTGATGCTGATCAGGAGGATGTTTAGATGAATCATTTACTCAGCACTTACGGCTGAAGATGGTTGCATGTAATTCAGCTGTGTCTTTTCCACAGTTGTGCTGGTCTTATTCATTTTTGAGGGTGGGAATATTTGTGGACTGTTCTCTTGCAATTATTTGTTTATTTGTCCACAACCGCCTCAAGGCCCTCCGCTTCTTCCTGTCCCGCAGGCCCTACCAGTCACCCTCCACCGACACCCTCATCCGCCTAGCGGAACTCGTCCTCACCCTCAACAACTTCTCTTTCGATTCCTCCCACTTCCTACAGACTAAGGGGGTGGCCATGGGCACCTGCATGGGCCCCAGCTATGCCTGCCTCTTTGTAGGTTACGTGGAACAGTCCCTCTTCCCCACCTACACAGGCCCCAAACCCCACATCTTCCTCCGTTACATTGATGACTGTATCGGCGCCGCCTCTTGCTCCCCAGAGGAGCTCGAACAGTTCATCCACTTCACCAACACCTTCCACCCCAACCTTCAGTTCACCTGGGCCATCTCCAGCACATCCCTCACCTTCCTGGATCTCTCAGTCTCCATCTCAGGCAACCAGCTTGTTACTGATGTCCATTTCAAGCCCACCGACTCCCACAGCTACCTAGAATACACCTCCTCCCAACCAACCTCCTGCAAAAATTCCATCCCCATTCCCAATTCCTCCGCCTCCGCCGCATCTGCTCCCACGATGAGGCATTCCACTCCCGCACATCCCAGATGTCCAAGTTCTTCAAGGACCGCAACTTCCCCCCCACAGTGGTCGAGAACGCCCTTGACCGCTTCTTCCGCGTCTCCCGCATTTCCCGCAACACATCCCTCACACCCCGCCTCCGCCACAAGCACCCAAAGAGGATCCCCCTCTTTCTCACACACCACCCCACCAACCTCCGGATACAACGCAGCATCCTCCGACACTTCCGCTATTTACAATCCGACCCCACCAGCCAAGACATTTTCCCATCCCCACCCCTGTCTGCTTTCCGGAGAGACCACTCTCTCCGTGACTCCCTTGTTTGCTCCACACTGCCCTCCAACCCCACCACACCCGGCACCTTCCCCTGCAACCACAGGAAATGCTACACTTGCCCCCACACCTCCTCCCTCACCCCTATCCCAGGCCCCAAGATGACTTTCCACATTAAGCAGAGGTTCACCTGCACATCTGCCAATGTGGTGTACTGCATCCACTGTACCCGGTGTGGCTTCCTCTACATTGGGGAAACCAAGCGGAGGCTTGGGGACCGCTTTGCAGAACACCTCCGCTCGGTTCGCAATAAACAACTGCATCTCCCAGTCGCAAACCATTTCCACTCCCCCTCCCATTCTTTAGATGACACGTCCATCATGGGCCTCCTGCAGTGCCACAATGATGCCACCCGAAGGTTGCAGGAACAGCAACTCATATTCCGCTTGGGAACCCTGCAGCCCAATGGTATCAATGTGGACTTCACCAGCTTCAAAATCTCCCCTTCCCCCACCGCATCCCAAAACCAGCCCAGTTCGTCCCCTCCCCCCACTGCACCACACAACCAGCCCAGCTCTTCCCCTCCACCCACTGCATCCCAAAACCAGTCCAACCTGTCTCTGCCTCCCTAACCTGTTCTTCCTCTCACCCATCCCTTCCTCCCACCCCAAGCCGCACCTCCATCTCCTACCTACTAAGCTCATCCCACCTCCTTGACCTGTCCGTCTTCCCTGGACTGACCTATCCCCTCCCTACCTCCCCACCTACACTCTCTCCACCTATCTTCTTTACTCTCCATCTTCGGTCCGCCTCCCCCTCTCTCCCTATTTATTCCAGTTCCCTCCCCCCATCCCCCTCTCTGATGAAGGGTCTAGGCCCGAAACGTCAGCTTTTGTGCTCCTGAGATGCTGCTGGGCCTGCTGTGTTCATCCAGCCTCACATTTTATTATCACCCTTTTAAGTATATTTGTTCTCTCCACAACAAATTGATTTTATTTTATGTCATAAAATCACAAGTACTAGGGATGGAGAGGATCTAAAATAAACACAGGAAATGCTGGAGAAAGTCAAGGGACCTGGCTGCATCTGTGGAGAGATAAATAATATTAACAATTAAAGAAGAATCAAATTGGAATTAAAGATTGGGAACAAAAACAAAGTTGCTGGAAAAGCTCAGCAGGTCTGGCAGCATCTGTGAAGGCGAAAACAGAGTTAATGTTTTGGGTCCAGTGGCCCTTCTTCAGAACTCAGTCACACTTGCTCCAAAGGTTAATTATAAGAATAGGTTAAATTAGGAATAAGGTTTGAATTGCAAAATAACTCCACAGAGGCCAGTATCCCGTCACCTAGTCACTCTTTACTTACACTTGCAGAGTCCTTGACACTGATCCAGCTCCCAGAGTGAACAGGATGTCTGACAAGTTGTGTTTATATGTCAGATAGAGCTCCCTGATTCGTGCTGACAATCTGGAGCAATCAGGGAACTCATATTCTTTGAGGTCCATCTGGCTGACCTCATTACAATCACAAGTTTGGTTGTGTAAATAGGGGAACTAACTATGAAAGGCGGGGAACTTTAAGGAGTTTGACTAACTGAAATAAAGCTCTCACATAAAAGTCTGGACATGTATTCTGTTCAATACAGTTATCTTTTTGAGCAGAACACCAATCTGTGATTTGGATTACCTCCTAGCCCTCCCCAGTCCATTGAGGTGAGCAGATTCTAGCTTCCGCCACTTTGAAAATACAGACCATTTCAGAGGTACTGGTACAGTGCCATGCTATCAAGAAACACTATTTCCAAAGCTCAGCAGCACCCCTAAACCTATCTTCATCACCAACTGAAAGTCAAACCACACATTCATTTCTAATTAGGGATTCCGTGAATAGAGAAGATCATTCACATTTGATAGACCCTGCACTACTGAAATTAACATCAAAAATGTGCATTCGGTCAGTTCCACATCTTCAAATTGCTCCCTATTTTTATTTACAAAGCAGATATCAAACAAAATTCATGAATTATTAATTAACTGTAGTAAAATGTTGCTAATTTTCTTTTGTTTTGATAACAGAATAACGCAATGATTCAGCGGAATGAATACGATTACGGTAAATTTTTCTACATCCAATTTCACATAATGTATGTGCATTGACTGAAGAATAATTTGCAAACCGTGTCCTTTAGGAAAAAGGTGTTTCAAGAACACCAGTGGCCAATTATAGAATTGTACTTGACTCAAAACAAGATCACATGATAAACTTACCAGTTTGCAAAGGAATTAAATCCATAGGATATAACTTGTCAATGACATTGCTACAGTTTCTCATGACTGCTTCTCCTAATTCTTCAATAGTCCTAAAAATTTCAACAGATAACCCTTTATCGACTATCTTTTCCTTCAGTTCCATCATCCTCCGTCGCTCGTGTTCATCTCTACTTTTATATTTACGCTCTATCATTTCCATTTCATCTGGTGCAACATTCAGAAGTATATCATCAACATACCGAGAATCTCGAAAATAAAAGAAGCTGAAACCAGAGTCATTCATTAAGGCTGCCTCAATTATCTGAAGCTCCAGCAAACTGCTGTTTTGATAATTTTCATGTAATATCCATGAGTAACCATTTCTTGCTGCGATTTGGATATTCCTTTCTACCCTGGATAAAGCTTCCATATCTGTTCCACTTGCTGGAAAACTCTTTGCATCTGGTGGGCAATACTCACCATATTTCTGACCTAACATACATATAAAGATAGGTGAGATTTTGGTTATGAAATCTAGTGAAACTTTGAGCTTGTGGGAATCTGTATTCAGGTGATGATGTCCTTTGTGTGATGTCCACTGCATATCTAACACTTTAAAATAGCTTCTCCTAGATTTACAGAGATTGCTAAGATGAGGAAAAACATGATTTTCCAAATAATTTATTTCCTCTTGAAAATCCTCAGTTGTTGAACAGAGAACCACCTGAACAGGTGGTCTATACTTCCAGTCTATATGGCATGATAAACAATGCCATTCATTTTCCCTTCTCCCATCAATCATTTGTTTTTCCAAACGTTTGCTCATTGTTATAACTTTTAGACGTTTCCCTTGCTTTTCTTAATTAAAAAAACACTGCTTTCAGTTCCTTTTTCTTATCTCAGCTTTCATGTGTTTTTCTTTGCCTTAAAATTGCAGAAACCACAAATAAAATTATATCCAGCAATCTTGATTGAATACATGTTCACCAGATTTCTGCAGCATTTCCAACATTGGAGAATGAAATAAGTATGGTTCTTCAAATGGGTTCAGACTTCCTTACATAATAATTCAGATTCCATGTTCCTGATGATTTCAGCTTTTTCACAGTGACTAAAACAGAATAGAAATTTGTATTATAAGAAATCAGAGCAAATTGATAGTTCTAATGGTAACAGTTCATATTTTCAATTTTCTTAGACTACTGTATTCCAGTGCAATATCAAGAAAATACTTCATAAAAAGACAGTTGAATTACTTTAATTCATGAGAATCCAAGAATTGCAACAGACTTCATCATTTAATTAAGTAATTGAAAGGTAAAAGGTAAAGACCAAAGAACAAAGAAAATTACAGCACAGGAACAGGCCCTTCAGCCCTCCAAGTCTGTGCCGATCCAGATCCTCTATCTAAATCTGTCACCTATTTTCCAAGGATCGGTATCCCTCTGCTCCCTGCCCATTCATGTATCTATCTAGATACATCTTAAATGATGCTGTCGTGCCCGCCTCTACCACCTCCGCTGGCAACACGTTCCAGGCACCCACCACCCTCTGTGTAAAAAACTTTCCACACATATCTCCCTTAAACATTTCCCCCCTCACCTTGAAATCATGATCCCTAGTAATTGAGTCCCCCACTCTGAGAAAAAGCTTCTTGCTATCCACCCTGTCTATACCTCTCATAATTTTGTAGACCTCAATCAGATCCCCCCTCAACCTCCATCTTTCTAATGTAAATAATCCCAATCTACTCAACCTCTCTTCATAGCTAGCGCCCTCCATACCAGGCAACATCCTGGTGAACCTCCTGTGCACCCTCTCCAGAGCATCCACATCCTTTTGGTAATGTGGCGACCAGAACTGTATGCAGTATTCCAAACACCATTGATCCAAAGAACTGCTCTCTCTTTAGAGACAGAGACAACTGATTGTGGCTTTAACCTGAGGATCACCATGCCTCAGGTGAGGGGAGGGTTTGAGAAGGATAGGCCATCATGGTAACCTCAGCTGGTACAGGAATTGAACACATGCTGTTGACATCACTCTGCAATGCAAAACAGTTGTCCATTCAACAGATCTAACCAAATCCCTTAGCTCATCATCTAGCTCAACTCTGCATTCTTGTCCTATCCCTGTAATCCAGGATTTCTTCAGCATCTGAAAAACTAGAAACCTCAGTCTTTAATTAACTCAATAACTGTTCTCTAGAACTAAATACATAGTCAATTCACACATATGCAGCTTCAGAAACACTAATGAGTTGCGAACCAAATGTGGTTGTACTCTTACAAATCTTCTTGCCGGTTTACATGTGTATCTTGACGACCCTGTAATAATGCACTGTTCAGGGAAGCAAAGGCTCTTACAACACAGAAGGAAATAACATTCCCAATGTCCCTAAAGAAATGAGTGCACCAGAGTAGGCTACTCAGCCTTTCAACACAGCCACCCAATTCAATTATATTGCGACTGATACATACCTCAACTCAATTTCAATACAATAAACTTACCCTTAGCCAATAAAGAATATTTTGTTTCAGCCTTGATAACATCAACTATCCTTTACAGCAACAAGCTTTCCAGGAGACAGGGTTCTGAGTTTGTACAACCAATTCTGTAAAAATGTCTCTGATCTCTTTCTCGTGCTTTCTGATGATAATTAATAATGGGCTCCTTCAAATTTCACAAACAATTCTTGGAAGATTACAACCAACATCAGGGTTTTGTCCTGAAAGGCACTGGAGCTCCAGGTTGTTGGGGGAATAAATATTGATCAGGACACCATGGATGGTTCCCATTTTCATCTTTGAAATAGTGCCATAGGATCTTTTATCTATATGCAGAGGTCTGACAAGACTCAGTTTAAGGTCTCATCCAGAACCTAGCATTGCTAATGGTTAAACATACCATGTGAAACCATGAGGAAATTTCTGCAAACTGATCCTGGATTGAACAAATGGGCAAAATGCAGAAAACAAGCTGCACGTTATTGAACTCATCTCAGAGAATTATGACTCCTCATATTTTTCACAGTAGCTTCATATAACCACAATAAAGGTGCAGTGTCACCAAAAGCACTAGCCAATTTAGTTCTTCATTCAGACTTTTCACCATTTTTTATTCATTCATTTGCAGGATGTCTCTATTGCTGGCCAAGCCAGCATTTATGGCTCTTAATTGCCCAGCGGGCAGTTAAGAGTCAACCACATTGCTTTTCGTTTGGAATCACATTACGCCAAACTGGGTAAGGATTGCAGTTTTCTTCGCTGATGGCCATTAGTAAACCAGATGGACTTTTCTAACAATCAGCAATGTCTTCCTTAGACCTTTAATTCCACCTTATTGTTAATATTCTGTTAATATACAAGGCCTTAGGCTTGTCTCTTTAAAATTCTTACTTAATCTGATTGAACTAGGTTTATGGCTGATGAGGCTCAGTTTGAAGTATGCCTCTATTTCAAAAGGTCATTTGATCAATCTCACTGCAGACAATTTAATGAAAGAATGTGACTCAACACACCAGTGAAGTAGTGAGAGATATAGTAGGAACTGCTGATGCTGGAGAATCTGAGGTAACAAGGTGTAGAGCTGGATGAACGCAGCAGGCCAAGCAGCAGAGGAGCAGGAAAGCTGACGTTTCGGGTCGAGACCCTTCTTCAGAAAATGTACACCTTGTTATCAGTGAAGTGGTGAGAATGTATTGGACTGCCAGTGTCACCGTCTTCTGGATGGGACATTAAACCGAGGCTTTACTGCCCCTCTTGGATGAGGCTAAAAGATCCATTGGCAAAAATCTACTTCAAAGATGAACAAGGGACTTATCCCTGGTGTCTTGACCGATAATTAACTCTCGAACGATACACATATATGCCAGGCAGATTACAACTTTTGCTAACTAAAACAGAAAACGCTGGAGAAACTCAGCAAGTCTGGCAGCATCTGTGGAGAGAAAACAGAGTTAAATTTTAGAATGTCCTTCAGGGAAGGTCTTCTTAATGGCCTGCATGTGACTCAAGCCAGCACAATGTCGTTGACTCTTAACAGCCCTCTGGGGCTGATGTCTACATTTCCCGTGAATGAAAGAAAATTCCACTTCCAATTCAACTGGAAAAAGAAACTAAGGGCTACGCCGTTTAAATGTACTTTTGAAATTCCACCAGTGTCGGCAAATTTGTGCGACGTACTCAGTATTTTCGCAAATAGAGAGAGAAAACCAAATCTCATCGCGGCCGTGGTCTTGCTGTGGCGTCCGGAGGCTCCCCCGTTTCTATGGAAACCGTCTCCAAGTCCGTGTCGCCAAGGCAAACGGGAGGTGCGCAGTTAACCCCGGAAGCAAATCGCAGGCAGCTTTCTATACCTCCGACGAATTTTTTTTATATTATGAAAGGATAAAAGATGGCAATCAGAGTCGCTATTACCACAACCTTTCTGCACCTAGTCCTCTCGGGAAACCAACCAGATCGCGGCCCAGCGAGCAGCGTACCTCGGGTACTCCCACGTGACCTCCGTGGACCTCTCAGCCAATCGGGGCGAGCCACGCTCTCGACGTAGGCTATGGTACATGGAAGGCGACGATTGGCGGAGAGCTGCCGATGGACGGTTCCGATTGGCCGGTCGCGTTTTGCGTGGGGGGTCGTGATTGGTTGCAGACGGCCTTGCCCCCGTCCACCCGCCCGTTCTCCGTCTATTCCCCGCCCATTCTCCCGGGTTTTATTGAAGGAACCGCGGCGTGGAGCGGTTTGCGTGAGGTGGACTGAAATTTAACTATCATATGCCGGCGGCTGAGTGGGGGCAAAAGGGGAAGAAAAACTATTAATAATACTACTACGAAGTTTAGAGCTCATACGTAAGGATGAGACAGGCCTGGATTCTCGCGCTACTGTGCGCGCTCCTAGCGTTCGGTAAGTGTGGAAAGCGTGCGAGCGGCTGGTTTCTAGAATCTTCCTCACTTTCCCCTCTGCGCCCCCATGCTGGGCTGTTGACCCGGGCGCTAACTCGGGATTCGACGACGGCCGCCACCTTGTACCCTTTCTCGACTTGAATTGAGACAGCGATATGGTCGCGACGAGAAGGGAAAAGGCTGCGTGCGTGCACGCGGGATGTAAAGCTAATGGGCAGCGAAACGGACATCTGCACCGATTTCCTCCACAATCTTCCTCCCCGCCACCCCCGCACTGCTCTTCCCTCACTGGCCGCCCTCCCTCAACAAGGTTCCTAACTCCCTCAATACCAGCCACCACCACCTTCACTCACTCTGTGCTATCCCCTCAGTGACTGTTCTCAGTATGACCTCTCCAACGGACGCCCTCCCTCAATACCTCCCATCTTCGTCCTTATCCTTATTCCTCCCCGTTCCCTCTCACTGTCCCCCAATTCCTACCCACGCCTCCTCGTTGCCCGGCTCTCATCTTTCCCCGTCGGTCCTATACTCTTTATGTCTTGCTCCGCTCTCCTTTTCGTTTCTTTCTTTCCCTTCCTGGGACGGCCCTTGTTTGGGGCTGAAACGAGCTCTCTAGGAGGAGGTTGTTCTCCCCTCCCAGTCTCTCTTTCCGGGGCTGTCTTTGTTCGACTGCGCCGTCAAGTTCTGGCCTTGTGCTTCCTCCTTGGGGGTTGGGTCGGCTCCTCTTCACCACCACCCCCCCCCCCCCCCCCCGGCGTTGGGCGGCTGTCTCCTTTAGTGTAAGGCACATCTGGGTTCGTCCAAACATACTGCTTACGGAAGGCCGATTTTTTTTTTATATTCCCCCAGCTCACGTTAGAGCTGAAGATGAAACGGTCGAGGAAGATCTCGGGAAAAGCAGGGACGGCTCACGGACCGACGATGAAGCTGTTAAAAGGTGCTGCCCTCTGTGCATTTTCAGTTTTTTTTCTCTACTGTACTTGAGAGACTGAACGAGTCCTTGAACAGACATTCATAAAGCTTGTATTGAATTTTAGAAACTGAAAGTCAGAAAATGGCCAGGATTGTCCTGAAGTCTCAAAGAATAGAAAGCAACGTGACCGTTCTTAGACTGAGGCTCCCGCTGGTGTAGCATTCAGTGGTGTGAAAATTGAAGATACTGTTTGGATTATATTGATGTCCTAGATAGACTTAGAAATAGTGGAATCTTTAGCAATATAATGTACAGTAATGTTGATTTTGTCACAGTAACTTGAATGGAAAGGTTTCATTAACCATATTAAAATCATGGTATGCCTTTAGTCCTATGGCATCAAGAGCAATATGATGTTACAAGCTGTCTCTTTAAATCTAGAATTATTCCATCTTGCGTTTGATATTCCCATTTGGCTTATTTCTACCACCTTATGCATAGTTTGATTTTCAGGTTTTTAGTGAAGTTGACCTTGGAGCTGGGCCAGGGCTTTATAACCTTGACAAGCATGTTAATAATACAGTATGGACTACACTTTGCAAAAGTTTGACTTTGTCATGTGGTTCCAGATTAGCTATGAGCTAAGTCAGAAGTAACCTCTTTGCATTTAGTTTAGAGTTATGGAGATCTACAACACAGGAAAAAGGCCCTTTTTCCCATTATATGCACACCAGTCAAGAACAGCCATCTAATTGTTAATCCCATGTTCTTGCCCCATAGCCTTGTATGCCTTGGCATTACAAGTGCACATATACATAACATGAGGATTTCTGCCTCTACCACAGAGTTTCAGATTCCCACCACCCTCTGCCTGTAAAGACTTTTCCCCCTCACTTCAGTCCTGTAGCACAGAGACAGGTCCTTTGGCCCAAACTGGTCCACTTCTCTGCATTTGGCCCATGTGCATCCAAACCTTTCGTATTCATGTATTTGTCCAAATGCCTTTTAAATGTTAATATACCTACCTCAACTACTTCTGACAACTCATTCCATATGCATACCGTGCTGAGGTTTTTAAAAAGTTGCCCCTTGGCTTATCCACCCTCTCCCTACAGTTCATTCCCTTGAGTCCTGGCAACATCCTTGTAAATTTCTCGTGTTCTTTCCAGTTTGATAACATCCTTCCCATAGCAAGGTGACCAAAACTGAACACTACTCCAGTGCAGTCTCACCAATGACCTGTATAACTTGCTAACTTAGGCACTCATACCCTGACTGAAGAAGGCTTAGTGTGTGAAAAATTCTCATTGTCCTGTCCACCTGAGCACACTTTTTTCTGAAAGTGGAGCCACCTGCACTCCAAGGTCTGCCTGTTCCACTGCACTCCCTAAGGCCATGCCATTTGCTGTGAAACTCCTACCTTGATTTGACTTTCCAAGATGCAACACCTCACTTTTTATCTATTTTAAACTCAATTTGCCACTTCTGGGTCCACTTCCCCAACTAATCAAGATCCTGCCCCATAACCATTCTCACTGTCCATGATACTGCTTATTTTAATGCCATCTGTAAACTTGCTAATCATGTCTTGATCATCATTCATATCATTATTATAGTTTTAAAAACTGCAGTGGGCCCAGCACTGATCCCTGAGGCATACCACTTGTCACAGGTCTCCAGTCTGACAAGCATCCTGCCACTGTTACACTCTGCTTCCTACCATTAAGCCAATTGTGTATTCAATTTATCTGCACTCCCTGGATTCCACGTGATCTAATCTTCTAAAGCAGCCTACCATGTGGAATCTCAAAGCCTTGCTGAAATCCATATGGACTACATCTACTACCCTGCCCTCGTCAACATTCATGGTCACTTCTTCAAAGAACTGCTAAATTTGATAGGCATGATCTATTTTGCATAAATCCATACTGACTACTAATCAAACCTGTCTTCCCCAATGCATATCTTATCCATCAATCTTCTCGTAACTTGCCTACCACAGGCTTGCTTGTCAATAATTCTCAAGTTTTTCTTTGCAGCCCTCCTTGAATAAGAGCACAACATTTGCTTCCCTAAGTTTTTGAGCCCTTACTCATGGCTGACAATGTTGCAGATATATCAGCCAGGGCCCCTGCAATTTCTTCTACTACTTGCAGGGTTTGTGGTTATATCTGGTCAGGACCATGAGGTTTATTCGCCTTGTACATTCTCTAATAATTGCAAATACCACATCTACTATGATATGGACTGTCCACAAGATATCACCACTAACTTCCCAAGTCTGTCTTCATGGTAAGTGAAAAAGAATAATTGCCCATCAGATCTTGACCATCTGCACTTTCTCACAAACATGTCCACTTTGGCTCTTGAGGGATCCTATTCTGTCTCTAGTTATTCCTTTCTCTTTTAATATGCTTAGAATCTCATTGGCTGAGAAGATTAGCATGAACCCACAGCTATCTCATGCCCCCTTTTTCGCCCTCCTAATTGCCTTCAATAAACCTCTGTATCCCCAATATCTTCATGGATTCCCTTGATCCCAGCTGCCTGTGCCTTACCATGCATCCTTTTCTTTTCTGGTCAAAGCCTCAATATTTTGTCATCCAGGGTTCCCTACTCTTGTCAACTCTTCTCTTCACCCTCACAAGAACAGAGGCGCCTTGAACTCTAGCTATCACACTTTTAAAGGCCTTACACTTGCCAGAGATCACTTTGTCTGCAGACAAACTACTGCACTTAATCCCTGCAAGTTCTTGATTCTGTCAAGCTTCCCCTTGACCCAACTTAAAATTTGAGCTTGTTGACCAGTTTTGTTCTTCAGAACTATTCTAAAATTTAATAGAACTATGATCACTGGTCCCAAAGTGCTTCCCCCACTGGTGCCCCAGGCACATGTCCTGCCCTATTTACCTGGAGTAGGTCTAATTTTGCCCCTTACCAAATAAGACACTCAGTACACTGCTTGAGGAAACTTCCCTGAACACACTTAACAAATTCTACCTAATCTAAGCCCTGAACACAGACTGGGACTGTAATAGTGTTGGAAAATTAAAATTCCACACTGACCAATCTATTGCTCCTGCATATTTGTTCCTCTAATTCTCATCATTCCGTGGGTCCCCAAATAGTAAACATTAAAAGATATCATGCCCTTATTTCTTAGCTCCACCCACAAAGCCTCATTGGATGATCCCTGTTATTTCCTCTGATTACTGCTGTGATACTCCCCTTAATCAAAAATGCAAGTCCCCTCCCCTCTTTCCTCATCTGTTCTGCCTAAAGCACCTGTACTCTGGCACATTAAGCTGCCAATCCTCTACCTCCTTTAGCCATTACAAAAACATGGCTATAATATCCCAGTCCTATGTAGCTATGCACACAGTTCATCAGCCTTACCTGTCAGCCCTCTTGTGTTGAAAGAGATACAGTTTAATCCAATAGGCATTCCTGCATCCCAGTTGTATTCTAGCCTGATGTCTCTTCAACTTGCTATTTCTGATTACTGTATCTCCTTCCAGCCTTGCAAATCTGCCTGCTAAGATATAGGTCTCTGCAGTTCAGGTGCAACCTATCTTTGCACAGGTCACCTCTGCCCCACAAAAGATTCCAATGATCCAGGAATCAGAATCCGTGTCCCCGCAGCAATTCTTCAACCACACTCATTCATCTGCCATGCCCTCCTGTTTTTGCCCCCTCAAGCACTTAGCTCCATAAGCACTTTGCCCCTTGCCCTAAATCATTCCCTCCGCTCACTCCCTTCTGAGGGGTAAAGTTCCCCCCCACCCCTCCCATCTACCTTATCTATGCCCCTCAATTTTATGCATCTCAATCATGTTCCCTCTTGGTCTCCTATGAAGTCAGTCTGACCCACCTGTCCATAACTGAAACTTGCCAGCCTGGGCAACATACTGATAAGTCTCCTCTGCGGCCTCTCCGGTGCTATCACATCCTCCTGATGGTGTGGATTATATAACCGCACAGAGTATTCCAGCTATGACCTAGCCAGTGTCTTGTACAACTTAAACAGTATTTGGTTTTAAAGAGCTTAGCATTGAGTTCTGTAAATATTACAACACCCTACACAAATTTTAACAGGAAATCTTCTGTGAAAAAAATGACTTTTATTGATGTCAAAGTAATGAATTTAACACTATATTCCCTTGTTAGGGAGGAAGAAGCTATCCAATTGGATGGACTGAATCCTGCGCAAGTTAAAGAAATCAGGGAGAAGGCTGAAAAATTCATGTTTCAAGCAGAAGTTAACAGAATGATGAAGCTGATCATTAATTCACTATATAAAAATAAGGAGGCAAGTTTTTTAAACATTCCTGAACTTGTTTTCAATATGCATGCCTTTAGGATTGCTGCCCTGTGACCATGTGGGATTCTAAATTTGGCACTCTTGCAGTGGTAAAGTATGCTGAAAATGAGAGCAGTAACTTTTTTCCTACTGATTGCATAGTCTTCTGGGGTTGAAGGAAAGACTAACAACTAGTACCTGTGTTTTAAATACAATTAGATGCAAACAATGAATCTGTGGTTATTCTTGTTAGTGGTTGTGGTGTTCTGATGTACTGATAGTTAGGAATGCTGATGTTTTACAGGTGTCAAAGCTAGATATCAGTGAAGCTCAAATACAGTCCCATTATATCTTATGATAACTATATTTGACTGAGGTCTTAGCTTTTTTAATGTTTACTGTTGTCAGATATTTCTCCGTGAACTGATTTCTAATGCTTCTGATGCTCTGGACAAGATCCGGTTGATATCCCTCACAAATGATACTGCACTACATGCCACAGAAGAGATGACCATCAAGATAAAGGTTAAATTTCTTTTGTTAAACTTGATGCAGTAAATATTGCTGGATTAATTGAGATTGTTGTAATAAAGATTTGATCTGCTCAAGGACCAGTGACAGCATTTGGTCTATATTTGCAATACTAGTTTAGCACAAGTTATAATCTTATGGGGAGCTATCTTGGAACAGGAGTAGCTCATTCAGTGCCTCAACCCTGTTCCAGTGCTAATTTGTGGCCTAATTATATATCTGCCTCTGGCCCATTCTTCTAAATGTTTTGCTTAAACTTGTCTATTTCAGATTGAACATTAACAATTGATAAAGCATCAACTGTTTTGTATGAGTTACAAACATCTGCCATTCTTTGTGTACGAGTGTTTTCTAACATTTTGGGCTGAATAGTCTGCCACCAATTCTCAGACTACGCCCATAGTTTTAGAATACCTAACCAGTAGAAATAGTTCAAAACCTTGATCAGATTACCTCCACTCTTCTAAATTTTGATGTAAACAGGCCTAATTTGTATAATCTCTTCTTGTAACTTAACCCCTGCATTCCAAGTTTCACTCCTGTAAACCATGTCAAACTCCTTACTTTCTTCATGGTATGAAAGTACCCTGGACTGTCCTTTTTTTAGTCCAAAATGGATAACTTCCCTTGCCTGCTTTGAACGCACTCTCTGCCACAGTTTTGCCCACTTGCTTACTGTACAAAAATCACTTTGTAATTTTATGCTATAATCTACACTGTCTACAATATCAGCAAATCTGGATATGACTTACTATGCCATTATCCAAGTTAATACTTGAATATTTGAGGCATTTAACACTTGTGGGACTCTGCTGGTCACGTCCTGCCAATTTCATTACCCTTTCTGTTGTCCCTTTCTGTGGCTGGCTACTCAACTGGCTTCCCAGCCAGGAGTAATTTGCCTTTCACGTGTATCCTTCTCACTTTTAAAATCTTTTTTAATGAGACTTCATCAAATGCCACTTGACTGAATGCTACTGCCACTGAACGCTTGACTTCCAATGGGGAGTGTACAGCTGATTAGAAAATGGGTGATTCTTTTAAATTCTGAATGTTGCAAATTCAGTCTGTTGCTAGCATTCAAATTACATTTGTCAATGTAAATAAAGTACACTGAAAAATTTACACTACTTTCTCTCTAGGCTGACAAGGAGAAGAACATGTTGCATGTCATGGATACAGGCATTGGAATGACGAAGGATGAGCTGATTAAAAACCTTGGGACAATTGCAAAATCTGGAACAAGTGAATTCTTAAACAAGCTGACAGAGGTGCAAAGTGATGATCAATCTGCCTCTGAGTTAATTGGCCAGTTTGGAGTTGGATTTTACTCTGCTTTCTTGGTGGCAGATAAGGTTATTGTAACATCAAAGCACAACAATGGTACACAACATATCTGGGAATCTGACTCCAATGAATTCTCTATCATAGAGGACCCACGAGGAAATACGTTAGGACGTGGTACTACTATTTCGTAAGTTTTGAATTCAGATTCTTCCAGTAATCCCTCAAATAGCCTGGGCTTGGAAACAGAATTCCTTGCTCTAGAATAATCAAAGTATTAGCTAGCTGGCAATGCAGTTACTATTGTTGCCTACTGCTATCACTATAAATTTGTATAAATTGCACTATAAAGCATTGATTGAATTACTAAATTGTTTGGAATTGTCTAATTTCATGTCTTGGACTTTTTCAGATTAGTCTTGAAGGAAGAGGCATCTGACTACCTTGAACTCGACACCATCAAAAATCTTGTAAAGAAATACTCTCAATTCATCAACTTCCCCATCTATATCTGGAGCAGCAAGGTAATTCAGATGCAAATCTGTGGACTGTAAACTCATCTAATTTCTAAATTTTAATCTAAGCTTCTCTTAATAGACAGAAACTGTAGAAGAACCGATGGATGAGGAAGAAACAAAGGAAAAGGAGGAAACTGATGATGAGGCAGCAGTTGAAGAGGAAGATGAAGAAAAGAAGGCTAAAACTAAGAAAGTATGAACTTTTAGCTACATAAGCATGTTCACAGAATTCACTGAATTAGTTAATAAGCAGGCTTCCAGGGATAAAGGAAGTGGCAATTAGCATTGCCAGAGATCTTGTTAAGGATTTACAAGTAAACAACTTGGAGGGAGCTGTGACATTAAGTTACTTAAGTCACAGACAACTAGTCATGACTCATCTTGAGGGTCCTTATACCTCTGGCAAGGGATGAAGTTCTGGGATCATTCATAACCTAAGTTGATGTCAGACTTGAAACTGTGCTGCTGGTATTGCTGTATTGCAAACTAGCTGATCAGTTAAGTTTGTGGCAGATTTGCCAAATAATAGTCTGATCATCTTTTAGACAAGGATTGTGGGTGATGCTGACTTGCTCACTGAGCTGGCTTGTTTCCCTTAATGTCAGTACACTTGGACAACGAAGGCCATCAGTCTGACTGCAACAATGTAATCATAGTAGCCCAAGCCAAACGTGCATGGGAATTCCTAGAGGCATGGTTCTAAACCCATAATGCAATCAACAAATGTGGGGTGAATTGAATTGGCTGAATTTTGATATCAAACACTTGGCAATACTGGATACTGCAAAGGCAATGGGCCCTGATGTCATTCTGGCAATAGTACTGAAAATGTGCTACCCTAACCAAGCTATTCCAATAAAGCTACGACATTGATATCTATCCAGCAATGAGGAAAATTGCTCAAGTATGTCCTGTACACACAGCCAACCTGACCAGCTATCGTCCTATCAGTCTACTCCAAATTCCAGTAAAGTGATGAAGGTATCATCAACAATGCTGTCAAGCAGCACCTGATCAAATGATACCCAGTTTGGGTTCTGCCAGGGCTGCTCAGCTCCTGACATCATTGAAACCTTGGTTCACATGGACAAGAGCTGAATTCCAGGGGTGATGAGTGACAGCCCTTGATCTCAAGGCTGCATTTGATTGTGGCATCAAGGAACCCTAGCAAAACTGGAATCTGAGTACTGGGGACAAACTCTCTGGTTGGATGAGTGTGGCTTCAACAGCTTTTGAATCTTGGCACCATCCAGGACAAAGCAGTCTGCTTGATTGGCACTGCATCAACTCCCTCCTCCACTGACAATGGTGTGTACTATCTACAAGATGCACTGCAGAAGCTCACCAAAGATCCTCGCAGTACCTTCCAAACCTACGACTACTTCCGTCTAGAAAGACAAGGGCAGCAGACATGGGAATACCACCACCTGGAAATTCCCTGTCAAGTCACTCACCATCCTGACTTGGAAAATGGCTGTTCCTTCAATGTTGCTGGGTTGAAATCCTGGAAATCCCTGCTGAATAGCATTGTGGATCAACCCACAGTAGGTGGACTGCAGTGGTTCAAGAAGGCAGCTCACCACCTTATCAAGGGCATCTAGGGATGGGCAAGAAATGGTGGCCAGCTAGTGACACCCACATCCCACAAATGAATCCCAAAAAAAATTGGTCTCCAATTCAAACTCATACAGAAAACCAGAAATGACACTACTTGCCATAATGGACCAGTCAGTAAATTCCAGGCAGAGTAGAACATCATTGGAGGCCTCACTGATGTTACCTTGCATGGTGACGGAATGTCTGAACAAAAGCAAGCCAGCTTGGCTAGCAAGTTAGCAACCTCAGTAGTCAGATCACTTTTAATGTGGGCAGTCAAGATATTGGGTAAGTTCTTTCAAGAGACACTGTTAGCAGTGAGAGACCCCCAAAGCAAGTGGCCAGCTTTTTTAAGCTATGCTGCGAGATGTTAAAGCACTATTGCACAGAACAGCAATGTCTTTTCTATCCAGAGAGCTGAAATTGAGTCAAAATCATTTTGAAAGTCATGATAGCCAGAGAACTATAGAATCAAAGCATCTCAATAGTTAGAGCTGACACAAATTGAAAGACTGTTATGGCATATGCGTTCAGGATACGAGGTCTTGTGTTTCTGTGTTCCAGGATTTACTTGATTCTTGATTTTTATGCAGGTTGAAAAAACAGTCTGGGATTGGGAGCTGATGAATGACATCAAACCAATCTGGCAAAGACCAACTAAAGAAATAGAAGATGAAGAATATACAGCTTTTTACAAAACCTTCTCAAAGGTAACCTTTTTCCTCCTAGAATCTGAGTTCCTGTTTTTGTTGCAAACATTGTACAGCTTTTTATGTAGTTTTAAAACAATTATTCTGGTAACCAGGTCCAGAATGACCAATTGGGTAGTATCCTACTCAGTGAAGGGTGATATTGCATTTTAAATGTAATGTTTGGTGCTGTTCCACCTGAATGTGATCATGCTGTAGTGAGAATATGAAACAGTGAATTCCTAAAAGTGATATTGAAATATGCTAAGTGGCTCCTAATGAATTTAGCTTTATGACATCCTTTCTCTTCAGGATTCGGAGGAACCGATAGCTCATATCCACTTCACTGCTGAAGGAGAAGTCACATTCAAGTCTATCTTGTTTGTGCCTAAAACTGCACCCCGTGGTTTATTTGATGAATACGGATCAAAGAAATCTGACTTCATTAAGGTATGCTACTTCTCTATTGTAGCACATTCTTAATACACATGGTTTAAATATGATCATTTTTATGCACAAAAGTGTTACTAGTATATTGTTACTTGTGCTTTAATCTAGTGTTCATTCTCTTAATCAAATGTCTTCTGCTTGCAGTTATTTGTTCGTAGAGTGTTTATCACAGATGACTTCCATGACATGATGCCGAAGTATTTGAATTTCATCAAGGGTGTAGTAAGTAGTTCTAAATGATGTCTCTGATACGGTCATGCTTAAAGTACTAACTGTACTCCACTGCCTGCTAAGACCAAACAAGTGTAATTGCTGTTCAGTAACTAAATTTTGAATTGACTTCAATGCACATGACATGGGAACACAAGTAACAGATGCAGGGGTAAGACATCTAACCCCTTTAGCCTACCCCACCATATTGTGAAATCATAATGACTTATCTGTCCAAAGCTATAGATCCTTTTTGTCAGCTTATCGAAGGTCTCAACCTGTATTTTCAAAAAAATCTATCTTTAAATTTCAGTGATCTAACTTTTGCAGTGTAACTCTGAGAGAACTACAGATAGTCTTGTATTTTCTGGCAGAAGTTCCTTTGCATCTCAATTCTAAATTAATGTTTTTTTATTCTGTAACTTTCTAGATTGAAATTTCCCCCCTAATGGAAACATCTACCAGGTCATGCCCCCACAAACCCTTTTTTTTTCTTTTCAGTGAATTTCACCACTTGGCTTTTAACTCCATGAATAAAGGCTCAGCTTGTTCAACTGTTAAGTTGACCCATTATTATCCCAGGAGATAGCAGTATTGAATTTTTTTGAACTGCCTCCAATGTCAGTATATTTTTGAATAAGTGACCAAAAACTCTCCACTGTACTTTGTGTGGCCTCACTTTTAACTCAGTTAAAACAAGAATTTCCTCATTAAAATATTTCGTAGCAGGTTTACACTATTTTTCCAACAACAGTTGTTAGACCAACTGGCCTAAAGTTTCCTGCTTTTGTCTGTCTTTCTCTTCCCCCACCCACGTGCGAGTAGGGGCATCATAATAGAACATAGAACAGTACAGCACAGAACAGGCCCCTCAGCCCACGATGTTGTGCCGACCATTGATCTTCATGTATGCACTGTCAAATTTCTGTGACCATATGCATGTCCAGCAGTGTCTCAAATGTCCCCAATGACATTGCTTCCACAACTGCTGGCAACGCATTCCATGCTGTCTCAGCTCTGTAAAAGAACCCGCCTCTGACATCCCCTCTATACTTTCCTCCAACCAGCTTAAAACTATGACCCCTCGTGTTAGCCTTTTCTGCCCTGGGAAATAGTCTCTGGCTATCAACTCTATCTATGCCTCTCATTATCTTGTATACCTCAATTAGGTTCCCTCTCCTCCTCCTTTTCTCCAATGAAAAAAGTCCGAGCTCAGTCACCCTCTCTTCATAAGATAAGCCCTCCAGTCCAGGCAGCATCCTGGTAAACCTCCTCTGAACCCTCTCCAAAGCATCTACATCTTTCCTATAATAGGGCGACCAGAACTGGATGCAGTATTCCAAGTGCGGTCTAACAAGTTTTATAGAGCTGCGACAAGATCTCACGACTCTTAAACTCAATCCCCCTGTTAATGAAAGCTAAAACACCATATGCTTTCTTAACAACCCTGTCCACTTGGGTGGCCATTTTAAGGGATCTATGTATCTCCACACCAAGATCCCTCTGTTCCTCCACACTGCCAAGAATCCTATCCTTAATCCTGTACTCAGCTTTCAAATTCGACCTTCCAAAATGCATCACCTCGTGTTTATCCAGGTTGAACTCCATCTGCCACTTCTCAGCCCATCTCTGCATACTGTCAATGTCCCGCTGCAGCCTACAACAGCCCTCTATACTGTCAACGACACCTCCAACTTTTGTGTCGTCTGCAAACTTGCTGACCCATCCTTCAATTCCCTCATCCAAGTCATTAATAAAAATTACAAACAGTAGAGGCCCAAGGACAGAGCCCTGTGGAACACCACTCACCACTGACTTCCAGGCAGAATATTTTCCTTCTACTACCACTCGCTGTCTTCAGTTGGCCAGCCAATTCTGTATCCAGACAGCTAAGTTCCCCAGTATCCCATTCCTCCTGACCTTCTGAATGAGCCTACCATGGGGAACCTTATCGAATGCCTTACTGAAGTCCATATACACCACATCACAGCTCAACCCTCATCAACTTTTCTAGTCACATCCTCAAAGAACTCGATAAGGTTTGTGAGGCATGACCTGCCCCCCTCAAAGCTGTGTTGACTGCATTTGATCAAGCCATGCTCTTCCAGATGGTCATAAATCCTATCCCTCGGAATCCTTTCTAACACCTTGCAGACGACAGATGTGAGACTTACTGGTCTGTAATTGCTGGGGATTTCCCTATTTCTTTTGAAGAGAGGAATCACATTTGCCTCTCTCCATAATAGTGGTACAGTTTGCTGGAAATTTTCCCAAATCCAGTAAGGTCTAATTTATAGATTGACTGTGCTATCTCTGCAACCACTTCCTTCTAGAACCCTTGGATGCAGGCCATCAGATCTTCATCATCTGCCTTAACTCCTTTTTTGTCAAATACATAATGCTTATCTCATTTTGTGACGTTCACACCATGAAAGCTGATCTAAAATATTGGCTTAAAGTGTGATTTTTTCCCTTCTTCCAATTAATCAATTCCATTGTCATACCCTCAAGGTTTCTCATTAGTCCTGACTACTTTCTATTTGTCTAAAAGCTGTTGAGCAACTTCCCCTCATTAGCTTTTGACATTTCTCTTGAAATTCCAAATCGTGACACTGCAATGTTTTGCTACTTGTGTGCTTTTTTCACTCTCTGACCACCCCTGCTATCTACCAATGGTTTTCCTTGTCCAGTCATTTTAGACTCTATTGACATTTTGTTGAGCATTAAAATGTTTGCACAAACCTTTTTTCCCTTAGTCTATTTTTCCACCCTGCGCTTAAACAAATTTCCTCATGCCCCTAATAGATACATAAGGTGAGGACATTGGTTTGACACCCAGGTTCTTCCTGAAATAAAAAATTTGAAATTCTACCATGATTGTTGCCTAAAGGAGTCCTTAACTTGTTGCAAAACCTGCCCAATGTGCTGTTTTTGTAAAGTAACATCCATGATGTGCTGTACAACTTTTTCCTTTCATATTGCCCTTGACCATCAACTGTCTTGTCAGTATGCACATTAAAGTCACTGTTCCAATCATGAAGACCTGTAAACAACTTGCACCTGTGACTGCCTTCCCTTCCTACTCTTATTTCCATCAAACTGCACAATATGGTTTGTGGCACCTATTTCATTGGACTAATACCATAGACAATAGTATCCCACTTCCCTTTTTCAAATAGTGACCACCTCAATATTGACTTCAGTGCTGTTCACCACCATGCAACCATGTCACTGCATATATATGCAATGTCCAAAGTGAATTTCCAAACTTGGAACAGGCAAACCTGTTAAATCTAAATGCTTGAAACACTTCTGATGGTATTAAACCTGTAGTTTGTATGCATGTGGCACATTGAATTACTATATGGAATTTTTCAATACTTTTGTTCAAGTGTAGTCTAATCCTTTCTAACTGCTGCTTTCATTTTTATGAAAGTTCTTTATTTTAGCACTTGATCTGCTCTTTCCCTACAGGTGGATTCTGATGATCTACCTCTGAATGTGTCACGTGAGACTTTGCAACAGCACAAATTGTTAAAGGTAGTGCATTTGTTACCCTGATTTTAAAGCTGAAGTGCTCCTGATTAGCATCTCTGCTGTCACCTGAGGTATGGTGACCCTTGAGTTAAACCAATCACATCTTCTCTCTTGAGAGAGCAGCCCTATGGCCCTCTAGGATTTGTGACTTTTTTCCTTGTAATGCCTCTTGTGCTTCAAATGTAATAAATTATTAAAAGGAGGAGTATCTCCCTTTAGAATGGAGGTCTCTAAGTATGATAGAGGCTTTAAAGCCCCACCCATCACTGTTTGGAAGATGGTGAGAATGTTTTACTCTGTAGTATTTTCAATAGTTGATTTTTCTAATACATGTGACAAATTATCTCTAAATAGGTCATTAGAAAGAAGCTTGTGCGCAAAACTCTAGATATGATCAAGAAGATTGCAGAAGAGAAGTATGAAGACGAATTCTGGAAGGAATTTGGAACTAATATTAAGCTGGGTGTAATTGAGGATCACTCCAATAGAACACGTTTGGCCAAATTACTACGTTTCCAGTCCTCTAACCATGAATCTAAACCGACTAGTTTGGAGCAGTACTTGGAAAGGATGAAGGAGAAGCAAGACAAGATCTACTTCATGGCTGGATCAAGTAGAAAAGAGGTGTGATTGCTAATACTGAAATTGTATATGAGCAGTAGGTGTGCTGCATAGTAATATTTGCCAAGTGCATAATACTAAAGCACTTTGCATTGCTGTACAAAATGGGAGTCTTGAATCAAACTGTAAAATATAAACAATTTCTTGTTTTTAAACAGGTTGAATCTTCTCCCTTTGTTGAACGTCTACTGAAGAAGGGTTATGAGGTTCTGTATCTGACAGAACCTGTTGATGAATACTGTATCCAAGCTTTGCCTGAATTTGATGGAAAGAGATTCCAGAATGTTGCAAAAGAAGGGCTGAAGTTTGATGAAAGTGAAAAGGCTAAAGAGAAACATGAGGCAATGGAGAAGGAGTATGAGCCACTCTTAACCTGGCTAAAGGACAAAGCACTAAAAGATAAGGTATATGACAAAAAGATACGTCAAGGTAGTAAGCTTATCCAGGTTTTTTACATGCATGTAAAGATGTTTCACTTTTGCAGCTGCAGCAAAAACAACTTTTGAGATGTCAACTTTTTTATAACAATTGTAGAATGATTTAATCATGAAGTCATAGTTGTTAATGCAGTGTGCCATTTAAGTGCTGTTATAAGTAAACCTAGTAAGTCAGTGCTCAAGTTGTGAAATCCTAGCAGGAAAAAACTATACCCACAATTCCCTAAAGAACAAGGTGTTTTTAAATACTTAGTGAAGACAGGATTTAATGCAGAAGGCACCAAATAGTGGCAATCAGTCCAAAGACAGTTGGGTATTTTAATAAACTTGGTGTCCTTTCCCAAAAAATGCATAGCCTCTTAAGAGCTGAAGGGAATTGTAAATGTTTGTTTTTATTTTTTTAAGATTGAGAAGGCTGTACTGTCCCAGCGTCTAACAGATTCTCCTAGTGCACTTGTGGCCAGCCAGTATGGGTGGTCTGGTAACATGGAAAGAATAATGAAGGCACAAGCCTACCAGACTGGAAAAGATATTTCAACAAAGTAAGTTTTTAATAGTCTTAAACAGTAAGATACTGGTATTGGGTCAAAATATCCTCTTAAACCTAAATTTTTGGCTTGCAGTTTGATGTGGGACACTTTAAGGAACAAGCAGCTGTTTTAAAAATGCTAATACTAACACAAGACAATGCTTGTTATGCACTTAGTTTTACAAGGGCTAGTATGAAAAATTAAGGTGGGCTATCTTCTTACTGGTTTTATTAGCACTAAGTGGAATGACTAGATCTCTTTAGTATCTTTTAGTACTAAAGAGTTTGAACTTTCTTTCAGTTATTATTCTAGTCAAAAGAAGACATTTGAAGTTAATCCAAGACATCCTTTGATAAAAGAAATGCTGAAACGAGTGAAGGTAAGGTTATTTGAGGAAAAAGTACTCAAGATTGTATAATTACCACAAAGTTCATAATTAAATGGGTTGTACCATGTCAATTTGGTTTGTGCTTTCCTAGAATAAAGGGAGTTTGTAAGATTGAGTTTTATCTTGGCCACTGTTTTCAGACTAGTTAAGCAATTGCTTTCTATCACAGAAAAGCCATTGTAACAGTGCAAACATTACTTTAAACCAGTGTCTTACCAAAGTACCATTTTACAGTTGGTACTAGACTAGTGAGGCAGAAGCAGTTTAAATCTCAATGTTGCACACTATGCATTTCTGGGTTAGCACAGCATTGTGGTGGATTAAAATCTTCCCTGAAAGGAAGGAAATCTACTTTTCTAGTTTGCAAAATCTACTGAGGCTTTGATTTTAATGTAAAATTTCACATTTCCTTCAGGAAAATGAGGAGGATCAGACTGCCACTGACCTTGCTATGGTGTTATTTGAGACTGCCACATTACGCTCTGGTTACCAATTACCAGACACCAAGTCATATGGTGATAGAATTGAAAGAATGCTTCGTCTAAGCATGAATATAGATCTCAATGAACAGGTATACAGTTGGTTAACTTGCATTTAGCAAAAGCTTAACTTGGTTGGCTCTCTTTTTAAGGATGGCAAGACCTAACCTTTGATAGCATTGTGGGAGTGAAGTGATTTGACTACTGATTAGAATTGTATTCTAGTTACTGAATTATTCCTGTTTAAGGTTGAAGAGTATGAAGAGATATCTGAAGAGGCTGAACAAGAGAAAGAAGATGTAGAAGATATTGCAGATGATGATGATGAAGCAGAGGAAAAACAGACTGAAGTAGGTTTTCAATTAAATCTAAAGGCTACTGCTTTTGAGGTACAAAAATGACATTGACACTGTTTTGGGTCAGTTCCCAGATGAGCTGAGGTTAACAATTAAAGTCCTGCCTTTTTTGCAACCATGCTCCTTCTCTAGTTTAACATTTTACTGCAATACAACTGAGGAATTTAGCTGTGCCCCTGATTTTATTCTCTCCCCCTGCCCCCCAAAAAAAAGTAGGATTGGTTCAATTAGCTGGATGGCTGGCTTTATGATGAGAGCAGCTCTAGGCTGTGTTGGGATTTTAGTGACTTTTACATGTGTACAGTAATGCAAAGACCACTTGCAACACTTCAGTTACATGTTTCTTCCCATTTCCAGGAATCCACAGATGTAAAAGATGAATTGTAAGGAGTTTGAAGACTGTGATTTACACTGGGGAAGTGTAATATACTGAGATGAGACCATTGAACAGGATGAACAAAAATTCACTATCCCTATTAAAGGTATGGGAGGGCAGAAGTTTTTTGTATGTTACTTGCATTCCTTCAAGTGAAATGACTGTGTAAATTTGTAATATTTAAAATGACTTTGTGAAACTTGTCATGTAAACAATAAAACTTTTCCACAAACTTTGTTCAAGTTTTTTTAATTGTTCAATGAAACCCCCTTGGAATAAACTGGTGGCATGCAAAATGTTCCAAAATAGAGCAGTTTGGCATGCAGGATCCTTTTCTATAGGATTAGTCTTACTCCACTTACTGTTTAAAATCCTATAGTAAGGTGTCAGTTAGTCCAGAAGTGACTTACACTTGGGTTAATAAGTTTTTTCTTTATTTAAACTTTACCTGAGTATTTTCAATTGTTCAGCTCCCCTGTAAAATGAGGGTTTTGCATGTTTTCTTGAACACAAGTAACATTTTATAGTTGTTAGGTTGACTTGGCAGTAGTAATAGGAAATTGCATTGACCAAATGTTTTCAGCCTTGAATGAAATAGCTGATGGGCAGTTTTGTGAATAATTCTCAACATAGTTGAGATGCTAATAATCCATCTTACAACCAGGAGCTTGTTTGAATATGAAACAAACATATGCTCAAAAGTTTTTCAGTTTATTTGTCAAGTATTTAAGTTTGTAAATTACAATGTTTTAACTTGAAAACCCATACTCAATGAAATGGAAACTGTTCTTAAAGACAACATAGTTAAATATTTACATTGCAAGATAATGACAAAAACAATCCTGCAGTTTCTCAATCTGCTGTAAGGTCTGAAGAATTCACTAATTGGGGCTAGATATCAGCAGGCCATCATCTTCTGGACAGTGAGCCAACAGCTAACCTTTTAATCCAGGTGAAAGAATTGTACGCTCTTAAACTATCAAGTGTTTGCTTGTATATTTTAAAAAATCCACTATCAAGTTTAAAAACTTTGAATTTTTTCCACTTTTAATGTTCAGAAGTGTGAGTTTGCACTTTGTTTTTCAGACCCAGCAGTTCTGTTTTAAGCTCTCCTGGTTTAGGTGGAATTTCTGGTATATGCTAAAGAAAACAAAGTTTAAATGAAATTAGTCATCATACTACTGACAATACTGCATGATGTCTAGCTATTAACATTCCCTGGTGCACATTCTGAAGACAGCAAGTTACCACTACACTTCATATCTTTATATTTTTCTAACACCGTCCCTCTTTTCCCAAAATCTAACATGTATTTGCACAAACCAACAGTTATCCCATTGCTTGGAAAGGGGGCACATCACCACAAAGTACTGTATTTGAATATATACTTATTCCTGGTGTGCCACACCAATTTCTATTAGGAACCTTTCTTTAATGTTTAAACTAAATTTTATTTGCATGTAATTATTGGAACCCCTAATAACATGCACCAAAAATATAGATCATTACTTCAACTCCTCTGCAACAGCTGCAGAAATTGGGTTACTGTAGCAAAGCCAAGTTACAGATAGACTTGAAGGTTTAACTTAATTCATATGTAACTACATTTTGTCAAATGCAAAAATGAGAAGATTTTTCAGCAATTGTTAATGATGTTATCTAGACAAGCATAATAATTGTCAATGTTAATACTGCAACTCCACCAATGTTTCCTAGGGTTAGGCATTTGTGTATTTTTTTTTTAAAAACCACTGACTCATTGTCCAACTATAGGGTGGATCAAATGCATGCTAGCACTTCTAATATGACAATGTTAAGAGTGCAGCAAAAGTTCTTTTGTCTTTACCACCC
Source organism: Stegostoma tigrinum (assembly GCF_030684315.1). NCBI lineage: Eukaryota > Metazoa > Chordata > Chondrichthyes > Orectolobiformes > Stegostomatidae > Stegostoma > Stegostoma tigrinum. Next base: position 51,142,513 of record NC_081371.1, read on the forward strand.
TGCTGGGAAACACATTCTCGAACCTTACCATCCTATGGATAAAAAAGCTTTTCCTCACATTGCTGCTAAACCTCCTGCCCCTCACTTTGAACCTGTGTCCCCTCATGACTGACCCTTCGAACATAGAACATTACAGCGCAGTACAGGCCCTTTGGCCCTCTGTTATACCGATCTGAAGCCCATCTAACCTACGCTATTCCATGTACGTCCATGTGCTTGTCCAATGATGACTTAAATGTACCTAAAATTGGCAAATCTACTACCGTTGCAGGCAAAGCGTTCCATTCCCTTACTACTCCTGAGTAAAGAAACCACCTCTGACATCTGTCCAATATCTTTCACCCCTCAATTTGAAGCTGTGCTTGCCATCACCATCCTCGGGGAAAAAGGCTCTCCCTATCCACCCTATCTAACTCTGATTATTTTATATGTCTCAATTAAGTCACCTCTCAACTTTCTCTCTAACGAAAACAGCCGCAAGTCCCTCAGCCTTTCCTTGTAAGACCTTCCCTCCATACCAGGCAACATCCTAGTAAATCTCCTCTGCACCCTTTTCAAAGCTTCCACATCCTTCTTATAATGCGGTGACCAGAACTGTACGCAATACTCCAAGTGCGGCCGCACCAGAGTTTTGTACAGCTTCACCATAACCTCTTGGTTCCGGAACTCGATCCCACTATTAATAAAAGCTAAAACACTATGTCTTCTTAACAGCCCTGTCAACCTGGGTGGCAACTTTCAAGGATCTGTGTACATGGACGCCACGATCTCTCTGCTCATCTACACTACCAAGAATCTTACCATTAGCCCAGTACTTTGCCTTCCGGTTACTCCTACCAAAGTGCATCACCTCACACTTGTCTGCATTAAACTCCATTTGCCACCTCTCAGCCCAGCTCTGCAGCTTATCTATGTCTCTCTGCAACCTACAGCATCCTTCGTCACTATCCACAACTCCACCGACCTTAATGTCGTCTGCAAATTTACTAACCCATCCTTCTAAGCCCTCATCCAGGTCATTTATAAAAATGACAAACAGCAGTGGACCCAACACCGACCCTTGCGGTACACCACTTCATCCTTTCATCGAAGGGAACAGCTGCTTCTTATCAGATCTGTCCGTCCACACTATAGAGTGGATCAAATGCATGCTAGCACTTACGACGTTAAGAGTGCAGCAAATTAAATGATACCTGTTAATATTTGTGGTTATTTAACTTTACAATACGGGAAGGAACAAGACAGGAAGAAAATTTCATTTGAGTATGTGCTGTCATTTTGCACTACGATCACTATAAACTGACATGCATGCTGTACAAATGGCTCTTCTGTGCTATGGAAGGGACTCCTCTAACTCTTGCTTATTGTTGCTATGGTTAAGAATAATGTTCCCTCAAATCAGCGTAGCCACCCAAAAGGCTTCCAAGCATATGTCAGCTCTTTTAAATTACTCTGTGTAGTCATCAACTTAAATATTTTTATTAGTGCATGAGTGTTTAAGGGAATGTGAGTGGAGAGTAAAGAGTGATTTCATTGTAGATAAAGTCAAATTGTTCACCAACCCCTTCCAAGTGTGAGAAGTATCTAGGGACATTGTAAAATATCTATCCTAAGGAACTCGACAACAATCACCCTGTTTGCAGATACTATTACACACTTATAAATAGGTGGAAATTGAATCCTAGCCCAGAGGTGTGGACACTACTGCAGCACCACAAGAGACCTCAATGGTTATTTCAATCAACACATTCAGACCAATGCTCCCTCTAATCTTAATTTTTGAACAGCTACTGCAATGTTCTGTATACAGTGATCAGCATCAACACACCCATCACAACTTCTCATTACTGCTGTGCACAAGCTTTTGGGGCCCATGCAGCCATTTTGAGAATTAGAAGACTTGCTGATTATGACAGATCTGGAGCAGGTGGAACTTGAATGGCCCAGAGGTAGGGACGCTATCACTGCCCCACAAAAGCCTTGAAGTTCCTCAGGATAGAAAAAAAATTGTAATCTACCTGTTCACAGAAATTTTATTACTTCTCTACAGCAGGCATTATATCCTCAGTGCAACCATTTTCAACTGCTTCATTAATGAAGAAGAATGCATGACAAGGTCAGAACTAGGAATACTGGCTGATGCTTGGGCCACTTGAAGCTTGATAGATACCCAAGCAGTCTGTCCTCAGGCAGAAAGACCTGGACAACATTCAGGTTTGGACTGATAAATGGCCTGTGACAAACTTCACAACACATACCTGCCAGGCAATGACAGTGTCCGTTGGGAGAGAATCTATACCATGTGAATGTGTCCATTCAAGAAGGCAGTTCATTATCACCTCAAAAGGTAATTAGACATGGGCAATAAATACTAGCCTCGCCAACAATAGTTAACTCACGAATGAATATAAAAAAATTTGAGGACTGAGGCAGCAAATTTATCAGAAAACAAAATGAACAATTTCCCACTCACCAAATCTGGCCTGTAGTACCTGTGTACTACCTCTGCTCCTGCAAACATCGCTAGAAGGCTCGACCCCAACATCTTCAGATAACGAGACCACGACACCCCTGCTGGCATTTTTATTTGCTGAAACAATCTCCTACTTCACAGCACTGTCAACTGCAAAACATTGGACATTAAAAACTCTTATGAAGAATCACTACAGCACTACTATATTAAAATGGTTTAACAGATTAACTATCTAAATTAATTTAGATATGGCAAATCACAACTGTATTCAAGACCTTCCTGTCACACTCACCTGTCTTGTGCTATCCTCTCACATCGAATGAGTCACCTCTGCAACAACTTTGTGACATCCACCACCCAACTGATCAGATGGCTGAAATAATTAAATTTTCTTTTGTGGATATCACTTCTTAAGAATTTGTTTTATATTCTCGCAATTTCCAACACCTCTTCATTTCTTTTATTAAAATCAAGCTCATGTCTTAGCATCCACGTTTCAAATAACTTCTTTTACAGCTCTTTTATTTATTGTCCAGAATTCTGAGGCACACAGGAAAATGGATAGAATGTAGCATAGAATCACACAGTGCAGAAGAGGCCTTTGTGTGATGTGAGAAACACCTGGCCTTCTAACCTAATTTCATTTGCCAGCACTTGGTGTATAGCCTTGAATGTTATGATGTGCTATAACATCGTAATGACGTGATGAATGTTATGATGTGCTCATCTAGGTACTTTTTAAAAGATGTTCTGTCTTTGTCTTTACCGCCCTCCTGGAAAACACATTCTCGACCCCTACCATCCTATGGATAAAAAAGCTTTTCCTCACATTCCTGCTAAACCTCCTGCCCCCCACTTTGAACCTGAGTCCCTTCATGACTGACCCTTCATCTAAGGGAACAGCTGCTTCTTATCTGCTCTGTCCACACTTTCCATGACCTTATACACCTCAAACAGATGACCCTTCAGTCTTCTATGTTCCAATGAAAACAACCCAGATCTATCCAAAATTTCCTCATCAATTTTCTATCCCAGACAGCATCCTGGTGAAGTTGAGTTTTTTTTTTCTTATTTAAGCTTGAGCTTTCTCATTGATACATTCTCCATCACAAAATTTAATGTGGCTTTCTTGATCCGTATACTTACTTTGACATTGCATCTACCATCTTGGGCTGTTGATTTAGCTACAAGAGAGAAGGCAGTGTTTAACAGCTAGAGCTTCAAGATTTTTCAAGGGGGTGGTAGTGGTCAGGGAGAATAGGAAGGGAAATCAACAGCGACATTATAAAATCATGGGCTGAGTGTATACTTCTGATTTTGAAAAAGTATTTTTGTAAAGCCCTAAACCACTCTCAACTATTAGTAACAATAAGCTCTTACGTAGTATTGGTGGTGTTTACTGTGATACATATCTAACTGGGAGGTGTAGCTTTTATTAAGTTTAAATTAATTTACCGCACAATAAAGATGTCAAGTCAGGTAATGTGCTGTAACTGCAGGATGCTGGAGCTTCTGGATGCCAGTAGTGATCCAAAGCAAAAACAGCCACTGTGAGAGTCTGTAGCTACTGGAACCTCAGGTCAAATTCAGTGGACTGGAGGCTGAGCTTCACACACTGTGGAACATCAAGCAGGGGCATTGTTATTTATCGTGACCGCAAAAGAAGGATCACTAGACCCGAAACTTTAACTCTGTTTTTTCCTTCACGGATGCTGCCAGACCTGCTGAGCTTTTCCAATAACGTTGTTTTTGTACCTCAAAGGTAGCGATCTCTGTCACCACTGGCAAAGATTAGAAAAATAAATGTGTGGCTCAAAGTTGGCAAAGAAATGGGTTTTGGGTCACGAGGCATGAGTAGAATGCTGGGTAAAGAGTGAGAAGTAATATTGGGACAATCCAGACCTGAAGCATGTGAAGACAGTATTCTAGTAATAAAAACATTATTGAAATCTTTGTATCTTTCAGAAGAAAAGGTGTGACCAAGTAAAACAGCTGATGTAGTAGAATATGAAAACATACATTTTGTACAGGATGAAAAGTATCAATGAAGCTGGTCAGTTGAAAGCACACTTACATAAAATTTTTAAAAATTCAAAAGAAAGGTAATTCATATAACTAGGAAAGTCGAGAGGGTTTTAAACTACGCAAGGTGGATGAGGAATCAAGCTTGAATAAATGTAGCAGATCAAGGGTTAGAATCAGTGCATGATAGCACATGGTAATATGGGAAAATATGGTCAGTGAATGGCAGGAAAGGACAGAGAAGAACTGGTCATTAACTTCAGAAAGAAAGGAGAAGAACACGCCCGCATCTACATCAATGGAGCTGAGGTTGAGAGGGTGGAGAGCATCAAGTTCCTAGGAGTGACAGTAACTGAGAACCTGTCCTGATTGAAATGGTCAAGAAAACACAAGAATGCTTCTCCCTCCTCAGGTGGCTCAGGAAATTTGGCATGTCCATACAGAACCTCACCAACTTTTACAGATGCACCACTGAAAGCATACTGACCAGTGCATAATGGCCTGATATGGCAATTGCTCTGCCCAGAACCATATGTAACTACAGAAGGTTGTGCGCACAGGACAGGCCATAATGGAAGCCAACCTTCCAACCATGGGCTCTATTTACATGGCTTGTTACCCCAGGAAGTACTGCCAACATCAAAGACTTATGCACCCTGGTTATGCTCTCCAACAACCCTCGTCTGTCAGGCAGTAGGTACAGAAGCTTGAACATATGCACCAGCAGGTTCAGGAACAGCTTCTTCCTGGCTGTGATTAGATTGGTTAATAAACTCTAACTTCAAATAACGCTGATTTGCCTATCACATGCCCTATGTGACATAACCTGTTTGGCTGTAAGTTTTTTTTTCACCCTATGATCTGCCTGTACTGCTCATAAACAAAGCTTTTCACTGTACTTAGGTACACATGACAGTAAATAAAACAAACAAAAATCAAGAATACGCCAGCCATAGATATTACAAAGTTAAAAAAAAGATAAAACTGAAGGCAATGTGTGAATGCTAGTGCATTCAGGTACAAAGTAAATAAATTGACAAGACGTATAAAGTAATTTTATTTTGTTTATTTACTCATTCTTGGAATCTGGGCATCTTATCTAGCTGGACCAGTATTTATTGACTTGTTGCGTTAAGAAGGTGAAAGTAAGCCAGCAGGGAGAGTGTTCCATGATTCTGAACCAGCAACATGGAAAGAACAGCAACATATTTCCAAATCAGGATAGTGAGTGGCTTGGAGGGAAACTTGCAGGTGGTGTTGTCCCCTTGTATTTGTTGCTGTTATCCTTCTAGATGGCTGTGGTCATGAGTTTAGAAGGTGCTGTCTAAGAGGCATTGGTGAATTTCTACAGTGCATCTTGTAGAAAGTACACATAGATGCTACTGAGTGTCGACAGTGGGGGGAGTAAATGTTTTGTAGCTATAGTGCCAAACAACTGTACAGAATATCCCAGGTGAGGTCTAATAACATCACATGTAGTAAAATGTCGCCTCATTGTCCTTGTACTCTATGCCACTATTAATAAAACCGGAAGATATGCTTGACTTACTGCTCTCTCTACCTGGCCTGCCACCAATCATATGCACACGTATACATCTGCACCAGCACCGTCTTAGATTGTGGCTCATATTTTATATTGTTTTTCAATGCTCTTCTTTTCAAAATGCATCACTGCACACTCTCTGCATTGAAACTTATTTGCCACCTGGTTGTCCACTCCAACTTGCCTATGCCCTTCTGGAGTTCTACACTACCCTCTTCATAGCTAATTCTTCCGGGATTTATGTCACCTGTCTTGGAATTGAGACAACTGACCTCCAATAACCACAACCATTTTCTTTTGTGCAAGGAATGGCTCCAACCAAGGGGGAGTCCACCTAACAACCCCAATTTCAATTGTGTCCAATTTTACTTGGATCTATGATTCACTCAATCAAATGGTGTCGAAGGCAGTCATACAGACCTCACTTCTGCAATTCAGCACTCTTGTCTAAGATTGAACCAAGGCTGTAGTGAAGTTAGGTGATGAGTGGCCTTGGCAAACTGGACATGTCTGTTCGGATTATCAAGAGCAGATCAACTGGAGCAGTAATGGGCTGGATTAAATTTGTTCTGCTTTTTGTGTACATGACTTGGCTGTGAAATCCTCCACATTGTTGGGCATTGCAGCTATACAGGAACTGCTTGGCCAGAGGGGTAGCTAGTTCTGAAGCACAGTCTTCAGTACCATTACCAAAATGTTGTCAGAGCCCACAGCCTTTGCAGTATCAAATGCACCCAGCCATTTCTTCATCTCACACGGAGTGAATAGAAAAGACTGAAGAGTGGAATCTGTGATGCTGGGGACTTGTAGAGTCAGCCAAAGGTGCATCATCCACTTGGTACTTCTCACTGAAGAATGCTTCAGCCTTATCCTTTGTATTGATGTACTGGGGTCCCCTTCTTTGAAGATGGGGTATTTGTAGAGCCTCCTTCTCCTCCACTGAGTTGCAATCACACCTCGAATACTTTGCACACAGTTCTGGTCTCCTTAAATAGGAAAGATGTAAATACTTGGAGGTAGTTCAGAGGAAGTTTACACATTTGATACCTGGAAAGGGCAGGTCATCAAAGAGGAAAATCTAAACATATTGTGCATATTTTCACTCAGGTTTAATAGGCACCTTGCTGATGAGTAGAAGATCCGAAACAGCTTTAACAAGATGGACATGGAAAGGATACTTCCTCTTGTGGGTGAGTCTAGAACTAGAGTAAGTGTTTTATACCTAGGTATTGCCCTTGCAGGACAAAAAGGAGTAGATACAAGGTCACTGAATATTTTTAAGGCAGAGGTAGATAGGCTTTTGTTGGAAATGGATTCAAAGGTTATCAGGAGTAGGTAAGAATTTGGAACTCGAAATATATCGAATGGCAGAGCAGGCTGAAGAGGCCTAAAGGCCAACTTCTGCTTCTAATTCAAATGTTCCTATCACTTTAATGAGATAATGCAAGATCTGCCACTGTACCAGAATAATATTCTATTGCACAAAGCACTGGACTTTGCCATATTGCATTTTTGATTTCTAAGGTTATGGAGTAGATCTGTAGCTCAGGTTGTGAGTGTCGAAGTTGGTTGGCTTACCAAGCTGGTTTGTCGTTCCGCAGACGTTTCGTTACCATGCTTGGTAACATCCTCAGTGCGGCCTCTGATGAAGCGTCGGTGTGTTTTCCTGCCTGGTTTTTAAACTGAGGTCCGTTGTGATGGATTGCCTTACCTCCGGGTTTCCTCCGTAGTGGAATGTATATGGGGTTGAGTTCAATGTGTTTCTTAATAGTATGCTTCATGTAGTGCCATGCTTCCAGGAATTCTCGTGCTTGTCTCTGCCTAGCCTGTCCCAGGATCTTGGTGCTGTCCCAGTCAAAGTCATGGTTCTCCTTGTCCATGTGGATTGAGATGAGTGAGTATTGATCGTGTTTTTTGATTTTTGATTTACACAGACCATTCAGTCCAACTAGTCTGTAACACGGTTGATACATCACGGAAACTCCTATTCCACTTAAATTCACTATTTGCAAATCCTTCTGTTCTTTTTCCTGCTTTTGTGCATCCAACCTATGCTTAAAAAGCACGAGATTTGCTATATTTATGTGTACATTTTGGTTGTCAGTAGAAAAACACACTCAACAAGTTATAGTACTACAACAATGTTGTTCCATTGTTTAAGAAGGGCTACAGGGATAAACCAGGAAATTACAGATTGGTGAGCCTTACATGGCACCGAAGTTACTGGAGAAAAATGATTAAGGACAGGATTTACTCACATTTGGAAATATATGGACTTATCAGTAATAGGCAATATGGCTTTCTGCAGGGGATATCGTAGCTTGATTGAATTTTTTGAGAAAGTGACAAAGGTGATTGATGAGGGTAGGGTGGTGAATGTTGTCTACATGGACTTTAGCAAGGCCTTTCACAAGGTCCCAGATGGCAGGCTGATACAGAAGGTGAAGTCATGTGGAATCTGTGCTGAGCTTGCAAATGGACACAGAACTGGCTTGGTCAAAGAAGATACAGAGTAATAGTAGAAGGGTATTTTTCTGACTCGAGATCTATGACCAACGATGTTCTACAGGAATCAGCGCTTGGATCCCTGTTGCTTGTAATGTATATATAAATAGAACACAGAACAGTACAGCACAGTTCAGGCCCTTTGGCCCACGATGTTGTGCTGAACTTTTACCCTAATCCTAACGTCTATCTAACCTCCACCTGGACCATATCCTATCATCCACATCCCTATCTAATAGCCGCTTAAATGCCCCTAATGAGGCTGACTCCAATACCCGCTCCGGCAATGCATTCCACGACCCTAACCACTCTCTGAGTGAAGAACATACTTCTAATGTCTTCCCTATATCCACCTTCACTCACTTTAACACTATGCCCCCTCATAATAGCTACCTCCACCCTAGGAAAATGTCTCTGTCTACTCTATCTATACCTCTGATTATTTTGCCACCTCTATCAAGCCACCTCTCATCCTTCGTCGTTCTAAAGAGAAAAGCCCCAGCTCTCTTAACTTTTCCTCGTAAGACATTTCCTTCATACCCAGCAACATCCTGGTAAATCTCCTCTGCACCTTTTCCAATGCTTCCACGGTCTTTCTTGTAATGAGGTGACCGGAATGGGTCACAAGACTCCAGATGTGCCCGAACCAGGCTTTTGTATAGCTGGAGCATAACTTCATGACTCCTGAACTCAATCCCTCTATTAATGAAAGCTAACACGCCATACGCCTTCTTAACAACTCTATTAACCCAAGACCCTGATCCTCCACAGTCAAGAATCTTTCCGTTAACCCTGTATTCTGCTTTCAAGTTTGTCCTTCCAAAATGAATCACCTCACACTTTTCAGGGTTAAACTCCATCTGCCACTTCTCAGCCCAGCTTTGCATCCTATCAATGTCCCTTTGTAACCTAGAACAACCCTCCGCACTATCCACAACTTGACCGACCTTCGTATCATCCGCGAATTTACTAATCCACCCTTCCACTCCCACATCCAAATCATTTACAAAAATCACAAATAGAAGAGGACCCAGAAAAGATCCTTGTGGTACATCACTCATAACTGAGCACCATGTTGAATATTTTCTGACCACTACCACCCTTTGTCTTCTGAGGGTCAGCCAATTCTGAACCCAATGTGCCACATTTCCCCTATCCCATGCCTCCTTACTTTCTGCATAAGCCTACCGTGGGGAACCTTATCAAATGCCTTGCTTAAATCCACATCCATTGCTCTATCTTCATCCACGTGTTTGGTCACCTCTTCAAAGAATTCAATAAGGTTTGTGAGGCATGAATCCCAGCTGACTATCATGTATCAAACTGTGCCTGTCCAGGTGATCATAAATCCTATCGCTCAGAGCCCTTTCCAATAATTTGCCCACCACTGAAAAAAGACTAATTGGCCTGTAATTTCTGGGGTTATCCCTATTCCCTTTTTTGAACAAGAGAATAATGTTTGCCATTGTCCAATCGTCCGGCACTATACCCACGGACAGTGAGGACAAAAAGATCATCGCCAAAGGCCTGCGATCTCTTCCCTCGCTTCCCATAAAATCTTTGGATAAATCCCATCAGGCCCAGAGAACTTATCTATCTTCAAGTTCCTCAAAACTCCTAGTAAATCTTCCTTACTAACATCCACCTCCTCTAGCCTACCAGCTTGTTTCATGCTGTCCTCCCCTACAACCAGGTCCTGCTCAGTTGTGAATACTGAAGGAAAGTATTCATTAAGGACCTCTCCTATCTATTTAGGCTCAGTGCACAAATTACCTTTACAATCTTTGATCGGCCCAACCCTTTCTCTGGTCATTCTCTTATTCCTCACGTATGTGTAAAAGGCCTTGGAGTTTTCTTTGATCCTATGTGCCAAGATTTTCTCATGCACCCTTATAGCCCTCCTAAGCTGTTTCTTCAGCTCCTTCCTGGCTGACTTGTATCCCTCTAGAAGCTTTTCTAATCCCGGTTTCCTAAACCTTATATAAGCATCCTTCTTCCTCTTAACCAATCGTTCGACCTCTCAAGAACCAAGACTCCCTCACTCGACCACATCTTCCCTGTCTGCTAGGGACAAACATATCGAGCACATGCAGTATGCATTCCTTAAACTATCCACACATTTCTATAGTGCTCTTCCCTGACAGCATCTGCTCCCATTTTAGTTACCCAGTTCTTGCCTAACAGAATTATAATTACCCTTTCCCCAATTATAAACCTTAACCTGCTGTATGTACCTATGCTTTTCCACAGCTATTGTAAAAATAACAAGAGTTATGACTGCTACCACCAAAATGCTCTCCTACCAACAGGCCTGACTCCTGGCCCAGTTCATTGCAAAGCACCAAATCCAAAGTGGTCTCTCCTCGTGGGGTCTTTGATAATGTTGGCTGCTTTTCCAAGGCAGTGAGAAGTATAGATAGAGTCGATGGCTTCTGTGATGGACTGGGCTGTGTTCACAATTCTCTGCAACCTCTTATGGTCCTGGACAGAGCAGTTGCTGTACCAAGACGTGATGCATCCAGATAGAATGCTTTCTCTGATGCATCTGTAAAAAGGTAGTGGAAGTCCTTTTGAACACGCCAGATTTCCTTAGCCTCCTGAGGAAGAAGAGGTAATGTTGTTTCTTCTTGACTGTTGCATCAACATAGGTGATCCAGGACAAATTGTTGGTCACTGTTACACTTAGAAACTTGATGCTATTGACCATAACCATTTCAGCTCGGCTGATGTAAAGAGGGCCGTGCCCTCCAACTTGCTTCCTGAAGTCGATGATCAGCTCTTTAGTTTTGCTGTCCGGATTGTCCAGATCTTGTTACATTTGATCATGCACTACTTCAGTATCTGAAGAGTTACAAATAATGCTGAACATCGTCAATCGTCAGCGAACATTGATTCCAGTTTTGTTAAGGCTCCTTGACTCCATACTCAGTCAAATGCAGCCTTGATGACAAGGGCTGTCACTTTCATCCAACCTCTGGAATTCAGCTCTTTGATCCATGTTTGAACTAAGCTGACTGGCCCTGACAGAACCCAAAGTGGCCGTCACTGAGCAGGGGCTGCTTGATAATATTATTGATGACACTTCATTGACGATCATGAGTTAATTGATGGAGCGACAATTGATTGGGTTGGATTTGTATTATGCTTTTTATGTACAGGACATAACCTGGCAAGTTTCCACATTGTCCAATAAAGCTAGTGTTGTAACTGTATTAGAACAGCTTGGATCCAAAAGTGCAAGTCTTCACTACTACTGCCTGAATGTTATCAGGATCCACAGCCTTTTCAGTATTCACTGCCTCCAACAGTTTCTTGATAACACGTGGAATGAATCGAACTGGCTGAAGACTGCTATCTGTAATGCTGGGGACCACTGGAAAAGGCAGAGATGGATCATCCACTTAGCACTTCTGGCCAAAGATTGCTACAAATACTTCAGCCTTATCTTTTGCACTGATGCGCTAGGCTTTTTCATCATTGAGCATGGGGATATTTATGGAGCCTCCTCCTCCATTGAGTTATTTAATGGTCCTCCACCCTCCACGATTGAATATGGCAGGACAGCAGGGCTTAGATCTTATCTGTTGGTTGTAGGATCACTTAGTTCTGACTATTACCTGGTGCATATGATGTTTGGCATGCAAGTAGTCCTGCTTAGTAGCTTCACCAGGGTGACACCTCATTTTTTAGGTCTGCCCAGTGCTGCTCCTAACATACCCTCCTGCACTTGAACCAAGGCTGATCCCCGGCTTGTTGGTAATGATCGAGTGGTGAATATGCCAGGCCATGAGGTTAAAGATTGTGCTGAGGACTATTCTGCTGCTGTTGCTGGCCCACAGCGCCTCATGGATGCCCAGTCTTGAGTTGCGAGATCTGTTCAAAGTCTGTTCCATTTAGCACAGCGATAGTGCCACACAACACGGTGGAAATTATTCTCAATGCAAAGGTGGGACTGTGTCTCCATAAGGACCATGCAGTGGTCATTCTTACAAGTATTGCCATGGACAGATGTATCTGTAGCCAGCAGACTGGTAAGGATGAGATCAAGAATGTTCTTCCCTCTTGTTGGCTCCCTCACCACCTGATACATAACCAATCCAGCAACTACGTGGTTTATGGCCTGACCAGCTTCATCAGTAGCACTGCTGCTCAGCCGCTCTTGTTAGTGGACATTGAAATACCCCAGAGTACATTTTTTGTCCTTACAATCCTCAGTGCTCCCCCAAGTATTGTTCACTATGAAGAGTACTGATTCATCAGCCGAGGGAGGACAGTACGTGGTAACCAGCAGGAGGTTTCCTGACCCATGTTTAAATTGAAGCCACAAGATGTAATGGGGTCCAGTGACAATGTTGAGGGCTCCCATGGCAACTCCCACCCAAGTGTACGCCATTGCACTGCCACTTCTGCCAGTGGGACAGGACATATCCAGGGATGGTGCTGCTGGTGTCTGGGACATTACCTGTAAGGTATCATCCCATGAGTATGTCTATGTCAGGCTGTTGCTTGACTTGTCTGTGAGACAGCTGTCCCAATTTTGGCACTAGAATAAGGAGGACTTTGCAGAGTCAACAGGGCTGTTTCTGCTTTTCCTACCTAGGTCGCTGCAAGGTGATCTGTCAGATTTCATTTCTTTAAGATTTTATAGCAATTGGTAAGACTGAATGGCTAGCTAAGCCATTTCAGACAGCAACTGAGAGTCAACCACATTGCTGTTCTCTGGAGTCACATGTAAGCCAGATGAGGTGAGGATAGCAAATTTCCTTCCCTGAATAACATTAGTGAACACGATGGGTTTTTCTGACAACTGACAATGGTTTCATGGCCATTGGTAAATTCTTAATTCTAGATTTTTTAAAACTTGAATTAAAATTCCACCATCTGTTGTGCAGGATTAAACCCAAGTCCCAAGAACATTATAAGATAATAAAATGTGAGGCTGGATGAACACAGCAGGCCAAGCAGCATCTCAGGAGCACAAAAGCTGACGTTTCGGGCCTAGACCCTTCATCAGATGAAGGGTCTAGGCCCGAAACGTCAGCTTTTGTGCTCCTGAGATGCTGCTTGGCCTGCTGTGTTCATCCAGCCTCACATTTTATTATCTTGGAATCTCCAGCATCTGCAGTTCCCATTATCTCTCTCCCCAGAACATTAGCTGTATTTCTGGATTAACAGTCAAGCGCTAATACCACTACGCCATTGTCTCCCCTGTGGATCATGAGGAGGATTGCCAGAGGATACAGCACGATATTGACAGGTGTGAGAGACTTGGGCAGAGAAACAGCAGATGGAATTTGAACCAGACTAATATGAAGTGATGCATGTTGGAAGATCTATCGCAGGAGGGAAGTACATAGTTAATAGAAGCATTAACATACAGAGGGATCTAGGTGTACAGGTCCACAGTTCCAAAAGTGGCAGTACAAATGGATAAAGTGGTTTAGAAGGCATATAGCATGCTTGCCTTCATCAGTCGTGGCATAGAAAATACACTCAACAAGTCATGTTGCAGCCACATTTGGAATATTATTCAGCCACATTTGCAATATTGCTTACAGTTCTGGTTGCTACACTACCAGAAGGATGCGGAAGCTTTGGAGTGGGCTTAGAAAAGGTTTACCAGATTTTACCTAGTTGGGAGGATAATAGCTGTGAGAAGAGTTTGGACAAACTTGGCTTGTTTTCACTCGAACATCAGAGGCTGAGGGACAACCATATAGAAGTTTTCTAAATTATGAAAGGCATGGATAAAATAGATAGTCGGAGCACTTTTCCTAGAGTAGAAATGTCAATTGCTAGGGGGCATAGATTTAAGGTAAAGCAGAAAAAGTTTAACGGAGACGTGAGAAGCAAGTGTGTTTTGTTTTACACATAGTAAATGCCCAAAACAAGCCACCAGAGGAGTTGGTGAAAACAGATATAATAGCAATATTTAAGAGGCATCTTGTCAGATATATGAATAGGCAGGGAAGAGGAATACAGACTGTGTACGGGCAAGGATTTTTTCGTTTAGAAATGTATGATGTGTTGGCGCAGGCTTGGTGGGCTGTATGGCCTATTCTTGTGCTGTACTGTTCTTTTTCAGTGTCACCAGTTGTTCTCAAAAATTTATATACAGATGCTACACAAGAATCTTCATTTAGCATGCATTTTTGATTGCTCAAACATTTAAAAACCCAGTATAAGAGGCAACTGTAAACTTGTAGCAGATAATCTACCAATTTCTGGAAGTCAAAATGCATTATACATTTTAAACTACGAAATTGTATACCTTTCTGAGCAGCATTGAGCTACATTAGGCTGTAGCAGTTGAAAGCAGCAGCTGATCAGGACCTTCTCTACAACAACTAGGAACTGGTAGCACATCTAAGGCTTTGCCAGTGTTGCTCGTATTCCGTGTAAAAATTTGTAACTATTATATTACGTTCCAGTGTACATATAGGAGCAGATTTCAGAATCTTTCAGATTGGATGTAGAGCAAAAGTATACTATATTCTTATTATTTTTCAATCAGAATGCTGTGAAGCACTGAAATTCACTATCCAAAATGGCTGTGGATGCTCAGTTGTCAAGTAGTTTAAGACTGAAATGGAGAGATTTTAGATTTCTTTCAGAATAAAGATTTAGCAGAAACGTAGAGTGGATGTCAGTCTCAGCAAGGAATTAAACTTTTGAATGGCAGTATACTCCCAAGCTCCTACTTATGACTGCCAGGAATATAGCACATTGTAAGCTGAAATCAGCTTAAAATCAGCTGCTTTCTCAATCTTTTTTTTAAACACTTGGTCATATTTTCCCTCTGGGGAACTGATACATCAGCAGTGTAGCTGTGATTACAGCTGGAGGTTTCTTTACATGGGCAGTTGCACAACTCCTTGAAGGAGATGCTAAACTATATCGGAAAAACAAGGAAGGAAATAAATTTATTTTTCAATTTTTTAATTTGTTTTAAAAATTCACTTGGGAGTTTTGCATGTTGGAATATTCTGTATGCAGGAGATGGTATTAATTGAGTCTAACAAATTAACTACGATTTGCATAGCATCTTCCTAATATTCAGGGTATATTTCACAGATGTCAGCTGCCTGTAAGCTCCTGAATATTTTGTGCGTTTTGTTTTCAGATCTGTATTAACTTGCCTGTACTTTGCACAAAGCCTACCTGACTTGCCAATTATTGGCAACATCAGCAATGGTTTTGCTTTATTTAATGCACCATCTGTTCATATATTATAATGAACTGAGGCACTCAGGTCACTGGACTGCTGATGGAGCAGGTGATACTTTGACCATGGAGCATGTATTGTAGATTTACCAGAACAGTATTTGGGCTACAAGGGTAAAATTACAAGGACAGCACACATGTGGGTGGCACAGTGGTTAGCACCTTGCCTCACAGTGCCGAGTTCAATTCCAGCCTTGGGTGACTGTCTGTGCAGAATTTACATGTTCCACCCATGTCTGTGTGAGTTTCAGCTAGGTGCTTCAGTTTCCCCCCACAGGTTACGTGGATTGGCCATGCTAAATTGCCTGTAGCCTCCATGGATGTGCAGGCTGAGTGGATTAGCCATGGGAAATGCAAAGTTGCATCAATATGGGGAGACGGGTCTGGGTGGGATGCTCTTCACAGGATCAGTGTAGATTCAATGGGCTGAATGGCCTACTTCCACACTGTAGGGATTCTATGACTTTAGGATTTATAAGGTTAAAAATGACGACCAGCGTTTCCAAAACATTAAGGGGGACAGATATGGTAGTTAAGATAAACTATTTCTGCCAGTCGAGGAGACTTAGGATTCGGGTTATAAAGACCGAAATCAAGTTAAATAAATTCACACAAAAAGTGGAAGTTGTTTGAATCTCTTCCGCAAATTTATTTTACGTCAGATTGTTATCGACAAGTATTAAATGATATGAGGCAATGCGAGCCAAGATTACACAAGATGCACAGCACAGAAACAAGTACATGGTTTGCTGTACTTGTGACGGGACGGTGCACATCATTTAAATATCAGCCTCATCCGCCATTCCCTTCTACCTCGCATAGTCATCAGATTTCCCCTCAAATGCATCGAAACTACTTGCCTCCACTACTCCTTGCGGGAAGGAGTTCTACATCTTCATCACCGGCCGAGTGAAGAGAATTTCACAGTCATAGGGTCAGTGACCTTTTGTGTCGACACTGATCATCAAGCATCTACTCTAATCTTATTTTATCCACATTTAGCCCCGAGTCTTGCATGCTATAGCGTTTCAACTGCTCATCCAAATACTTA
The DNA here is from genome assembly GCF_030684315.1 of Stegostoma tigrinum. Taxonomy (NCBI): domain Eukaryota; kingdom Metazoa; phylum Chordata; class Chondrichthyes; order Orectolobiformes; family Stegostomatidae; genus Stegostoma; species Stegostoma tigrinum. The sequence goes on from NC_081371.1 coordinate 51,159,331, forward strand.
AGTGTCTTTCGGATTCTCACCTCTACCAAAGTTTAAGGCAGTGAGTTCCAGACACCCAGCTTCTGGATGATTTCCTCCTCCTTCACCTTCCTTTCCACTCCAAACCACTTGTTCTTTACCTTAACGGTGCCTTCGGTTGTCCCGTATCTAATTTATCCGTTTATAGGTTTATGCACCTCAAGCCTTTATTCTGAATTTCCAGGTTATTGAACAAGCAATTCGTCGACCAGCAGAGCGGCCCAAAGAAGTCGCACCGAGGAAGGCACAGCTCCCATCGGATCTACAGCATTACAAGATAATAAAATGTGAGGCTGGATGAACACAGCAGGCCAAGTAGCATCTCAGGAGCACAAAAGCTGACGTTTCGGGCCTAGACCCTTCCTCTCTGATTCTCCAGCATGTGCAGTTCCCATTATCTCGGATCTCCAGATTTACAGTTTAGGTGGAAGTGGGGAAGCACTTACCAGTTCCCTGTCGTCCCAACTTTACAACCTTCAACTTGTTGTTGGGGGATGGAAGATGATGCTTCACTCACAATCGTCCCTCCTGCCGTAACGAAGCAACAACGTTCGTTCCGCCCTTCAATATGCACACACAGACCTTCACTCCACGGATCGTTCAGCGACTGCATCCTCCATCCGTTAACCACAACGAACTTTAAAACAACCACCGAGATAACATGCGCTGCCGGAAAGGCCCATTTCCCTCTACATCCACTGACAATATTTGCCTTACCTCCCTTCGACTCTGAGCCGCCGGCAACAGAAACCGCTAGGAATGGAACCTCCAGCTCAGAATCTATTAATGGTGACAAGGGGGGGCAGAATAAGAGATATGAGATGTGAATGATCTTTAATTTAATGTAGAGAATGACTAAAAAATAACTAGTTATAGAATATTTTATTTATATTAAATGAGGAACTTTGAGTGCACGTCTTTGACCTTAATGACGCATACAATTTCTGTAGGTTCAGTCTCCCACCCCTCCTTCTTGCGCGGAAGCACGTTATTTGGTGGGGTCTGGGCCTCGTGCGCCCCCTGTAGGAGCGGGCGGGCGGCCCCTTTTGTTTGGCGGGGTTGACGAGCTCCCACTTTTCCCTCAGAAACGGCGATGGAGGCGCAGAGACTGCTCGAAGGCCCGAGGCTGTCGTCCGAGTACTTTCAGAATTGGTGAGCGAGCGAGCGGCGGCCGGGGGATGAGGGGGAAAGCAGCCAGCCGCTGCGGGGCTCAGGCCTCGGTCTTTACCTCCTCGAACACTTCCGCATTTCTGTCGATCCTGGCGCACGGTCTCAATTCTCTTCCCCTCTTTGTGTTCACCCCTAGGTACGGGAGCTCCGACCCGCTGCCGCCGCGTCTCCAGCAGGCCCAGTCAGCCACAGGGCCCGATCCCGACAGTCTGGAGGAGGCCGCAGCCCCGCCGACAGAGGCCGGACAAGGTAAGCGTGTCCAGGACTGAATGGAAGTATTTTCTCTTCCGAAATTCGCCGCAGAACATCAACAATAAAACTAAAACTCCGCCTGGAAAACAGATGTTAAACATAAAATTGCACCTCTTTCTGCGGCCTGTTGACTGTCTGAATAAGGCCAGGAAACTAGATTTCTTCTGTTTAGACGAGCAATGACCCGTTTTACACCTTTGGTAAAAAGAAATCTCAAGGCGCTTTACAGGAATATAAGATAAATTTACACCTAGCCACGTAGAGTGTTGTTATATCAGGTGACCGAGAGCTTGGGCAATGGAGTTGGTTTTAAGGACTGCCTTCAGAGAGGAACGCAAGGAAAAGAGGATTATGAGACCTTGATAGTTAGGGAACAGCCGCCTTTGGTGGCAAAGCTAAAATCAGGCATGTTGAAGAGATCACAATTGGAGGAGTGCAAGTATGTCAGAGGGCTGGAGTTTCCATAGAAGGGTGAGGGGCTCAAAAACAGTGGGAATTTTTTAAATGGGATGTTACTCAAAGGTGAAAGCAAAGTAGGTGAGTGAACACAGGTGAGGGGTGAACAGGACTTGGTAAAAGTCACAGGCACAGCTTTCAATTGCTTCGAGCTTATTTGGAATGGAAAGTCTGAGGCTCAGTACATCAGGAGCTTATTAAAACAGTTGATTCTAGAGCCTACAAGCATCAATAACAACAACAGAAGGACTATGGTAGCAGGGTAGGTTTGGAGATATACATTCATATCATGCTTTGATATAACACCAAGGTTACGAAGAGTCTGGTTCTACCTCGTAGTTGCCAGGGAGAGGGGCAACATTAAAGGCTAGGGGGTGAAATTTGGGTTGATGTTTGATAATGGTTTTTGCCTTACCACTGTTTAATTGAATGAAATTTGTGCTGATTGAACTCTGTCAGACAAGCAGTTTGAAAATGAGAGAAGATGGTGGGATCAAGTGAGGTATAGCTTTGTCTCATCAGCGTGTATGTGGACAGCAAAACTATATTTCTGGATGATGTTGCTGCAATGCATATGTAAGTGAGAAACAAAACATGGTCAATTATAGACTCTTGGGGACACCCAAGGTACAGTGGCACAACTAACAGCTATTGTAGATGATCTGTTGACAATGATAGATGAGTAAGAGTGGAGCTGGGTGAGAGTGGCCCCGTCTGTTTTGGAAGAAGGTTTGGTTAATCCAAGTGCTTGCAAGCATCTCAAGAGGTTGACAAGAGATCATCTATCATTGTCAAAATTACTTAGGATATTTGAATAAGGCAGGCAGCAGCGTATTCACAGACTTGAGAGAGTAAAGGGATGTTGGAGATGGGTAGTTTTAGAGCTGAAGAAGTCAAACTTATGGGGTCTCAAACTTGATTGAGTTTTTTTGCGGAAGTAACATAGATGATTGATGAGTACAGGGCAGTGGATATTGTCTGCATGGACTTTAGCAAGGCCATTGACAAAGTCCCTCATGGCAGCCTGATACTGAAGTTGAAGTCACATGGGATCCATGATGAGCGGTAAGATGGATACAGAATTGGCGACATCGTAGAAAACATAACATAGCTGGTGGAGGGGTGTTTTTCTGACTGGAGATCTGTGACCAGTGGTATTCCACAGGAATCAGTGCTGAGACTGCTGTAGTTTATATATTTAAATATAGTAATATATTTAAATGATTTGTAGGAGAAAGTAGATGGTCTGTTTAGTAAGTTTGCAGATGACACAAAGATGGGGCAGCTGCGGATAGTGGGGAGGATTGCCAGAGGATACAACAGGGTATACATAGGCTAGAGGCTTGTGCCGAGAAATGACAGGTAAAATTTAATTAGGACAAATGCGAGATCGTACATTTTGGAAGGCGGAGCTGATTCTCAGAAAGATCAGCCATGATTTTCGTGAATGGCGGGGCAGGCTCGAGGGGCCAGATGGCCTACTCCTGTTCGTAATTCTTATGTTCTTATATGATTTCATGATGTTGCCTCCAAACAAAATCTACAACATCATTATATTTTTAATCATTTTACCATTTTGTTGCATCATGGATAATTCTTTTTAATTGCATGATATTTAAGTATTGCTGAAAAAAGACACATCTTGTTGAAATTTATGACATACTTTCTTGCAAAAAATACTAAAATAAAGGAAACACAATATTTTTACTAAGAAGACAGTGCTTATTGTTTGGTTTCTGGACACTGATTGGTATTACCATGGACAGTTCACTATGAATTGAAACAAAAACAGAAGTTGCCAGACCTGCTGAGCTTTTCCAGCAGCAGCAACATCACAGATTCCCTGTGGTGTGGAAACAGGCCATTCGGCCCAACAAGTCCATACTACCCCTCCGAAGAGCATCCCAACCAGACCCATTCCCCTACCCCTGATTTTCCCCATGCCTAACCCACCTAACCTAAACATCCCTGGGCACTATGGGCAAATTAGCATGGCCAATCCACCTACCCTGCACATCTTTGGACTGTGGGAGAAAACCGGAGCACCCGAAGGAAACTCACGCAGACATGGGAAGAACGTGCAAAGTCCACACAAACAGTCACCCAAGGCTGGAATTGAACCCGTGTCCCTGGCACTGCGAGGTCGCAGTGCTAACCACTGAGCCATTGTGCTTTCCCAAACCCCCACAGACAGTTGACCAAGGCTGGGATTGTACCCGGGTCCCTGGGTGTTGTGAGGCAGCAGTGCTAACCAATGAGCCACCATTGCCACCCAAACTATCAGCTGCACTCGAGGCAGAACTGAGGGAGGATCACCAGACTCGAAACATTAACTTTAATTTCTCTTCACAGATGGTATCAGACCTGCTGAGCTTTTCCAGCAACTTCTGTTTTTGTTTCTAATTTACAGCATCTGCAGTTCTTCAGGTTTTCACTAGATATTAATACTTGACAATTAACTGTCAAGGTTTGTTTAAATTTTTAAACTAGACAGGTTGACTCTGTTTGGTCGAGACATATCATTGGGTTCCATGAGCGATGTGTCTTCAATGGAATGACACCTAATTTCCTATGCCTTGCAAATTTCTGATTCATAGATGATTCATATATGCATCTGCAGCTGCGTATAAGCATTTCCTCACATGTCATATTGGGCTGCATCTTGTGCTCAAAGTCATCTTTGAAATGGAACAGTCATTTCAGCTGTTTTTCTGCAATGTCCTAGTTAAGAAATCAGTCTTTTCTGTACTGCTGTCTACCACATACATACCTTCACTTGTCAATGTGTGTTGGATTTGAGCCACTTGTTCAATCCGCAAGCTTGATGCTGAAACAGGCACATTGGCACTCTGTGTAATTTAATTGCTAACCTGATCAAATCATTTCTCACTGTGTATTCTACATAGTCATAAGTGTGCTTAACACCATCACTTTTGGTATTGGAAAGTATCCATTCTTCCTCTGATTACCTGGAAGGTAACCACAAGTAATTTTTGCCTCAAGCTGGATGCTGCAGTCAAGCCAAAAGAATGTTTTGCTTATCACACAAATGAATATTGTGGTAAAACAAAATTCGGTGCCATCTTAATGCTAGGCCTTCCTGCAATATTACAGGTTATGTTAAACTGTGTATCCTTTTACCTGTTTTACAACTTCAAGGTACTCACTAACCCAACCAGCTAAACTCAGTGTCCAAGATTAGACTTGATTCTACAAATAGACAACATTTACTACATTTTCTTGTATGTGTGAAGCATTTTGCTGAAAACCAACTGTTGTAGTAATAGAGATAATGGGAACTGCAGATGCTGGAGATTCCAAGATAATAAAATGTGAGGCTGGATGAACACAGCAGGCCAAGCAGCATCTCAGGAGCACAAAAGCTGACGTTTCGGGCTTAGACCCTTCATCAGAGAGCAATGTTGCTGTTGCATTTGGGTAATGCTGCTGTGAATCTGACTGTTGAATTTTTTTAAACTCTTTTGCCCTCTCTTGATGCTATCCATTGAGTATTTTAGCAAACTAAGGAACTATAAGTATTAATTCTGCATTATTCACTGGAATATGTCATATCTTAACTGGCAGAAATCAGAAATAATTCACCTTTTACATTCCTGGTGCTATGTGCACAGTTAATCAGCTAATCCTGTATGCTTGCTAATATATCATCCACAACATCATGAGCTCTTATCTTATGCAGTAATCTTTAATGTGGTACTTTATTGGATGCCTTATGGAAATTAAATACATCACATCTACTAGTTCCCCTTTATCCACCCTGCTTACTACATCCACTGAGAACTCTAATAAATCAGTCAACTGTTCCTCTCTTAAAGCCACGTTAACTTCTTGGTTTTTTTTGATTTTGTAAATGTCCTGATGACCCTCCTCAACATTGTATTATAGCGTTTTCTGAAAGACTGATAGATCAACTGGTCTCTTATTCCTGCTTAAATATAGGCAAAACACTGTAGATGCTGTAAAGCCGAAACAAGCACAGGGAATGCTGGAGAAACTAACCAGGTCTGGTAGCATGTTTGTAGAGAGAAACTGAGTTACCATTTTGAGTCTTCTTTTTGACTCTTCTGAAACGTTAATTCAGTTTCTGTCTCTACAAATGCCGCCAGACCTGCTGACAATTTCCCTAGCATTCTCTGTTTATACCATTCCTGTTTTCTGTCTGTCTTCTTTCTTGCATAAGTGTGCCACTTTTCAAATCCACTTTGATCCTTCCAGAGTCTAGGAAATTTTAAGCTACATGCAAAAATCACAATCATTCAGGACTTGGTGCTACTATGCTCTTTCAGCAGCTCAAAAACGTAAAAGAGGAAGACCTCCAGGACAACAAAAAAATAAGACTGAGAAAAATAAGTCTGAGGGTGCAAGCACCAAACGAAGCAAAACCAATGGGAACTCGGGAGGCAAGCAAGAAAAAATCACTGATGCTTTTAAAGTCACAAAAAGAAAAATCGATCGTTTCAATGGAACAACCGAAGCTGAGCTTTTAACAAAAACCTTACCAGATATATTGACCTATGGTTTAGACATTGTGATTGTAAGTTATGTTTCTCATTATTTTAATGAATTTGACTTAGTCTTAAGAAAAAATTACAGATTTTTAGTTCAAAAGCAACACATTCTGAAACAAAACGGTGTCAGATTTTGAAATGAATGATACAGATTCTTGTGTGTTTCAACAAAGTAGCCAAACATAAGGGTGGCTTTTGTTAGCTTCCTTTAATGGGGATGATAAAGATTAACTCTAAGGAAGTGGAATTATGCAATTATTCATTCCACTAATAATCCATTTTTATAGGTCTGCAGTTTAAGTGTGATCATATTGAAAAGCAGCCTTGGAACTGTGGCTGTCACCATAAATCAATAATTTCAATCATTTTGGTCTAGAAATTGTTAAATGTTCATATGTTTCAATTAACAGAATTTCATTGTCTATAATTGTTTACTTAGGTAAAGTCTCGCTTTTCAAATTTTATGGTTTAGTTTTTTTAAATGATTGCTGTATGATACAAAGATACAATGTAAAAAAGAATCCCAAAGCATTCACAAATCTTTGCAAAATTCTTAAGCATTCACAACTACTCAAAGGAATGGTGAGTTTGATTAGACACCAAAGACAAGATCTTTGTATGGAGGCAGAGTACAGGACTAAGTGCTAAATGAGTATATTTTTTGTGACAATACCCTAAGTTGTTCTTCTGTTGGCAGCAAGTGTTTATTCCTATTTGTTTATAATTTATGAAATAGCAAGACTGGCCAGACCCAATTTTCCAAAAGTTATAAATTTAGCTTAAAGGTATTTCCTTTAGGAAACAAGGTAAAACCCTGTTTTATTACACACCTCTGGAAGAGGTGGGAATTGAATCTGGACCGCCTGGCCCAGAGGTACATGCAATGCCACTACATCACAATAGCCCTAAAGATTTAGCTGAATATATAATGGTAATGAGGGAATGGGGTTCATCTGTTGCTGGTTTGTGATTTAAAGTTCCCAGATGGAGAGGGAAACCTTTTATTGCTCAAGTTGTTAATCATAGAGGTTTAAGATTAGTTTTCTTTAGATATACTGGCAACAGAGACCATTTCCTAGACTGTTATTCAGACCAGTGCCTTGACATCTTTCCCTGTTTTCACGCTGAGATTACTGAAATATGCTGATGGTTTAATTCTGCCTAGTAAATTTTGTGACTTTGCAAGAAGATTTGGGGCAGCATGGTGGCTCAGTGGTTGGCACTGCTGCCTCAAAGCACCAGGGACCCAGGTTCAATACCATCCTTGGGCGTCTAACTGTGTGGAGTTTGTGTCTGCGTGGGTTTCCTCCAGGTGCTCTGGTTTCCTCCCACAGACCAAAGATGTGCAATTTAGGTGGATTGACCATGCTAAATTTCCCATAGTGTCCAGGGATGTGCAGACCTGGTAGAATGGCCATAGGCAATGTAGGTTACAAGGATAGAGTGGGGAGATGAGTCTGGGTGGGATGCTTTTTGGAGTGTTGATGTAAACTTGATGGGCCAAATGGCCTGCTTCCACACTGTATGGACTCTGTGAAATGTGGCAGCGTAATGGAGGTGGCAGGAAAGTATTGTGCTTGGCTGGCTTAATGAAACCCAATTAGATACGGAATGGCAGCTGTAGTTTCTTATAAGGTAAATCCCTTATCTATATGGACCAGAGAAAGACCGGTGCCTTCCTGTTCATTGTCATTGTAACACGAGACCACTTAACCCATCAAGCCCATGCCAGTACTCTAGAACAAATCAGTCAGCCCTATTCCCTCACTCTATCACCTGTGTTGCAACGTTATTCCTCTTCACTGCCTCTTCAGTTTCTTTTCAAAATCATTGTTTTACTTTCACTACCCTCAACAGTAGCAGTGGTAGAGATGAGAACATGATTGGAGTTGTTGTGGTTTTGTTGAAGCCTCTCTGGCAATGCCGACATTTGTTGCCCATCCCTTCTTGTCCGTCTGAAAGTTTTTTTTGTGAGCTGTCTTCCTGAACCACTGCAGTCCAGTGGGGGGAGTGCTTGGATTTTTAATCAACAACAGTAAAGGAACGATGCTATAGTTTCACGTCCAGATGTGTGAGACTTGGAGGGAACTTGCGAGTGATATTGTTCCTGTGTATCTGCTTCCCTTGTTCTTCTAGACGATAGATGTTGCAGTTTTGAAAGATGCTTTTGTCTGGTCACGTCGTTGCATTGTTTACAATGATGGTACACTGCAACCACCTGAGGTTGGGGTGCCAATCAAGTGAGGTGACTTGTCCTCGGTGGCATTAGTTTCCAACCATTGGAGAGAATTCCTTCACACTCCCAATTTGTGTCGAATAGGTGTTGGGCAGCCTTTGCAGCGGCGGAGGTTGTGTCACTCACCACACAATTCCCAGCCTCCAAGACTGGTGTCGCAGATTTGGAGGACTAACTAACACAAACCATTTTTTGTGCATCTCCAAGTATTTTTAACCACAATCATAGCTCAGCTGCAGAGGAGGGGGGAGGAGGAGTGGAAGAACAATAAAGGATTTAATAATTTTTGGAACAAGAGGACCTTTCTGCAGTTGAAGATGGGACTCCAATAACTTACTTAACCAATCCTGTCAACAGGGAGGCAATGTTGTCTAGTGACTGCAGTGTATTCTTACAGGCAGGGTGAATAGCCAGAGCTCTTGATCCACATTGGTGGCAATAACCCTATGTAGGAACAGGATGAGGTTCTGAAAACGTGTTTTAGAGAGCTACAAAAGAGATGGAAATTCAGGATTTCAATGATGTTAATCCTCAGATTACAGCCTATGCCACGTTCTAATGAGGACAGAAATAGGAGGATACACATAATGAATATATATCTAGGATATTTGATATCTAGGGAGGAAAGGAAAAGGAGGTGGGACTGCAGTGGTTCAGGAAGATAACTCTCAAAAAACTTTCAGAACGACAAGAGGGAAAGAAACAAATGCTAGCATTGCCAGAGGTGCAAACATCCGAAGAATCAATTAAACAAAACCACATTAACTCCAATCACATTCTCCTCCTTTCTACCACTGCTACTGTAGAAGGTAGTATAAGCAGAAAGCAGTGTTGATAAAAGATGAGACCCGTACATTAGTACAAGAGGATCAGTTTGATAGAACTAAGCAATACCTAGGGCAACAAGTACATTATTGAGAGCTGATTATAGGCCCCTAAACAGTGCTGATAACATACATCATGGTATAAGTCAAGAATTTAGAATTATATGTAACAAGGCTATTGCAGTAATGCTATGGAAGATTAATTCTTGGAATGTATACAAGGTTTTTCCCCTACATTAGAACATTGAACAACCAACTGGAAATTGGGTTATTTTACATCTACTTTTGTACAGTGAGAAAAGGCTAAGGATCTCATTGCAAAGGAGCCTTTAGAAAAGAGTGAACCAAAACAAAGTTGCTGGAAAAGTTCAGCAAATCTGGCAGCATCTCTGAAAGAAAAAGCAGAGTTAACGTTTCCGGTCTAGTGACCCGAAGATTCTGAGGAAGGGTCACTGGACCTGAAACATTAACTCTGTTTTTCCCTTCTCAGATGCTGCCAGATCTGCTGAGCTTATCCAGCAACTTTGTTTTTCTTCCTGATTTACAGTGTCAGTTCTTTCAGTTTTTATTTAGGAAAGAGTGATCATGATATGCTAAAATTTTACATTTATTTTGACAGTGATGTAGCTTAATCCGTAATCAGGGTAAGGAAACTACAGTGGTATGAGGGGAAAGTTGGCTGTGGTAGTTCAGGAAACATTTAAAAGGTATGATGGTAGACAGGCAGTAGTTTGGATTTAAAGAATTAATGCATGCTTGAAAACAATTTTACATTCCTTTTAATGTGGCCAAGTGCTGGAAAATGGGATAGGTGTAGATAGGTCAGTGCAAACTCAATGATCATTAGGGCCTCTTCTGTGCTGTGTGACTGTGACTCTATAACACATAAATTCTGAATAGTGAAACGATTCTACTTTGACAAACAAGAACTTAAAGATTATGTTAGGTCAAAGGAAATGCTTTTAAACTTGTCCAAAAAAAAGTGTGCCTGGAAATTAGTATGCCTCAGAATTCAGCTAAGGAGGACTGAGGAACTGATAAAGGAAGGGAAAATAAAGCATCAATGTAAACTAGTGCAAACATAAACTATATAACATCGTACAATATGAAAAAACACTGACAGGTGTGGGTCTTAGAAGCAGGAGAATTTATAATGGCAAATAAGGAAATAGCAGCGAAATAATGCAAATACTTTGTCTTCATGGAGAAAAATACAAAATAACCTCCCACTGACATGGAGTGAAAATTAGTTAACTGAAACCAATAGAGATAAATCTAGTAGAGTTAAATCAGCCACTCTCAGGTTGGCAGGCAGTGACTATTTAGATACTGCAAAGTATTTGGACCTCAGCTACTCAATCTATAATCAGTAATTTGGATGTGGGGACCAAACATAATGTTTCCAAGTTGCTGGTGACCCATAACTAGGTGAGAATGTAAATTGTGTGGATACAAAGGGGCTTAAAGTAGGTTTAAACAGATTAAATGATTGTTCAAGTGCATGGCATGTGGGATGTAACATACAAAAATGTCAAGTTTTCTACTTTGATAGGAAAAAAAAAGAAATGCAGCATTTTCTTTTTTAAAAAAAAATAAGAGTTGAGAAGTCTTGATGTCCAATGGGACCTTGGTATCCTTGTTAACAAAGTGTAGAGCTGGATGAACCTCTTGGTATCCTTGTTCTTGAGTTACTGGAAATTAATGTGCAGATGCAGCAATCAGTTGAGAGGCAATTTTGAGCTGGCCTTTATCACTAGAGTTGTAAGTACGGGAATAGTAATCTCTTGTTGCAGTTGTCTAAATCCTTGTTGAGATGACACCTTGCCCATGGATGGGGTGCAACGAAGGTTTGCCACACTGGTCTCTTGCATACTGGCATTGTCCTCTGGGAGACATTTAAAGTAGCTGGGCCTGTGTTTTCTGGTGTTTGAAAGAATGAGAGATAATCCCTTTGAAACATACAGAACTCCTGCAGGGTTCAACAGGGTAAGAGCAGGAAGGATATTTTCCCTCAATAAGGAGAGGAGCTATTTCGGACTGAGCAGGAATTTCTTCACTTATAAAAGCATAGAACTCTACAGGGCGGAAAGAGGCCATTTGATCCATAGTCTGCACGAACCATCTGAAGAGCATCCCACCCAGACCCAGCCCTCTACCCCACTACCCCACATTTACCATGACCAATCTACCTAGCTCTATGGATGATTTAGCATGACCAATCCACCTAACCTGCATATCTGTCGATTGTTGGAGAAAATCAAAACACCCAAAGGAAACCCAAGCAGGCAGTCGCCCAAGGCTGGAACCAAATCCATGTTACTGGCGCTGTGAGGCAGCAGTGCTAACCATTGAGCTGTCGTACCACACCTCAGGGCAATAAAACTTTGGCAGCCTTTACCCCAAAAGGCTGTGGAGGTTCTGATTTGAGAATGATCAACTCAGACAGAGATTTCTAGCTATAAAAGACATGAAGGGATATGGGGATAGTGTAGGAAATTGGTTAAAAAGTAGCATTCTGTGTAATTTTTCTTGCTGCTGCAAGGTACTCCAACGTCTGTATGCAACAGTGGCTTCCAGAAGCTAAATCCATGCAGTGACATGCTGATCAACGTGTATGGAACTTCCCAGCAGCTGCACGGCCACAGCTTAGAGGGAACGTTGGTTTCGAGGTAAAGAAACCATTATTTAGTTGAATGGCAAATAGCTTACTCCTAATTTCTATGTTCCACTGCTTCAAGAATACACTGAGAAATGCTTAAATGCAGGCTTTCCCTCTAACATGAAGAAAAGTATGAAGGAGAGAGTAAGTTATAACATTTGTATTGGAAACAGCTGTTAGTTACTCTTGTATTTTGTTGGCTTGCTTTAAATCTTCTATACTGGTGGCTAGAATAAGGCATTTTTGAGTGTCTGCCAAATCATTGTTTTTTTTCTACTTTTTGAAAATAGCATTTCTGAATTTGTTTTGAGTATCCTGAAGAATATAATATCTGGAAAGTTAGTTCAATGTTTTGGGTGAAAATTCCATCGAGAGCCTTTGGATATGATTGCACATTTCCTTAAGCAATGTGATATGTTTCCTGTGAAAGTACATTTCAAAATGGAAGCATATGCTTGGCTTCCTCTTTGCTGCTGCTGAAAGTACTTAGAGCAGAATTGGGCACAATGTTGATGTTCTTTTTCCTTGTGGAATATGTTGCTAATCAATGCTGTCCCATAAATTATTGGATACTTCTGCGAGAGTAAGTAGCATGAGTGTAACTGCAGTATCTTTGTTAGTATGTGATAGTGAAAAGACTGTATTTTTCTTGCCTGAAGAAATTCTGCTGGAGCTGTGAAAGCTGAATGTCAAGTATTTTTACTTACTCATAACCTGCTGGTTATAATTTCCTTTCCATTCTAAGTTGAGTCTGTTGTTTGTTTTAGATTGGAATTAACCCAGGGTTGATGGCAGCATACAAAGGGCATCATTACCCTGGACCAGGAAATCATTTTTGTAAGTTTTTGTATCTACACAAATTCTGTTGGCTGTTCTTAAGTCTTTTAGATATTTTAACATTTGTTTGAGTGGATTGTGTGATGAGCAAATCATACTGATTTTTACTGTTAGGTTTTTCAGAAGTGGACTATTGTCGTTTCTTAGTTATTATTCTCTAAGCTAGTTCATTTTATTATGACTGTCTCTTACTTTATATTCACACTTTAACCTATACCTTTTTGTTTATAGGGAAATGCTTGTTTTTGTCTGGTCTTATTGATAAGCCTTTAAATCATCTGGATGATGCTTCTTTACCAGAAAAGTATGGAATAGGTTTCACAAACATGGTAGAGAGAACTACTCCAGGAAGCAAGGACCTCAAAAGGTGATTCAGGAAAGCAAATTTAAAATTCATTTTTTGTTTCGGTTGGTACGAAAACATAATGTAAAAATTATTTGCATTTCAGCAAAGAGATTCGGGAAGGAGGAAAAATACTTTTGCAAAAATTACAGAAATTTAAGCCACGAATTGCTGTGTTTAATGGGAAATGTAAGTACGCGTGAAAATTTTAAAAAGAAAGTTCCGACAATAACTTAATATTCAATTTTTTTTAAACTATGAATGTCGAGTTACCAGTACTGGGAAACCCAATTTCAATACAAAACACTCCCATTATGTATAGCACTGAATAAAGCTGCTTCTGACTTAACATGAGGACAATCAGTCTGTGACGAATGCCTCTGAAGTAAAAGGTCTCTGTACTTTCAGCTCCTCCCAGAATATGAGTTTATTGAGGTTATTGACTAGCTCGCCAAGCTGTCTTGTTCTCATTCAGACGTTTCATCACCCTGCTAGGTGACATCATCAATTGTGCCTCCGATGAAGAGGTGTTATTCTACTCCGCTTGGAATTTGTACTGTTTGGTCCATTATGCTGAGTAGTTCAGCAGGCAAATCAACAACCACATCCATATCCCAAGCTACAGATCTCTGCCAACTGCTTACTATAATGGACCAAACAGTATAAATTCCAAGCGGAGTAGAATAACACCACTTCGTCGGAGGCACAATTGATGATGTCACCTAGCAGGGTGATGAAATGTCTGAATGAGAACAAGACAGCCCGACGAGCAAGTCGATGACCTCACCCACGATTCTCTCTGTACTAATTGATATAAATACAGAGGGCATGTGCATGGAAGACAACTTAAATTTATATTATCTGTCAAAAACAAATCACATTGAAAAGTTTCATTTTACACACCATTTACAGGCATCTATGAAATTTTTAGCAAAGAAGTTTTTGGAGTTAAGGTGAAGAAATTGGAGTTTGGGCAACAGCCGCACAAGATCCCTGAAGGAGAAACGGTAAGTACCTTAATATGATTTAATTTCCTTTGTACTTTTAAAATTTTGAAGTAAATAATGCTGTATTCCTATTTGGAGAACCCTTCTTCGCTTTCTCAAAGCCCCCAAACTTCTTGCTGTCTGATGACTCTCGTCAGTGCCTCTTGAATCTTTGCTGTAGGGAAGAAAATCTTCACATCTTTTGATTAGTATTCATAGATTAGGTGAAAAAGTATTTCTAGAAGTTGGTATTTGTTTTATCAGTAGCTCTTCCGTATGCATTTTAATTCAGCACATGATGTCACAAACCTTCAGGGAAGAGTGTGCTTGTAATCAAACCCCACCATTTCATGAATGGGATATAAATGACCAACTGAATTACTATGGACAACAAGGTGTAGAGCTGGATGAACACAGCAGAGCAAGCAGCATCAGTGGAGCAGGCAGGCTGATGTTTCGGGCCTAGACCCTTCTTCAGAAAATCTTCTAACTGAACTACTAAGGTGATTAATTTGCCTGATATGACTCCTATCTACAACAAAATTAAACTTAACTGGGTCTCATCAACAAGCAATAAACAAACATCCTATAACATGTGGGAAAACAAATTATTAATAACTACTGAGCATGCTTGAAGTACATTCTCTTTAAAGCACATTCATTCACAAATAGGAGCACCAAGACAGTTCTGCATGAACACCGTGGTGGAAAACTTGGGTAAAAAGGAGCCAGTTCTGTGGATCAAAAGTCTGTAGCTCAGGAGTGAAATGAAGTCCTCACAGTTATCATATAAGTCATAGAGTCATACGGCACGGAAACACACCCTTTAGTCCAACTTATCCATGCCAACCAGACATCCCAGTCTGACCTAGTCCCATGTGCCAGCATTTGGCTCATATCCCAGTAAACCCTTGCTATTCATACAACCATTTAGATGCCTTTTTAAATGTTATAATTGTACCCACTGTCTCCATTTCCTCCAGCAGCTCATTCCATATACACACCCTACCCTCTGTTACCCCTCAGATCCTTTTTATGTCTTTTTTCCCCCTCACCTTAAACCCTATGCCCTCTAATTTTAGACTCGCTTCTCCAACCCCCCCCCCCCCCCCCCCCACCCTAGGAAAAATACCTTGGCTGTTGACCTTATCCATGTCGCTTATGATTTTATAAACATCTAATTTTTCTTTTTGGAGATGAATCATATTGTTGATTGTAAGATGTTTGCAGATCCTTAGTTTGGTAGTCAGTCATTTGGACCTACAGCCATTACTTGAATGAAAAGTCATTTTCAGAATCTGAGTGGTGTTGCGAAGAACAAGAAAGAAAGAGATCTGTCTTTCTTGATGGCTTCTTGGAGGTCTACAACTTAAGTATCCAAAAGGTTTTTGCAAGGAAATGTTTCAGATCAAAGATACTTGACATCAGTTTATCTCTCAAAAGTTTCAAACCTACTTTGCTAAAAGTTACATGACCTTACTTAACCAACAAGTGAACACCACAATGCTCTACTTTTGACCTTTGAATTGTGAAGAATATACCAGATACATTCTCTGCAACAGCATGTTCCAAACACTCATTCTCCTTCTCACCTCCCCCCGCCCACCGCCGCCAACCCATTTATAAACTTTTTAAAGCACATCTTTACAATTGCCAATTTTCATTATTTTAGGTCAAAAAATCTATTTCCTTAACAGAAACTTGAGTTTTCCTTTAACTGATCTTCACTTTGCTGAAGGGAATCATCTGTGGTGTCTTAGTCCAGTGATTTTTTTTTTCAAGATTACATTTGTTCCTTTTCACAATACTTTCCCACATGGTAATCCATAAACTTATCCTGGCCAGTGATAAATCAAGATTAAGTGCAGAATCACTTGCTTCTCTGCAATTTCAGATTGATTTGGGAAAGAGGGGGTAAATAAACAATTTTCTTTAATTCCTTTTGTCTACCAACCTCCATTCTCCTCAACTCGAACAGCACTTTTCGTTGTCTAACTGTCCAGTCTATCATTGAACTTGCTCATTACGAAACACAAAACAAGTTGGGTTTATGTCTTTTTTCAAAGTATCTTATCTAAATTTGAGTAAAATTTTGCCTACCCTTCCAATTGCCTTTAAGTTCTGTATTCTCTGACTTTGATTTGCCTTGAGTTCTCCATTTTTTTAAAAAATATTAGAGTATCATTACTCTCATTTTTTCTGTTAATGCCACCTTCACCTCAAATGTGCTGGCTGCGTAAGTCTTCCTCTTGCTGTTACATTTTCCTGATAATGAAATTTCTTCAGAGACAAATACATTGCTTTAACTTTATTTCCAAGGTGGTCTATGTCATGCCTTCTTCAAGTGCAAGGTGTGCGCAGTTTCCTCGGGCCCAGGACAAGGTACATTATTATATCAAGCTAAAAGAACTACGAAATCACTTGAAGGGCATTAAAACTCCTACAGAGGTCACTGAAGTAGAATACTCATTTGACTTGCAAAAAGCTCAAGGTAAGTTGCCTGTAGTTGTAATTCGGATGAAAAGTCTTTAAGAGCAACCCGTGTCTATAACTTTTTTAAAAGTTTATTTCTTCTATTTACCAACTTCTGGTGAATTTTTTTTGATGGCACTGACTTGCTTAGATTGATTGATTGAAGTCCTACTTTCAATTGCACAGCAACTAGGTATTAACATAGATTTATACAGCGCAGAAACAGACCAATCCAACTTGTCCATGCCGATCAGATATCCTGAACTGATCTAGTCCCATTTGCCATGATTTAGCCCATTTTCCTTTAAACCCTTCCTATTTTTAAACCCATCTAGAAGCCTTTTGAATATTGTAGTTGTACCTGTCTACACTACCTCTGCCAGTTTATTCCATGCATACACCACCCTCTGCGTTAAAAAAAAGTTGCCCCTCAGGTCCCTTTTAAATCTTTCTCCCTCTCACCTTAAACCTATGCCCTCCAGTTTTGGACTCCACTACCCAGGGAAAAGGGCCTTGGGATTCACCCTATCCATGTCCCTCATAATTTTATAAACCTCTGAGGTCACCCCTCAGCCTTTGATGTTCCAGGGAAAATAGCCCCAGCCCAGTCATTCGCTCTCTATAGTTCAAACTCTCCAATCCCAGCAAAACTCTGGTCAATCTTTTGTGAACCTTTTCAAGTTTAACAACATCTATCCTACAGCAGAGAAACCAGAACTTAACATGGTATTCTAAAAGTGGCCTCACCAATGAAGGCAAACTTGCTAAATGCTGCCTTCGCCACCCTGTCTACCTGTGACTCCACTTGCAAGGAGCTAAGCACCTGCACCCCAATGTCTGTTTGTTTGGCAATACTCCTGAGAACCTTACCATTAGGTGTTTAAGTCCTGCCCTGGTTTGCCTTACCAAACTGCAAAGCCTCACGTTTATCTAAATTAAGTTTGATCTGCAGCTGCTCGGCCCTTGGGCACATCTGATCAGCGTTCCATCGTACTGAGATAGTCATCATCACTGTCTACTGCACCACCACTTTTGGTGCGATCTGCAAACTTAACAACTATTCTTCCATTATTCACCTCCAAATAAATGATGAAAAGCAATGGACCCAGCACCAATCCTTGTGGCACTCTGCTAGTCAGAGGCCACCAGTCCGAAAAACAACCCTATACCACCACCCTCTGTGTGCTACCTTCAAGCTAATTTTATATTCCAGTCAGCTGACTATTTCTTCTCTTCCCACCCCACCCCGGATCCAGTACAAAGCAAAGCACGTTTGAAGAATACGTGACCAGATACAGTAAGCTCCTGTAATGTCATTTTTAAGGACATTCAGAACATAATTCTAGTTTTAGGAGTTAATAACCTGTTTACTAGTGCACAAATTCACTCGACAGCCTATCAATATATAATGACATATCTTAAAAATAATGAATTCCCTGAAATGAATCCCATTCTTGTGGAAGGATTTTTGAACTTTAGAGCTTTGCATGTGAATTCTGTTGCATTCTGCTTTTCAAGAAAATTTAAATTCACACACTGATGTATGCATGGGTGTATATTATAACTGAGAATTCATGCCAGAAAAGAGTGTTAATCCTTTTTCTCTATATCCTTTAAATCCACTATCTGAAACTAGGTTAGACTAATTTTCAAAAATGCAATTGATCTACAAAAAAGAAATAAACCAGCCTTTTTAAGATGATAGGAAACCTTAATTCTGTGACCTCAGCTCATATGATTAGAGATTTTTGTCTGCCATTTAAACATGAAACTGATGAATTAAAATCAATGTCTGGAATAAAAGCTCAAAACTAGAACTTCAATAAATATGCCAATTCTGCTCAATCTCTCTTCGTTTCAGTAATACAAAGATCTTTAATTAGAGCTGACCTTTTCTTTGCTGAAGGATATAAGTCAACATTTTCCAACCTTATTGCTTGGGAGGCCACATTACAATTTTACACTCATTTGGGAGTGGGTAGGCAAATTTCAGAATGATGAGGTGGTCATAAGTATGAATTTCAGGGGACAATGTCTAAGATAATAGGCAATGCTTTGTAGATGCCGTTTTGGGGGATGGGGGTTGGAAGAGAAGACTGGTTGGGTATGTCACTAAATCTCACCCAGCTGCTCAGTTAGTTGACCTGTCACTCACCCAGCCAGCCAGCTATTCTAGGCTGTAATCACCTTAGGGTTTGGCTGGTATGCACCTAGCCAGCAGGCAGGTGAGCGCATGGCTTGTTGAATGAGACACAGTCAGCCTTCTCCTCCTCATCAAGATCTCCCTGTCTCCCCTCTCTCAGAGGTCACTAAGGGGTCTTGAGGCTCGCCTTATGTACCTATGGTCCTTCTTTGGATAATAAATACTTTCACTCAATGTTGCTAATTGGAAAGCTGCTGTTGCCTAATGAAGAGTTGATGTACCAGCAAAATGCTAATAACTGAAAAAAACTGTCCTTTCTAGGGCCTTTGAATATTTTAATTGAATTCCTTGTGACAAAACGCACGTCCGATACCAGTCCCACCGGTAGAAATATTTCCTCGTGAATCAGTAGAATTATCGCTGTCACTTGCTGCCTGGGATGATGGTCAAGCAAATAGTACATGAGCATTTGCTAATGTTGTTTTGTTAAGGCACAGGTTTGACTAATATTTGCACCCCCCATGCCCCACCACCCCGCAGCAGCCGGAGGCTCATTCCAAACAAGGCAGTGTCTCACGGTTCCCATTATGCTACAGTCCCCAGCCTCTGGCTGATTCAAAGCACATGTTTTTGCACTTTGCTCCTGCGATTACATGTAATTCCTCTCCCACATTTACTGCTGATCGTCATTCTAGTAAACTAGAGCATGATAAGAGAAAAATGACCTCCGATTGCAGGAGCAGCTCTGTTAAAAATCCCGACAAATGTAATCGGAACATTTTGAACAAAGGCTCGGCAAGCCAAGGTGAACCCCTTGCTGGGCTGCATGGTGACTTTTGGTCTACCTGTTGGGCAAGCCCAATACAGATGTAAGTGGTTATTAAATTAATGCAGTCTGTGGGAAAATCTGCCATCAATCAGGCACTTATCCATGACGAAACAAAGGAAAATATGCCCAAATAGTCATAATTGCAACATGCAGTGTTACCATAACTTACTACTTGTAACCATTGTAACTTTATAGCCAGTTTCTACAGAAGTTAAAGTTAATTTGTTGTCAGTTTTCACTGATGGAATATTGAATTCCAGTTAATCGGGCAAGCTGATTCCTGGTCTTCTGTTTTATTTGTCCAGAATGGTTAAGGTTTTGGTTTGTTCATAAGTTGTAGTAGTATATTAAATTTGTTCTTTAAATTCATAGTTTTTTTTATTATTTGTTTAAAAAAAACTTTACTGTACAATGTTCTAATTTGTCTATTAGCGGAAGCCAAGAAAATGGCAATTAAAGAGGAAATGTATGACCCTGGATATGAAGCTGCTTATGGTGGGTCATACATTGAAAAATCCACTGAAATCAATGGGCAGTGCAGTTTTGCTACAACTGAACTAGGTAAATGAGCAAAATGATTTCATTGTGAGTAAATCATCATGGTGTTTTATATTTCATATTGATGTAATTTGTATACCGAATGCTAAACGTTAACCTGCAGGATACTACTATAAGAAAATATATAACTCTTCGGCATTTTAAAATATTGCTAGTGAAGGAAGACTGCTATCCCTTTCGCATACTCTCATTTTACTCTTAGAACAAAACAATTTTGTATATTAAATTATTTTTGGAGAAAGGATTCAATCTTTGTTGTGATTTCTAACCACACTGGTTTCTAGTTGAACCTTGCATGTGCAGCCTGGTAATCCCTCCCAAGGATCCATTTGTCCCTGTTTTCAAAAAAAAATTGAAGATTTCAGGATATGAAAACCTAAAGCGATGATGTATTCTATCATATATAATTTGTGCTAAGGTCTGCATTACTTAAAAATATGTAGGCATCAGTTTTATTACAAGGAAGTAGTGACTAAATACATTTGGCCAATAAGCAATTTTAGATTGTCTATAGCAGAGATCCCAGAAATGCAGCCTGCATGTAAAGCAGGGGTTATATTCAAAACAAAAGTTCTGCTGAAATGATAATTTAGTGGCTGTAGAACAGAATTCCTGCAAAGATTGTGTCATTTAATTTTAAACAGGTCTCTTGCGGCAAACACATTTGGAATACAGGAGATGAGGAATTCAATACAAGACATGTAAATAGCAGGGGGTGCAGTTGGCATATGACTTTAGACCTTATAGCTTCCAAACTTACAGCAGAGGTTGTTTATCTGTTACTTCTGTATTTGTTGTAAACTAGTTTAAAGGATTGCTAACTAATTTTTCTTTAGTCTCTCATTGTTGTATCATGGAAACAAAAGTAATCAAGCTGGAGGACCTTTGGTATTTTTTCATCTAGCAGTTCTTTTGGTAATTTAAAGTTAAAAATATAGTGCAGAACTTAATGAATCCCATGATGACTCCAGATGGTTTCCTGATGTTTGTCTTAAAATTGTATGATGTTGAAAATGTTACCTATTTTTTGTAACGTCAATATTAAATGATATCATGTTGATTTTACATCCTCCACTTCAATATTTTTTGACTATAGTCATATTTATTTCTATGTACAACACTACATGTTCTCGGTACGTTTTCTAATTTACTTCAGAAAATATTAAATTGCTTTGACTAAATTTGTTTTACAGGTGCAACCAACAATTCCGAGTTCAACACTGATTCAATGTTTTGCCAAGTTCCTGATGGCCAGTGGATGACCCAATCGTTTGCTGATCAAATTCCTTCAATCAGCAATTACTGCACAGAGTCTCAAGAAGAAAATAGCACATAATGAATTGACTGGTTTGCATAACTTAATGTTACTGCAGTTTTAATGCAGTCTTAAAAGTACTGTGCCTCAGTTTTTGAACTGAAGAGGTTTTATCTTTTTACCTATTGTTATCTAGAATTATATGTAATCTTAATGATGTAGTAAAGGTCAGAAAGCTGAATTCTTAAACTTTGAGCAAAACTGCCCAAAATATTTATAGATCAAATAAGAAACCAGATATGGTTTGTTTTGTTTTTAACTTAATATGATCAGGTGCTCATTTTATTCCTGGAATTAATTTGGGGTTTCTAGCTAGTTCTCTTTGCTCAAGTGTTGCAATTACAAGGCTATTCAGCCATCCTGAAATTCCTTCTGTTACTGTTAGCAACAGGTTAGAATATTATCAGTTTTGGTCAAAATAATGGTGGGAGTTCAACAGAAATCTTGATCACCAATTAAACTGGATTGAAACAGCGCTTTTTAAGATCTTGCTTATTTGAAGTTCTTGTAATATTTGCATTTCTCTGGATGTGTGCACATCGGGTACTATTAATAGCAGTTTCATTTTCATGTCAGTTCAGGCCACCTTAATCTTGGGTTTATTTGACCAAAGGCGTGCTTTTTTGTTTGAAAAAAAGAATCATATTAATTATGGGTCCAGGTGTCCATTGGCTTATGCAAATTTAACAATAAAATCAGAGCAGTTTTAATTTGTTATTTTAAGTTTGTTTTGAAACGTTAGTATTGGGGGCATGTTGCTTCTCCTTTAGAAAATTGAAACTCTTGAGCAAGATGAAATTTTTTTTTCAGACTCAGCCTTTTTCTCGTGTATTTAAGGCTGAGAAGGTGCTATAGATTTGCAAAAATAATAAGTGTAACAAATGATGTTTTACATTTGAATGGATGTTCTTTAATACTTTAATTTTTTAACTCCAAGTTGCTAATTTATTTCATATTTTAGCAATAAATTCTCCATTTGGGTTTTTATTAATATTGCTGAATACACATTATAATTCTTTCATCTTTTGCACAAATCCATTTTGAATTATTAGGAGTAGACTATAGTTTGTCAAGTTAACAGTAGTGCACAAGAAGAGCCAGAGGATAAGTTCCCTGCTAAATCATTCAATTTTGTTTTTTCAAAAATTGGAGACTCAGCAACAGTACAGTTGCCTTCAGTTTGAGGTTATAATATTTTTTCAAATATGAACTTATTTTTAAAAATGGCTTTCAACTGAAAATTGACTGTACATTAAATGGACCATTCTCAATTCTGGCATTTCAAAGCAATTTTCCCTTCAAGCTAAACTTGCACCATTTGGCATGATTCAAGTTTGAAAGAGAAAGCAACTGAAATTCTTTGCTGTGCCCTTACACTTAAGCACTTAAGTCTAGAACAATATAACTCGACCTGTTTTTAACCCTAATTCTGTCAAGAGAAATCACAAGTGCAAGGGAATTTAAACCCTGATGATAACTTACAATGCAAGCTGTGTAAGGATTGACAGATTTAACAAGTGGTGATGTGGCCAGTTAATAGCATCCTTGCACCAAAATGATGAGGGTCTTACTCCAAAATTCGTGGTGTAGTCTTTCAGACTGAGCCACCTTTCTGCTCTGGCCAACTGCTATCAGTGCCTCGTACGGGGTTCACTAGGCATAATGGTCAAGAATAAGTAAGAAGACTGAAAAAAGCCAAAATGGTTTCATACAGATTCTACCAGGTGGGCCAAGGGCAGCAGAGACAGCTTCCCAAAGAAACCTCTGGTGTTGGGCTTGCTTCTAATTACCTCATCAGACACCATCCCCTCTCCCTCCGCTGCTTAGTCATGATCCCTGTCTTGCTTGCATTACCCTCTTCCGCTGGTATAAAGTATTACCAAGTTAGACCAGATCTCTGAACAGACTTGGGAATAAAAATATCTCAGGTTTACACCTGCCAACCTGACAGTTATTTTTCCTCCCTGTATTAAAATTCAGCTACTGCTTTTGAAGTAAAAGTTCACTTAACTGTGACATTATGTAAATGCCTTAAATGTTCATTAAGGAAACTATTGTAACTAATCTGCATGACTGTTTTCAACAAAGAATTTGTAATACTGTCTCTAGTGACTTAAAGCTGTTTTACAGGAAGTTTTAAAGTTACCTGTGTCATATTATCTAGTTTGTAAAATGTGCCTGTGGGAATATATACAAGTAAATGTACTCTGACTTGAAGTGAATGGGCAGCTACTGGAAACTTTTAAAAATGTTAACATGATACTGTTTACAACTTGTAAATTTGGTGCTCAATCCTCTTGCAAGAGAGTGATAGTTTTGAAATCTGGTGGAAAAAAAATAAAAATTACAATGAATTTCTTTTTTTTCTGTTTTTAATTTTACACTGGAAATGTTACATGTTCATTGACCTGTGCCAATCTTTGAATGCATCTGGGCAATGTCTGATCACACAGCGGTACTAGCATTCATGATTTGCTGAGCATGTGGGTGTTACTGGCTGGGCCTGCATTTATAACCCATCCCTAGTTGCCATGAAGAAGGTGATGTTCAGCTACCTTCTTGAACTGCTATAGTCCATTTGATGTAGATACACCCACAATGCTGTTAGTGAGGTAGTTCAGGGTTTTGAACCAGCATCACTGAAGGAATTACAATATATTTCCAAGTTGAGACGGTGAGTGGCTTGGAGGGGAACTTGCAGGTGATTGTGTTCCTGTGTAACTGCCGCTGTTGTCCTTTTAGATTGTGGTGGTCATAAATTTGGAAAGTGATGTCTTAAGAAGCCTGCCAAACTTTAAGCTAAACAAGATCATTCACATTTTCTGTGCGTGGTTTGACTTTTATCTGCTGGTTTTTGTACTAAAACTGCTAGCAAAATCAATCAGAACTTTATTTTGCCCCACCAGTGAGATGATTTTGTAATGTTTATTTTTGATTTCATACATATACATAAGAGAGTAAAAGTAACAATTCTGATCTTTTCACATGAGACCTGTGTAGTTTCTTTGAAGTTTGGAAGTATTAGGGCGTACCAAGCTTAATATTAAAAGAGAAAACAGGTTGAAGTAGCATTGGAGGAATATCTTATTCGGTATTATGTACCCAGATGTTCTTTCATTTTGACAGCTTTGATACTTTCATACTTAAGCAGTACAATTTGCCATTAACCTATTCCAACAAATCTAAAGGATTCTGTGAAGCTGTGGTTGCATCTTTACTCTCATTTACTGTTGGATTTAGTATTAAGGTTATGCTGCAACTTTTGGGGTAAGGAAATGTCACTTTAAGACCATAAGACGTAGGAGCAGAAATTAGGCCATTTGGCCCATCAAATCTGCTCTGCCATTCAATCATGGCTGATAAGTTCCTCAACACCATTCTCCTGCTTTCTCTTTTAACCCTTGGTAATCGAGAACCTATCTATCTCTGTCTTAAATGTACTCAATGACCTGGCCTCCACAGCCTTCTGTAGATTCGCCACTCTTCGGCTGAAGAAATTTCTTTTTATCTCTGTTCTAAAAGGTCTTCCCTTTTAGTCTAAGGCTGTGTCCTTGGGTCCTAGTCTCTGTTATGAACAGAAGCATCTTCCTCAACATCCATTCTCTCCAGGCCATTCAGTATTCTGTAAGTTTCAATTAGATCCCTCCTCATCCTTCTAAACTGTCATGAGTATAGCCCCAGAGTCCTCAAACGTTCTTCATATGTTAAGCTTTTCATTCCTGGGACTATTGCCATGAACCTCCTCTGAAACTGCTCCAGGGCCAGTACATCCTTCCTGAGATGTGGGCCCCAGGGAGAAAAGCTACTATTGCAATAGTACTTTCAAAACAGGTTCTTAAGCTTGTTCTGGAATAGAAGATCTATCCTGGCCTTAGACTGCTAGTTTGTTTGTAAATGTGCTAGTAATGCTGCTATACTGAGAACAAGGCTGATGGCTTATATTTGCTCATTGGTAGATTTCTTGAATACTGCTTGACTAACTTCTCTTCCCTGAAATGCTTTTGTGAAGTAGTTACCTTTTTCGTGACAGAAGTAGGGAACAGCTTTAATGGTAATTTCTTCACAAATTATTGTGTTTTAAAATTCTGTTCCACAAGATGCTGTAGTTAATTGCAGAACACTGCATTCCCACTTTGCAAATCCGATGCCATAACCACTGCACTACATGAGATCATGAGATCACACTGTTAGGAAGAGGAGGCGACCATTTGGCTTTTCAAGTCTGTCATTCAGTTAGGCTGAGCTGCCTTTCAAATCCAATTGTCTACTTTTGATAATCTTTAATAACTACAAAAAGTTATCAATACTCAATTTTGAAATTTTCAATAAATTCCCAGACCTCTCCACAAACTTCTGAAAAACAGAATTCCAGATTTCCACTACTCTTTAAATGAAAAATGCTTCCTGACATCATCCCTGCAAGTTCCTGCTGTAACAAGAAGGTTATTGCTCTTTGTTCTGGGTGTATGCTATTATAAAAGTTACATTTCTAAATTATAAAAAAACTTAGTGAAAATGAGGCAAGGCAGGACCATAGCTCACATTTCGTGTTGTACGTCACTAACCTTACCTAAAGAATAGAGAAGCAAATATGAAGCTGTCTTTGCTGTCATTCAAAAATGTTAAGGTCATATAAAATGTTTCTTCAGCTAAGAGTTCGATTTGGCAAACTGGTTTGTATGAGATCAAAATAATGTACCTCCTGTGAAAGTACTGTTATTGTGCAAAATCTACATTTTCTGATGTGAGAACATTTTTGCTAAATAACACTGAATTATTATATGTTTAATCTGATATCTCAATCTTGTTGCAGTAAATTCTGCTATGATTTAATTCACAGAAACATGTCAGACGTTTGGATACTGAATAGCTTAAACCACAGCATATTTTTAAATGCATACTTAATTGGACAAAGGAGTGAGATGAAAATTCTGTATGCGATGGTGCTCCTAATTGTTAGGTCGTACCAATCTAAAATGTCCTGTTGGATCAGGAAGATACCACCTTTCCCAAAATTCCACATGAGCCGCAGGATAATCCCAGGGTTTATATCTTCCATTCCAATGTAGTAGTTTAGCTTCAGAAAGGAAGTGTTCTGAATATCTGGTGTCAGGACTCCAGCCTACAGAAAAAACAATTTTTTAAAAATGTAGAAATTAGACTCAAGCTACTCTATGGCTGGAAATGTAAAACTGAAAAATGTCTTCCATTTACTAAATCTATTACATGGAACACCTCTTGGGATTATACTTTTTTCACACTAGGTATTTTACAATCCTTTGATCACTTTGTTTTAATCAAACTGATCTTTGTTTCTTCTTGAGATTTTTCCAGCAGGTACATTTTTGCCAAGATTTTATTCTGCTGCGATATGACTGATAATAAATTCATGATAATTGTTCAGTTTATTTTTTGATATGTCTTAAGAGTTTGTTTCTCTGACATGATTAATTTTTCACCATATTTTCAAAGCTTGTGCTGTAAGTGATTGCCGTATTTCGTATTTATGTATTTGGTCAGTGAAAGTTGAATGATTGAAACTCTCTCTGATGAAGGGTCTAGGCCCGAAATGTCAGCTTTTGTGCTCCTGAGATTCTGCTTGGCCTGCTGTGTTCATCCAGCTCCACACTTTGTTATCTTGGATTCTCCAGCATCTGCAGTTCCCATTATCTCTGAATGATTGAAACACCTGTTTTTAAGATCCGGCTAAGAGTGGATGCAGACTTTGTTTTGTTTTCTGTCAATTTTAAAAGTGTAAAGTCTACATATGTGTATTTTTAATGTTATCTTTTATCCAGAATTGTAACATGCTTCCCACTTCATATAATGTGTCCTCCCACTTCAGTTATCAGAGATGTGTGTCATATTTGTTAGCGTTATATGCAGCCAATTTGCAGGGTTCTTTTTTTAAAAAATGTTCTTTATCTACTTTTCTATTTGCCTTTGATATTTCATACAAGATCAAACTTTCTAAATTGTAAGTTCGTATCACGTGTCCAATAAATTTCAGATTCAAACTACCTCTTCCCGAACCAGGTCAGTCGAGTTGTCTTGGTCATGGTTTAGTAAAATTACTTGCCCAAAATGGTTTTAATTCTTGTCTCAGTGCTTCTCTATGTTGCTTTGCTGATTACCCTGCACTCATTTGATCAGTAATTGGTGTGATGTAGCTTTCCAGGATTTTCTGCTTTGTTGTCATGGCTAACTTTATGTTGATCATTTCTTTTTCACTATTTGAAATGTATCTTTGACATTCCAATCTTTTGACTCATCTTTGTCATATGTTATGTCCAATGTTAACATTATTCCTAGATAACAAAATCTGTCTGATATTTTCATTTCAATGCATGTAGTATAATTTCTATTTGGATACTAAGAGACACTTGGTTTTCTTACGATTTAAATTCAGCTCTTTCTCGTCACTTCCATTCATTGCTATATCACCAACCCTAACTTTTACTAAGTTGGTTTCTGTAAGGTGTGATCAAGTTCTCACACGAAATCAAGTTCGATCTTGACCCGAAATGTCAAACTTTCCTGCTCCTATGATGCTGCTTGCCCTGCTGTGTTCAGCCAGCTTCACACTGTGTTATCTCAGATTCTCCAGCATCAGCAATTCCTACGATCTCTGCAAGATACAGTGGCCCTGGATCTCACAACTCCTTATACTTCAATATGGCATACTGGCCTGCACTTAAAAATTTCCAGATTGCTTTAACTTGGGTTGGGACAGTTGTTGAAACACTCCTTCACAACAGAAGATTTAGAGTCCACTTTGGACAATAAGTACATGGAGAAGACTAGCCAATAGACTACATCAAGCTCCCCACCCTGTTCAAACTTATATACGAATAAGTGTCAACAACCAAGTTCTTCCACATGTTCTACTATGCTAGTAACATTTTAAGCACCATCCTTCTGTACCATATAACAGATACTTGACAAATATGTTAGAAAAATGATAGGCAACTGCAGTACATAATGTCTCATATTGATCTCTCCAAATCCATGCCTCACTTTCTTGATTACTTTTTAACAAGTTGTGCTTTTCAATGTGTTCATCAAGCAGATCACCTAAATTCTTTTAGCACTCTTCCTGAGCCAGAAAATTACAAGTCCCAAATCATCCTAGTTTCAGTATGTAGTTGAGGCTGACTCTAGAGTTTGGTACTGAGGAAATTCTTTTTTCAAACTATCTGTGGAATAGCTCTCTGTGCCTATTTCGGTGGATCTAAAAATATCCTGTGGCACAATGTATAAGAAAAGCAGGGAGTTACCCTCGCCAGAACTCAAATCAAAATGAGTTAATTGATGTTTGTAGGATCTCAGTTCCATGAAAATTGGCCGCTGTTTTAGCTCGCAAAATAACACTCTCTATACCTCCAAGTTAATTCACGAGCTGTGCAGTACTCTGGGATGTGCAGTTGTTGTGAAAGGTGCTATGTAGCTGGAAGTCTTTTTTTCCCCCAACTATGTCCAATTTTAATTTACTAAAAACCTTTTGCGAATATTTGGCTAGCACAAGGAAATTGTGTTTTTAAAGCTGTGGGAGAAATCTGGTGAACAACTTCAAACTATTGTATGTTCCTGGCTGTGTCCTCTGCATGTACATTGTAAACAATCTGCCACATATCACAAACTACCAGCTAAATGTAATTAGCAGCTGTGTGATCAGTGATCTGATGGCTATTCTTCTAAAGAATCCACTGATTTGTATTCCATTGATTGGTGTGTTACGAAAGGGGAATGTGCTCCTCCACCAAAGGCAATGTATCAAACTTCAACCCCATTTATCTTAAAAACTGCATGAGTCACAGTATTTTAATTCATTGCAACTTCAGGCAAATTGTTATGACTTCCAAATTAAGTCCAGTAAGTAAAATCTAATTCAACTGTGTGTAAAATATCGTTTTTTAAACCTCCATTCAAAACTTCAGAGAGATAGTGAACAGGGCAAGAATAGGTCTTAAATAAAAACTGAAAGAACTGCTGATGCTGTAAATCAGGAACAAAACCAAAGTTGCTGGTAAAGCCCAGGAGGTCTGGCAGCATCTGTGAGGGGGAAAAACAGAGTTAACGTTTCAGGTCCAGTGACCCTTTCTCAGAACTCTGAATATATCTTACCAAGATGTCGAATATGCCATAAAGGGTTCACTAAGGAGTGTTTGTTGTGAAATACTATTAACATAGGAGGGGTCACTACTCCTTCGGCTAGTGCACTGCTGTACAGATTCTCCCTATAAATGAAAAGAAACTCAATGAATGAGAAAAACATACAGACGACATTTTCATATACTGAGATAAACCCATTTCTGGTACTATAATTTCAAAAATATACTAGAAAATGTTGCAAACCATATTTGCAAAATATATATTATTTGACACGTAATTAGCAACAAAGATTTTCATCCTAGGACTAAAATCCCCGCAAGTCTCATCTGTCTCTAATACTGTAACCTCCTCCAGCCCAACACACCTTCATTTCTGGCCTCCTGCACATCCCAATATTCCTGTTTTCCACCACTGATGCCCATAACTTCTGCTGCTTTTGCCCGTTAAGCCACAAAATTTCCTCCTTAAACTCTCCGCATTTCTACTCCTGCCTTTAAGATTGACTTTAAAATCTAGCTCCTTTCCTGTACTAATACCTCCATGTGGGGCCCAGTGTCAAATATTGTCTGGTAAAACCCCTGTAGCATACTGACATATTACACTAGGTTAAAAGGCTGTAGGAAGTATTGAGAACTTTAGAAGATGTTTACATTTTTTTTAATTTGTTTTTGATTTATTTTTGTTTTCTGATTTTCTTTTCTGAAAGGACATGTTATTCCTACCACTGTAAACCAAATTGATTTGAAATATTTCTGATGAAGGGTCTAGGCCCGAAACGTCAGCTTTTGTGCTCCTGAGATGCTGCTTGGCCTGCTGTGTTCATCTAGCCTCACATTTTATTATCTTGATTTGAAATATTTGCAAGGTTCCCCGAGTTTTCAAAAATTGGGATTTTGAGTTGAAAATGACTGAGCTACATTGCTGGGTCAAGAATTCTCAATGACATTTCACTATTGCTGCACTGGCACCAAGGTTTCAGTGCAAATACAATGGGTCAAATGGCATCCTGTGCCATATAATTCTATGTAAATGGAAAATAAATGGTATCCAATTCTTCAGCTTTCTCTGTCACCTCCAAATACTACTAAGAGTTACCACTGTTTCCATTTTCCATTAAGATGGCAGTGGAGTAGGGTTTCTGAGCCCGGGGCTCATCTGCTTTTCTTTTTGTTCCTTTTCTTCTATTTTATTTTACTTCCTACTTGGTGAAGAGATCAGTCATGGCAACGGCATCTATGGTGGTGAGTGGGCCTAGCAGTACAGTCTTGTGTCAGTGACATCAGAGGCAGGTCCAGGTTCCTGGTGGTTTCTGCATCATTGAGGCGGTCATAGCCCTGACTCATGGCTGCTGTGGGTTTGGGTTGCCAACATCTGCCTTCAGTGCAGATTCATGAAAGCAGAGGCAGGTTTGGGCCCATTACGAGACCTGACAGAATCAGCAGCTGCTGCGTTGGGCCCGAAGCGGAATCAAGTTTGGGCCAGTGCAGTATCAAGCAGCACTGGTAGCGTCTGCTTTCGTGAGGTCCAGCAAGGACTCTTGGTGGTGAGGGTGCTGGTGGAGGCAAGGTGGCGGCAAAGAGTTGGTGACTCTTTTTCCAACAGCAGCAAGCTGCAAAGGAAACGTTACCCGACCACCAACCCATGGCCTATAATGGAGCAGTTAACTGTAAAGTTGAACACTTTCTTTATTTCTTCATTTCTCTGCCTTTATATTCTGTGGGTTTGGTTTCTATCTTGTACTTAAAGTTGGCGTTGGACAGTGGCAACACAGTACACATTTTGCCCTATTTTGTAAGCAGATACAAAGACAATAAATAAATCAAACTGACTCAACTTTATAGGAAGACAGTGGCAGCGTGGTCGTGTCACTGGCTAGTGAGCCAAAGGTGCAGCTCTGGGGATGTGGGCTCAGTTCCCCCCACAACACCCCTATCTGGTCTAGAAATTATGTGACCCTAGACCCGCAATGGTTGGCTCTTAACTGCCCTCTGAAACAGACAAGCAATCTATCCAGTTCAAGGGGAATTAGGGATGGGCAACAAATGCCAGTTATGCCCACATCCCGGGAATGCAGAAAATAATTAAACTACATGTTTATTCTATTGGCTTACAGCATCTCCATGTTATAACAGGGAGATGTGGATAACTGATTGACAGCCCCTAAGTAAACTGTTAGCTTTAGCCTAGGAGACACATATTGCAGAAAGGATAATAAAGAGGAGAAAACAATCCTTGGCTTTTAGCAAAATTAATTCCTGACAAAAACTTAATAAGTAGCACACAGGAAGATTTCAGTTCTTAACATCAGTCTTTCTGGATGTCTCAGATTAAATAGTTGTAAGCCAACAGAACTAAATTTTTAAAAAGACTAAAATGAAAATTCTAACGCTTACTTGAGCAGCATAAAGTACCGGATCAGGAGTAGGCCATTCAGCCCTTCAAGCCTATTTGCCATTCAATGTGACCGTGGTTAATCATCCAACTTAGGATCCTGTTTTTGCTTTCTCCCAATACCCATTGATCCCTTTAGCCCCAACAACTATATGTTACTCTTTCTTGCAAAATATTTAATGGTTTGACCCAAATCTCTTTCTGTGGCAGAGAATTCTACAGGCTCAGTGCTCTCTGGGTAACAAAACTGCTCCTCATTGCAGAATTACACGGCCTTACCTGAACCGTCACACTGTGACCAGTGATTTTGGACTCCCTGATCATCAGGAACATCCTGTGTTTACCCTGTCTAGTCCTGTTTGAATTTTATAGTTTCTATGAGGTCACGCCTCATTCTTCTCAACTCCAGTGAATAGAATCCCTACAGTGTGGAAGCAGGCCAATAGGCCCATCAACTCCACACCAACCCTCTGAAGACCATTTCACACAGGCCCATCCCACCTCTGTAACCCTGCATTTCCCATGGCTAATCCATCTCGCCTGCACATCATGGGCAATTTAGCATAACCAATCCACTTAACCTGCATCTTTAGACTACAGCACCCAGATAAAAAAAACTATGCAAACACAGGGAGAATGTGCAAACTCCACACAGACAGTCACCCAAGGCTAGAGTCAAACCCTGGCACTGTGAGGCAGCAGTGCTAACCACTGAGCCACTGTGCCACTCCCAATCCAGTCTGTCTTCATAGTCACAGAAACTGCAGCAGAAACTTGACATACAGCCAGAAACGTGCTCAAAGATATCCAACAGCCCTGCCACAAAATTTCAACTGGAGTTTTCACTTTTTTTAAATACAGCAACAAATCCCTGCATGTCGTAAGCAGTGGAAGGAAAATGTTAAGGAACTGAATTGCCTCCAGCTAAGATGGCTGTATTATTGAGCTTATAATCAAGGATGCATTACTGAAAGCCGAGCACCTGAAAGGGATCCCAGCTTAGGACTAAGGTTTTTTTCTCGGATTTAATTTGAGCTGTAGGCAGGCTATATATTCAAAGCTACTAATATATTTAAAATAATGTATCTGTACTCGCGAATGTCTTACCCTCATCACAGCGCTGTCTCCAATTTCTATAATGGGAAATGTCTGTGCAAAACTAGTCATGCTGTAATTACATCCTTTTCCCAAGGGCATAACAATACTACCACTGTTAGGATAGTACATTGAAGCAGGGCAAGTTTAAATATCAATCTCCATAATGCATGTAGATGTCTGAATTTATTATATGTACACACAGTAGGTGGGAATCTATAATTCTAAAATGGGAATCAATTATATTTGTATACCATGGTCCAATTAACCCCATAACCTCAAACTGACACAATGCAAATACTTCAGAAAGCAAGGCTGTAACTCGACTGATATTGGTGGACCTATTAACGGTTCACTGGCCCATCAACCCATTGTTGTGTGCTAAGGTATAAATACACAAGGAAAGAACAGGGCTTACTCTACATTGGCTACCAGCCATTTTTCCAACTGCTTAGTTATCCGTTGTCGTTTCCATTCTGTAACATTTGCAACAAACACACCAACATTAAAGGAACACGTCGTGGGATTTATCCCTAGACCTCTGACAGTTGGCTTCCGGTAATCCAAATGTCCCATAAATGTGGTCTGGAAAGATAAAGAGCCAAAGTTATAATTGTAGTGACTGAAAGATAATGCCATCTAAAGGAATCTGTTCTGTGATATAAAGGTACACTTTCAATATAGATTCATGCTTTATTGTTACTGATGCCAGTTTAGGTCACCTGCATTCCCATAGTCCGGACCATCTCATGAGTTGAGGTCAGATCACAGTCTGTTGAGAAGGCAGCAGCATGGCCAGGCTTCAGCACAGTGTCGTACAAGTCCTGGATATCACCTGCAGTTAAAATCAGTCCAAATTCAAATAACAAGGTATAGCTACACAGAGTCAGCCAGCAGTTTAGCCAAAACATGTCTGTCAATTACTGTAATATTAAAAAAAACACGCAAGCGGGTGATCAGGCCTGATCAGATTACATAGCGAGAGCAGGCTTGATGGGCTGAATAGCCTACTCCTGCTCCTATGTTCCTTTAAGAGCTGGGCAAATGGAAGGTGGAAGAATTGGAGAAACCAAATAATTGATATGTATACAGAAATTGTAGTGCACCAAAATCTACAAACATCATCAGCATTTCAGAATCCATTAAACTAGAATGGAAATAAATCAACTTTAATCCTGAGGGACAGCCTCAGTGAGAAGGGATACAAGCATGTCTCCTGAGTTTCAAATGGGAAGATCTTCAGCTACGATTTCAAAAGTGTAAGATTAGCAAATTAATTAATAACACCATCTTCTAGCACTGCATATAGACTGGTCTCACATTTTATAATTTCTTCTGGGAATGAGTTCATCTATTCTCCTGGGAGATTTTTTAAAAAATTCATTCATGGCATCACTAGCTGGGCCATTCTGAATTGCCCTTAAGAAGGTGGTGCTGGTGACTTTCCTTTGTGAACTGCTGCAGACCACCGGCTGTGCTGTTAGGGAGGGAATTGCCAGGGTTTCGACCCAGCAACAGTGAAAGAACAGCAATATGTTTTCCAAGTCAGGGTGGTGAGTGACTTGGAGGCAAACTTGCAAATGCTGGTATTCCCACGAATCTACTTCCCTTTTATTCTAGATGGAAGTTGTGGGTTTGGAAGGAGCTGCCTAAGGAACCTTGGTGAAATTCTGCAGTGCATCGTGTAGATGGTACACACTGCTGCTACTGAGCTTCGATGGTGGAGAGAGTGAACAGTTTGTGGGTGTGTTGCCATTCTAGTAGGTGACTTTGTCCTGGATGATGTCAATATTCTTGTGTTTTGTTGGAGTTGCACCCATCCAGACAAGTGGGGAGAACTCCATTATACTCCTGAGTTGTGTCTCATAGATGGTGGGCAAGCTTTGGGGAATCAGGTGGTGAGTTATTTGCTGTTGGATTCCTGGCTCCTATAGCTACTGTATGTATATGGCTAGTCTAATTGGCCAATAGTAACCCCCAGGATGTTGATAGTGGCAGATTCAGTGATGGTAATATCATTGAATGCAAGAGACGATGGTTTGAATCTCTCTTGTTGGAGCAGTCATTGCCTGGCATTTGTAATTTGCCCCTTGTCAGCCCAAGCCTGGATATTGTCCAGGCCTTCCTACATTTGGACCTGGTTCAGTATCTGAAGAGTCATAACTGGTGCTAACCATAGCAGTATCATCGACGAATGTTCCCACGTCTGGCCTTGTGATGGAGGGAAGGTCATTGATGAGGCAGCTGAAGATGGTTTGGCCTAAGACACTCCCCTGAGGAATTCCTGCAGCATTGTTTTGGAGCAGAAATGATATGCTTGATGTGAAGGGCTGTCACTCTCACCTCACTTAACCTCTGAAATTCAGTTCTTTTGTCCATGTTTGGACCAAAGCTGGAATGAGGTCAGGAGCTGAGTGGCCCTGGCAGAACACAAACCAGGCGTCAGTGAGCAGGTGCTATTAGTGGCACCTTCCATCACTAAGTATCTGGGCATTACCAGATTGGAATAATAGATCATCTAACAGCATGGTGTTGAAGAGATTTAAAATAAAATATTTTCTAACCAACCTGTTCAGGGATGCAATTACACATCTCTGGGGCAGTTGGGATTTTAAACCAGGCCTCCTGGAGATAACGTGACACCTATATTTACAAATCACAAGATGAGCTATGCTTTGCTAAACATACTCTGTTCATAAACTCGGAAGTAGACTTTTTGATAAATTGGCACTTCAATTTCAAGATCCCTCAGCAAGCTCTTTGAGCAACAGCCTCTGCTAACTCCAGTTCCTGCAAAATCATTGCCCATGTGTCCACCCTGCATTAAATTCTGCTTAACACTACATCTTCGCTATCTCCGGCAGTTCCCTGTACCCTTAGAAACCTTGAAATGGCAATCCTCATTTTCCAAACTCATCATTAAGGTGCTAATGCCTGAGCATGCAAACATCTCTAATGGGATCATTTGGACCGACACACACACACACACACACACACGCACACGCAAGCACACGCGCACACACGTACACACACACACACACACACACACACACACACACACACACACACACACACACACATACACACACACACACACTTTAATTTGTTACTTTTCCCCTCCCACATCTGAAAATCCCATTCAAAGAGATTTACCAGGATGTTGCTGGGTATGGAAGGTTTGAGTTATAAAGAAAAGCTGGGTAGGCTGGCACGTTTTTCACCAGAGCATAGAAAGTTGAGAGGCGACCTTATAGATGTTTACAAAGTATTGAGGGGTATTGATAGAGTTAATAGTAGTTGTCTTTTCCCAAGGATGAGGATTTCAAGACTAGGGAGCACATTTCAGGGTGAGAGGAGAGAGCTTTAAAAAGATATGAGGGGCAACTCTTTTATACAGAGGGTGGTTCACAGGTGGAATGAACGTCCTGAGGAAGTGGGGGATGCAGGTACAGTTACCACATCTAAAAGGCACTTGGATAAGTACATGAATAGGAAAGGTTTGGAGGGATTCAGGGCAGGAGCCAGGCAGGTGGGACTAGTTTTGTTTGGGATTATGCTGGAGGGTCTGTTTCTGTTCTGTATGACTCTATGACCCTGTAGCTCTTTTCAACCAGACTTTTAGTCCACCCCCTCTGCTGTGTGACCCTGGAAGAAAAACATGAAAATGAGTTATGAAAATGGTCAAATGCATCTTACTTACTTCACCCTGGAGCTCCAGTGCAGCAATTTTTAGTTGAACTAGGTTCGTCCCTGGCAAGCTCCTTGTGACATTATTTAGAGAGAAAGATCTACAGGGAACATTTTTGTATGACATAATGTGTCATCATGTTCTGAAATAAACTTTCTATTCTTCATTCTTTTCAGGGATGTCATTGCTACTGGCAAAGCCAACATTCATTCCCCATCCTTAATTGCCCTTGAACTGAGGCCATTTCAATGGGCAGTTAACAGTCGCCTACATTACTGCAGGTCTGGGGTAGGTAAGAGTGGCAGGTTTGATTTCTTTCCCTAAAGGTCATTAGTGAACTAGGTGAGCTTTTAAAATTCATCAGTGCTGATTTATTTACTTAAATTTAAAGTTGATCAGATACATTGGAATTTTAACCTACGACTGCAGAGTAACCTGTACGATTACCAGCTGAGTGACATTTCCACCACTTCTCGCACCGTCTGAGTGGATGGGAGAAGCAGGCTTAATATTCGCTTCAAAAGAAAATTGTACACATTTTTGAAGGGAAAATATTACAAAGTTACAGACAGAGATCAGAGAAGCCACCTGTTTTTGAACTGAAACCTATGCAAAGTAGCTGGCTTGTGTGTAATGTAGCAGAGACGGCCAGCTGAATGCTCCCATCAGGTTCTGCTTCAATGCTGCCATTCTTAATGACCAACACGAGCTCACCTTTCCCAGTTAAGAGTCAATGTACTGCTAAGTAGGGGCATGGCAATGCTGACTGAGTTTCCCAAGTTCCATACAAAGAGTAATACTCCATTCATGCATCATTCATGCTGCACATGCCTACACACACTGAGCACCAGAGTATCGCACTTACTGCTGATCATGGTCAAGCAGGACTACATGCGGTGCAGATTCACCAGAATTCTACCACCAAAAAAAATTTTTTAATGTATCAGCCCTGTTTGTGGATTGGACTTGTAGCTCATTGAGGCTATAAAAGGGAACGGAATTATGTTATTTCAGCAAATTACAGGGTTTGACAGGGAGCATAAAGAGAATCTATTTCCTCTGGTGGAGAGTACCAAACGAGGTGGCAGAATTTTAAAAGTAGAACAAGGGTTAACACGAGGGGAGGGAGCAATTGAAAATGTTAAAACTGTAATTAGTAGGGCTTGTTAATGAAGGGAATCAAGATTCTGGAGCCAAAGCAGGGAAGTGGAGTTAGGGGACAGTCCATGATCTCAATGAACAATAGAACAGGCTTGAAGTTGCTGAATTAGTCTTTTTCCTTTCCCTTTGAGTGTGATGCTGTTGTCTTCAAAGGTCAGCATTCTAAAGGCAGTGAATGATTTGTTTATGATGTGTGAACCCACCCTGACTTGTTATGTTATAATAGAAGTGCTATGAAAATTTTGACCATCTAGAAAATACCTTGTATAATAACATCATCGTCCAGGTATATCACCTTTTCATGATCACGAATAAGATATGGAATGAAGTATCGGACAAAGTTGAGCTGAAATAGAAAGATATTCTGTCAAATGGCAACTCTATATGAAAATAACTGAAGAAAGGTCAGCAAGAGAAACATGAAGCAAGTCAGGATCACTGTGAAGCAGATCAGGAGAAGCAGAAATCAGACCAGGATCACCATGAGGCGGACTGGCATCAGTGTGAGGCAGATTGGGATCACTGTGAGGCAGATTGGGATCACTGTGAGGCAGACCAGGATCATTGTGAGGCAGACTGGGATCATTGTGAGGCAGATTGGGATCATTGTGAGGCAGACTGGGATCAGTGTGAAGCAGATTGGGATCACCTTGAGCCAGACTGGGATCAGTGTGGAGCAGACTGGGATCACTGAAAAAGAGAAGAAAGTAAATCTAACAGCAGTGTCATAGAAAGCCGTGAGTTGATCGGTGAATTTTGCAGCTTTGTTTATTTCTCTCCGAAGTTAAACTAAAGTGCAAGGAAATTAGAAGTTTCTTGACAATGGGATTGAGTAATTTCTAATATTGCATGCAGTTCTCGTCACTACTAGAAGGACATGGTTTCTTTGGTGATAATGCAGAGAAGGTTTACCAGAATGTTGTTTGGTCTGGAGGGTTATAGTTATGAGGAGAGGCTGGATAAATTCAGATTGTTCTCACTGGAAAGGCGGAAGCTGAGGGTTGACCTGATAGAGGGCTAGAAAATCATGAAAGACATAGGGAGGGTGGACAGTCAGAGGCTTCTTCCTCAGGTAGAAAGGTCAACTATGAGGGGGCAGACATTCATGGTGAGAGGGACAATATTTAAGGGAGAAGTGTAGGGGAAATTTTCACACAGAGGATGCACTGCCAGTGGAGGTGCTGCTAGTGGACACATTATCAATGTTTACGATATATCTTGATAGACACATGAACAGGAGGTGAATAGAGGGATGGATACTGCTCGTGGGCAATAAGTAGTGGCTCTCAATAAGTACTGGAATCTTGGTGAGCCAAAGGGCCTGTTCCTGTGCTGTATTGTATTGTATTGTACTGTGTAATACATTTCAATCAATCTCCCTGTGTCTAAGTGATGACAGAAGATGAGAACTGAATGATGAAGGGTCTAGGCCCGAAACGTCGGCTTTTGTGCTCCTGAGATGCTGCTTGGCCTGCTGTGTTCATCCAGCCTCACATTTTATTAGCCTGTTAAGTCTGTACTTTTTTAAGTCATAGACTTTATTATTTAAGACAAAGAGGAATGGCAGAGCAGCTTCAACTCCCGGCATTTTTAGGACAAAGCTTCTCTCTTTGACAATTGTGTAAATTTTGGATCCCTCTGCCTCAGAAGACAGTACAGGCACAGTCATTACATTTTTTAAGCCAGAGATAGGTTGATTCTTCTGAACCAGTGGAATCAAGGGCTATTGTGGGTCAGTAGGAATGTGGAACTCAAATAACAAAACACATCAGCCATGAGCTTATTAAGTAGCAGGACAGGCTTGATGGGCTCAATGGCCTATTCATAATACATATGTTTTGAGGAGCATGTTAAGTAAATCTGTAACACTGGAGTAGGCTTTGTGAAGGGTGTATCCCCAACCTATTATTCCGGGCTCAAAGCATTCATACTCACAGGTTTCAGTAACTCGGGTCTTGCTGAGTCTGGTCTCACTTTCCCCTGCAGTATTGCAGCATTGAATTCCATCATTTTGTAGTGGATGCCTTTCAGCTTTGTGTTTTCGATCCATTTGCTAATGGAAAGTGAGCGGGCAGGGGTGGTTGGACAGAAAACATAATTAACCTGTTTATCTATCTGAAGAAATGATGATTCGCAGAAGTGGAGGAGAGCACACAAAAGTAAAAGCCATAATAAGGTGACGAGAAATCTTGTCCCTTTATACAATGATATCAGGTTCCTTCACATCAGCTCTTCATCCGAACTTATCTCCATTCATCCCACTAAACCTAAATAACATGATCGCATTATGTGTTATATTCAGAATCATAATGGATGTCAATGAATAACTATCATGTTTTTGGGGCAGCAGAGCAAATGCTTCCTCCAATTTATCAGGATTCCAACTTGTCAAAGCCATTTGACTCAGTCATTTGACTTCCATTTAATTTCGATCTACCACAGAATCCACTTCTTGTTTAGTGTGGCCTGACCTTTGGGAGTTAAGGGGCTGTCATTGGGACATGATGGAACAGGATGGGGGTCATTCCTAGGGGGCATTATGACAGAGTGGATTGCCCACCTCGTATAAAACTTGCCCAATTTTCAGCGATTGAGTTAAGACTACATCATATTCACTGCACAGAAATAGGCCATTCAGCCAATCCATGTAAGCACTTTTCTCCTCCCTTTTCTTTTGTAGGATATAGGCAGCATTGGCAATGCCAGGATTTATTTACTATCCTTAATTGCCCCTTGGATAGAGAACCTCCCTTGATCATTTTAAAGCGTGGTTAAAAGTCAACCGCATAGCTGGAGGAGGGAGTTACATATAGGCCATACCAGGAAAGTGTGGCAGGTTTCCTTCCCTAATAATATTAGTGAACTAGGTGTGTTTTCTTTACAGTAATTGGTTACACGGTTGACATTGGATTAACTTTTAATTCCAGGCTTTTATTTATTTCAAATTTCACCATCTGCCATGATGAGGTTCAAACTGATGTCTCCACAACAATAGTCTAAGGTTCAGGATTACTACAGTAGTGACATTTCCATAATACTTCCATCTCCACATGTCCCTGAATCCACTGTCTTGATCGGTCATGGTTTGAGCACTTTTCTACTCTCAGCCGTCTCTGCTCTAAGGAGAACAATCCCATGTTCTCCAACATCACTGACATCTTAATTCCTGGACCAATCAATCTGTCTTCTCTAAAATCTTCATGCCTACCTGAGGTGTTGTGCTCAGTTCTGAGCACCATACTCCAATTGAGGCTGAACAAGTTTGTACGGGTTTGTCCTAGTTTCCTTGTTTTTGCATTTGCTAGGCCTCTAAATGGAAAAGTCTAGGATCCCAAATGCCTCCCACATTTGTATCAGAGATAATGGGAACTGCAGATGCTGGAGAATCCGAGATAACAAAGTGTGGAGCTGGATGAACACAGCAGGCCAAGCAGCATCTTTGGAGCACAAAAGCTGACGTTTTGGGCCTAGACCCTTCTTTTCTGATGAAGGGCCTAGGCCTGAAACGTCAGCTTTTGTGCACCTCTGATGCTGCTTGGCCTGCTGTGTTCATCCAGCTCCACACTTTGTTGCCTCCCACATTTGATGATTTGCGAATCCATACCCCAAAGCCTCTCTTGTTTGCCTTTTGGAATTGAATCCTTAATTTATATTGTTTTTTCTTTGTTCTTCCTAGCAAAACGTAAGGTGGTTATGAACATTAATTTAACAAGAATTAATTTAACAAATAATTGTAACTTCTTGTCACAATGTAAAGGCTTTATTTTCCTAACAACCTCTTTAATGAATTTCTGGTTATCTTAAATATTTGCCCTCCCACAGAGCTGTCACCTCACTAGTTGGTAAAACTGTCATTTTTTCAGAGAAAAGAAAAGACCTGAAATAACATGTATTAACAAGTATCTTACCTAATATGAACGAGGGAGTCTCTCAGTGTAATTATGTAGAAAATGATATTGGCATTAGTGTTGCTATAGATACTGTTGATTGTTGCAATTGTTCCACCCAATCGGTCTTCTGCAGCACAGATTATAATTGGTATCACATCTTCGGGAGCAGAATCATCAGAAGGAGGAACATTGCTCTGTTTCACAGTATGGCCTGCATTGTGAACAGTTGGAGATTCAGGTTCTTCAGCTGAATAGTAAATGTAGATAATTAGGTCATTGAAAGGGAAGAGAGGGTAACGTTCACTAATTAATTGCCACAAGACACAGAAATTGACAGCACAGAAACATTCATTTCAAAATGTCCATTCCAGGATCCTATGTACATTATATTATCTCATACTATAAGAATATCTTTCCTTCCTCATGCACTTATCCAACTTGCCCAGAAATACATCTTGAGATTGGCTAGAAAAATACCACATTTCATCAGAGATTTTTCTTTTGTACTCTTCAGGACAATTCACAAGAATACAAAAGTAGTGGGGAAAACAAGTTTAGGATGGATGAGAAAAAAATGCTGATTGCTTGGCAATATACTTCACTTTGATCGTTAAACCCAAATATGCAGCATTTCTTGTTTGAAATTCAGCAAAAGTCTACCCCATTAAAAACGAAAAGACAAACTAATTATGATCTATGAAGCCAGATTTCAGTCTGGGATCTGAATGATCCAGTAATAACTCATCTTGATAATCTGAGTCATAGTTGGTGATGGTGAGGGGGATTGACACCTTTCTCTGAAGCAAACACTGGCTGTTTTTCCTGCCTAGTGCCAGAATTTAGGACATCTTCTTAGGGATGGAATGGTGGTGCAAGGATCAATGGTTATGATCCAGTTCGGTACTTACAATGTAGGTAGAACTGGGAAAGAAGTTTCACGTAGAGAGAAGGGAAGCTAGGCATTTAATTAAGAAGATTTAATGGTTCTTAGTGTTCCTGATTAACAGCATCCACAGTTCTTTTGGTTTTGATTAACTAAGAAGCACAATGTCAAAGGTTATAATCTCTGGATTATTACTTAACCGATGTGCTGATTGGCATCGGTACAAAACATGAATATATGGCTCAAAGACTGGTGTGAAAGAGTGGGTTCTCGGGCCATTTACACCAGTACTGGGGAAAGTATGAGCAATACCATTGAATTGGTCTATATCTGACCATGCTGGGGTCAGCGTCCGTGTGAACTGAATAAATAGAGAAGTGGAGGGGTTTCAAGTGAGATAGTGAGGGCAAGGAATCAGAAATGAAAAGAGCTGTTATAACAAAGAGTAGAGACAAGGTAAGTGAGGAAAATAGTAACATGGGCAATTCGGATCTAACCCCACGTGCCTGCTTCTGGCCCCTGTCCCTCCAACCATTTCCTATTCATGTACTTATCGAAGTGTCCTTTAAACATTGTAACTGTGCCCGCATCCATCACCTCCTCAGGAATTTCAATCCGCACATGAACCACCTTCTGTGTAAAAGAATTCCCCTCATATCTTTCTTTAAATCTCTTTCCTCTCACCTTAAAAATATACACCCTAGTCTTGAATCGTGGATAAAGACACCTACCATCAACCCTAACTATACTCCTCACCTGTCACCTGTCAATGTCCTACACTAAAAAAGTCCCAGCCTAACTAGCCTTTCTTTGTAACTCAAACCTTCCACACCCAGCAACATCCTGGTAAATTTCTTCTGAATCCTCTCTAGCTGAAAGAAAAGGACAAACTAAAGCTCTGTATCTGAATATGTGTAGCATTCATAACAATGTACATGAACCGATATCATATATTTAAACAAATAATGTTCTGACAGCCATTATAGAGACACTGCTACAGGGTGGCAAAGATTGGGTCTTCAATGTGAAGGGGTATATGACATTAAACTTAAACAGAAGACTAGGTGGAGGGGTAGCATTGTTAATCAAAGATGATATCCATGTAATAATCAGAGGCTGGGATATGGAATTGGGCTGCATGGAGATAAGGAATAGTCAGGGAACAGAGAAA
The DNA here is from genome assembly GCF_030684315.1 of Stegostoma tigrinum. Taxonomy (NCBI): domain Eukaryota; kingdom Metazoa; phylum Chordata; class Chondrichthyes; order Orectolobiformes; family Stegostomatidae; genus Stegostoma; species Stegostoma tigrinum. The sequence continues at coordinate 51,203,349 of NC_081371.1, forward strand.
GAACTCACTTGTGGGGTCAACAGGCTCTCTAACAGTAAGTACAACGTTGGACAAATTAGACAAGAAGAAACATTGTGTGCTTATGATAATGGGACAGCAATAATCATGAGTGATTTTAATCTACTTGTCAGAGATAACACAGTGTAGAGCTGCAGGAACACAGCAGGTCAGGCAGCATCAGAGTAGCAGGAAAGTTGACGGTTCTGACCAGGACCCTTCATCGGGACTGGTGAAGCGTGTAAGCCCAAAACATTGACTTTCCTACTCCTCTGATGCTGCCTGACTTACTGTGTTCCTCCACCCCCACCCCCACACTGTAGAGGCTAGGATACGCTAGACTTGATACTGTGTAATGCGACAGGTTTAATTATTTTTTTAAAATTCAGTCATGGGATGAGGGAGTTTTTTTATTTCCCATCCCTACTTACCTGGAGGCCAGTTAAGAGTCAACCACATTGCAGTGGGTCTGGAGTCACAGGTAGGCCAAACCAGGTAAGGATAGCAGTTTCCTTTCCTAAAAGATATTAGTGACCCAGATGGGTTTTTCCTGACAATCAACAATGGATTTATGGTCATCATTAGACTCTTAATTCCAGATTTTTATTGAATTCAAATTCCACCACCTGTGCAGCAGGATTCAAACCCGGATCCCCAGAACCTTACTTGGGTCTCTGGATTAACAGTCCAGTGATACCACTAGGCCACTGCCTCCCCTAATTACCTCAGCGTAAAGGCACCTATAGGTGGCAGAAACAGTATGATGGAATTTTACATCCAACTAGAAAGGGAGAAGATTTTGACTAAAACTAATGTTTTAAACCCAACATGGGTCAACTACGTGGAATTCCAGAGGCATTTGCTAAGAATCCTAGAATCACAGATTCATGGTGCAGAAGGAAGCCATTCAGCCCATCAAACCTTGCTTTGTCTGTGCATCACATTGCAAAACTGTTGCCTTTCATGTAATTTTTAAATCTTTCTCCTCTCACCTTAAAAACACGTCCCCCCCCCAAGTCTTGAAATCTCCCATCCTAAAAGAGTTAAAGGAATTTTATAATGAACTCCAAAGAGTTGAGAAAAGTTTACTTGCCTGTTCAAAAAGAGTAGAGTGAGCTTTGCTCTGTATTTAAGCCAGTGCTGCCCCTATTCCAGGAGTGCCCCGTGGGCACGGTGTTGAGGGGACCTGACTTTTCTGTTTATATCCCATTTAAAAGAGTAGGTTGGGAAGGAGAACAAGAACTGTGGCAGAGCTGACATCAAACCGTAAAATCCAACTGAATGTTAAATGGCTTCAAATCAAAATCACTGTACAATCTGGAATTCCACCGTTCCTCGAACCCAGATGAACTCCCTCCTGTAAACAACACAGGAACACTCACCTGCTTCCTCCTTGTACAGCGACATTTTGTGAAATTTGTTGTAAAGGACCAGGCAAAATGTCAAAATAACTAGGAACAGCAAGCCCTGATTAACTAGAAAAAAAACACCAAAAGTGAGAAAAAGACAAAGTATTTATCAAGGAAAGAGCAAATCCAAACAGATTAATCAGCACTTCAACAAGTAAACAAAGCTCATTATGAAAAGCCATGAATTTCTACAAAAATATTTACAAGATACTAAAACTTGTACTTGTTTTGTGAATATGTTATTTTATATCAATGTTGTTAAGGATAAATGCATTTTGAAATGACTGGAATATACATCAGAAATTTTGTCCCTGGAGCTTGAGATGATTATTGGCCCTACCTCCATCCCAACAATGGCCTCTGAAATGTCCAGTTTCAAAATAACACAAAATCAGGCTCGGCAGTTTATTATAGCAACAAATACAACAACAATGTGAATTTATTCAGCACCTTCCATATCATAGAAAGTCCCAAGTTGATTCCATTGGGGTGTTAACAGATAAAGTTTTGACACCAAGCCACACTTGGAGATATTGGGGGCAAATCAAAAGTTCGATCAAAGAGGGGAGCTTTAAGGAGCATCTTGAAACAGGAAAGTGAGACAGAGGGGTTGGAGAGCTTGCTATACAGAGAGACTGCTGTGAATGGTGACGCAGTCATAGTTGGTGAGCCATGAAGGGGCCAGAATTGGAGGAGTGCAGAGATCCAACAATGCTGTCAGGCTGCATGGTAGTGCTGTGTACTGGGACTGGTAAATGAGGATTTAGACATTTGTGCCTGTAGTCCAGCTCAGGTGGAATTATTGAGAATGGCCCAGGCACCTCATTACACAAATCTATTGAGAGCAGTAAGTTACTACAGGGGAGGATCAAGCAGCTCTTTCACACAGAATTATATAATGGCTACAATGGAACAGATCGCTTGGCCCTGTCTGAACATCTGGGGTTCTTCCACCACATCAGCAGTCATTCCTAAACTCATGTGCCTAGCTCCAATACCTCCTTAATTCTCATCCACTTTTCTAACCTCTTCTTAAATGCTGATAAAAGATTCCTGAGGGGTTTTGACAGGGTGGATGCTGACAAGACAGGGAAAATTATAGCTGGAGACATAGGTTTAACAAAAGGGATCTCCCATTTAATAGATAAAGAGATTTTTCATTTCTCTCAGAGGCTTATGAGTCTGTGGAATTATCTTCTTCAGAAAGCTGTGGAGGCTGGGTCATTTAGTATTTCAAAGCCAGAGGTAAATAGATCTAAACTTCTGAAGAGTTATACTGGACTCAAAACATTAACTCTGTTTCTCTCTCCACAAATACTGCCGTTTCCCCAGGGTTTCTCCAGCATCCCTTGCATCTGTTGGAGATAAATCCTTGACTGTCAAGAGTTATGGAGCAATCAGGAATGTGGATTGAAGACATGAACAAGTCAGCCAGGGTTGATTGGAAGGGGAGCCCAGCAGGGAAGACAGTGGAGCAGCATAGGCAGGTGTTTCTGGGGATAATTCGGGAAGCACAGCAGAAATTCGTCCCAAGGAAGAAGAAAGGGGAGGATTAAGGAGACGGTGAGGCAACCATGGAAGTCAGGACAGCATAAAAGAAAATGAAAAGGCATATAACATGGTGAAGATCAATGGAAGCCAGAGATTTGGGGAGCCTAGAAAAACCAGCAGAGTGCAATTAAAAACACAATTGGTGGTGGACGGTGGTAATATGATGAAATATGAGAATAAAGTGGCTAATAATATAAAGGACAGCTACAAAATTTTTGTAGATATAAATAAGGTAAGAGAGAGGCAAGATTGGACATTGGACCGCAGGAAGATGAGGTTGGAGAAGTAGAAACAGGGAACAAAGAAATGGCGGAGGAACAGGAATGGGTATTTTGCATCAGTTTTCAGGATGGAAGATAACAGCAGCACACTAGAACTTCAACAGAACCAGGAGGCAGAGGTGAGGGTAGTGGCCATCACTAAGGAGAAAGTGTTGGGGAAGCTGAAAGCTCTGTAGTGGATAAATTACCTGGACCAGATGGACTGCACCCCAGAATTCTGAATGATTAGTTGAAGAGATTGTAGATGCATTGGTGGTGATCTTTCAGGAATCACTGGAGTAAGGGAGGGCACCAGATGATTGGAAGATGACTAATTTAATACCCCTGTTTAAGAAAATGTGGAGGCAGAAGAGAGGAAACTACAGGCCCTTAACCTGACCTCAGTCGTCAGTGAGATTTTAGAGTTCATATGAAAGTTGAAATCGCAGACTACTTGGAAGTGCATGGTAAAATTGGGCTGATTCAGAAGGGTTTCATCAACAACATGCCTGACAAATCTGTTAGAATTCTTTATGGAGGTTTATGGACAAGCAAGTTATACAAAAGAGAGCCAGTGGATATCACCTGTTGGGTTTCCAGAAGGCTAATGACAAGGTGCCACACAGGAAGCTGTTAAATAAGAGCCCATAGTGTAAAGGACAAGGTAGTGGCATGGATAGAGGATGGGTAGAAGGCAGAGAGTAGGAATAAAGAGGTCTTCTTCACGATAGCAGCCATTGCCTACAGGAGTTCTGCAAGCGTCAGTATTAGGACCACGACTGTTCATAGTATACAGTAATGATCTGGACAAAAGGAACTGAGGGCAGTATTGTAAGTTTGCAAGTAAAACAAAGATAGGTAAAGGCGCAGGTAGTTAAGAGGAATTGGGGAGGCTGCAGAAGGACTTGGACGGCATTGGACAATGGGCAAACAAGTGGCAGCTGCAATATAATGTGGGAAATTGTGAGATTACACACTTTGGCACAAAGAACAGTGGCATCAGTAATTTTCTAAACGAGGAAAGCCTTCAGAAATCTGGACCTCAAAGGGAGTTGGGAGTCCGAGATCAGAGTTCTCTTAAGGTTGACATGCAAGTTCGATCAGCTGATAAGAAGGCAAATTCAATGTTAGCATTCATTTCAAGAAGTCTAGAATACAACAGCAGAGATGTATTGCTGAGGCGATATAAAGTACCAGTAAGACTGCATTTAGAATATTGTGAGTAGTTTTGAGCCCCTTATCCAAGGAAGGATGTGCCAGTATTAGACTGGGTCCAGAGGAGTTTACAAGAACAATCCAAGGGATGAAGGGCTTGTCATATGAGGAGCAGTTATGGGCTCTGAGTCTGTACTCAATGGAATTTAGAAGGATGAGGAGGGAATCTGATTGAAACTTACAGAATACTGAGAGACTTGCATAGAGTGGACATGGGGCAGATGCTTCCATTAGATTAGATCAGATTCCCCACAGAGTGGAAACAGGCCCTTCGGCCCAACAAGTCCACACGGCCCCTTGCAGCATCCCACCCCTGAAATCTACTGGCTATTTAGCATGGCTGATCTACCTAGCCTGCACATCTTTGAACTGTGGGAGGAAACTGGAGCACCCGAAGGAAACCCACGCAGAAACGGGGAGAATGTGCAAACTCCACACAGACAGTCACCTGAGGCTGGAATTGAACTCAGGTCCCTGGCGCAGTGAGACTGCAGTGCTAACCACTGAGCCACCATGCCACCCGAGTAGGAGAGACTAGGACCTGAGGACACAGGGAAAAGGGGTGGCCCTTTAGAACTGAGACAAGGAGGAATTTCTTCAGGAGGAGGGTGGTAAATCTCTGGAACTCGTTTCCACAGAAGGCCTTGGAGGCCAAATCATTGAGTGCATTTAAGACAGAGACAGATAGGCTCTTTGTTAGTGAAGGAATCAAGGGTAATGGGGAGAAAGCAGAAGAATGGAGTTGAAAAATATATCGGCCATGATTGAACGGTGGAGCAGACTCAATGGGCTGAATGGCCTAATTCTGCACCCATATCTAATGGTCTTAGGTTGCTGCTCTCCTGGATATCAGTGTGAAACTAGCCAGTGTGAATGCCCACTTTGATAGGCAAAACTGTTACCTGCAATGCTTGCTCTAAAGCTGCAGGGCTGCTGCAATGTTTTGTGATCAGTAATCTCAGAGGCCCAGTAGCCAGAAAGAAAACTAGAGGAGAAGTTATTTACCTAGCGGCTGCAGTTCACTGGCATCATCTCTCGGTATCCGCGTCAGTCAACATTCCCCAACATCTCAGGGTACCATCCATGGGCAGCCTACTCTCCTCTGTCGACACAGACAGGCGTCAGGAATGCAGCAGCCTGAATACATCATCAAGGTCCATCTCGGGCTAACCTACAACACACTTCAGCACTTCAAAGTGCAACTGACACCTTACATTGCAAAACTGATGCCAGGCCACTTTGCCGACAAGGACAGGTGCCATTTCATGCTACAGAACAAGCTGCATCTCAGGACTCTAGAGTTTGTTGGCTTAGTGCTCAATTGCTTTGCACTTTCTTGGACACTCACAGCATCTCAGCCTTGCCTTGTTTTGTTTTCTATTGCAGATAGAAATCCAGGCAGCTTCCCATATTTAATAATGACCAAAAATAACGACAGATGCTGTAAATCAGGAACAAACACAACTTCTGTTTTTGTCCTTCAGCTTGCCATGTTTGCCAGCAGTGAACAGTCAGGAGAGCGGGCATGTTGATGAGTGGCACGCTGCTATATTAATGTCACACCTTCGGCATGTGGCAGCAGTTTGAATGACAAACACACTACACATGCTCCAACTAAGATGGGTGAAAGTCTAACAGGAGCTATCCTTTGTCTGTTAAGGGCAACTATGGCCAGTCAGGGGACTGGTCCATCCTCAGCTGTGAAAGGCGGTGAGATGTGCCGAATGAGTAAGTAGGAAGTACAGAGGGTAGGAAGGGTTAGTCACTTGAGTAGATGACGTGGGTGGGAAGATTGAGGGAAGATGCAATAGTGAAGATGTTAGAGCATGGGCCTTGGTGGGAGCTGGGTGTATTCACAGAGATAGAGTGAATTGTGAAATAGCAGAGAGAGGTTGGTGGCACTTACCCTGGCAGAGCGCAGAGATCTTCCTGAAGCACTACTGCGCAATATGGAGACCGCACTGTCTCAGTAGCAGTGTGGCAGTGTATTAACTGTTGTGCAGCTGCAGTTGAAACCTGGTGCTCACCTTAAGGTCCTGACACAGGAATGTATTTCCACAGCTGCTGAGCACAAGATTGCACAAGAACAGTGCTGTGGAGGTGGTGCGTAAACTTACTGAGGTGAGCAGCACAAAATTACATGGGAAATGCCACTCATCCCTAGGAGGAAAGCTACCCATGACACACCCTGAAATTCAGTGTGTGTTTTCATATTAAGTAAAAGGCCAGTTTAAACTTACAATGTTTGTGAAACAATGGAATACAAATGGGAGTTTCTCATCATACACGCAGTGTTTAATTTTGCCTGTTGCAGAACTAAGCAGTTCATTCACATAACTGCTGACTGTCTTAGCTAGTGTGAATACAGCCTCCCTGACAAGTTTTTCTGTCAGTATGTCAGGAAAATTCATTACATAATAGAGAGTTTCACTGTGATGTTCCCACATGCCAATGTCAGTAGCAGGGACAGTCACCTACTACAAGAAACAAACCATCAAACCATTTAAGTATGAGCTTGAGTAAATCATCACTGCAAACCACCAAAGTTATAACATTTTCCAAAACCAGTTTCTGAGAGTTAGAACTGTCATCCCAACCCAATTCTCTCCAGCTACCACCCATTCTGACTCTGTGAAATGCCTCAGGATATTTTGGGAATTGTTAACTGGGACTGGGTTTGGAAAAGCTAAGCACCACATTTTTGTGACAACAGCATGTTGAGCCTGGGCCATTTTAACCACTGGACCTTGTACACGCCCATCAACTGATAAAAAATCATATGGCCCAGGGCTGCATGGTAAGTGACGGTTAATAAGTTCCAGCGGGGTCACTTAAAGTGTAGAGATAGCAGATTTCAGGTGTGACATGGAGTGTGGGCCAGCAAAGGCTTCACTTAAAAGCATTGAGCAAACATTTCATTCAGCAAGGTACTCCCCTCAAAACACATGGTTAAAAAAATTGAATTTCTAATGGTCTAGCAGGGCACTATTTCACATTCATGTGAGAAGCTACATTCTACATTAAATGGAATTCTCAACCACTTTCAAAACACCAGTGTAAAAAAATCCCCAAGGAATGGATGGCAGGCTGATTTAGTCGCTCAAAAACCTAGTGCTATCTTTCTGAAGCATCTATCCCAACATCCGCTGAAAGTCAATGAGTATGAGAATTGTTACTTTACAGTGTACTTACTTTTTCTAATTAATGGCATCCTTTCCCCGTCACTTAGTAAATGATCTGTTGGGGTAATAAGGTGAAGAGAAGCATCAATTAACGAAAAGCCTGAAATATTAAATAGGCACCGATAAAATCACACCGGACTCTCAACAGGATTGTGTTTATGGTGAATATGGCCACAATGTCTGCCACCATCAAATGATGCCAGCTTGCGAGTTGAGCCGAATTCCTGGCATTGGGCCTTCACTGACACGCTGCTGGCTCCTGCGGGAGATAATCAGGTAACAAGATAAGAAAACACATGACTTAGAGCCAAATGGTGTCTCATGGGCTGGAAATAAGAGCACAGAGGAAAGCTGGAGCAGGAGTAGTCCATATTTGAGCTGCTCCTCCATTCAACACAATCATGGCAGATCTATCAGCTCAACTCCAGGTTCCTGAATTATCCTTCAATCTCTGAATTTCCTCAGAGTCAAAAATCTGTTGTTTTCACTCCTGAATATGTTCAGCAACTGACAATTGATAAATAGTTACAGAATACCAACCATTCACACCCATCTGAGTGAATAATTCTTTCCCCAGTTTTTTCCCTATCCTTTTCCCAGATCTAAATGGGTGACCTGTTAGCCCGAGACCCCTGACTCTCCATCTAGGGGAGGCAGCCTCTAAGCATTTAGTCTTTGAAACCCAAGAGTAATTTTAGTTTTTAAAATTCATTCGCAGGATGAGGGCATCATTGGCTAGGCCAGCATTTATTGCCCACCTCAATTGCTCAGACAGCAGTCTGTAGTCAGCCATGTTGCTGTGGGTCTGGAGTCACATGTAGGCCAGACTAGATAGGGATAGCATTTTCCTTTCCTAAAGGCCATTATAATTGCTATATAGATTTCAATGATTTTGTCACCTCTCATTCTTCTAAATATGAGAAAGTATAGGTCATTCTACATTATTTCTCCTGATAGGACTGTCCTCTAATCCCAGGAAATAGTCTTGTCAACCTTTGTTGGCCCCACTTCTGAAGCAAATGTACCTTGGAGAAGGAGACCAAAGTGAGGACAGTCCTCAAGTTATAACTCCAACAAAAGTCCTACATAATTTAAGCAAGATCTACTTTGATAGCCAAAGTGCCTTATATATCCATTTTCCACCCTAATTACTTCTTTACCTGTAAATGAGTACAGGGAGCTTCAGTCACACAGACAAAAGGCCAGAATATTTTTTGGAAGCCTACTGAGAGAATCCCTGACCCTCCTACGAAGCATCCTGAAAGAAAAATCTTGCATGGTGGGAAAATTGCAGCCCTCCCCACCCTCCCCCAACATACAACAAGCCGCACCATCACCTCCATTTATCCAAATCTGCCAATACGTTTCAACACACAATGTTTCTAATGGCATGGTCCAACCATGGCCTGAAACAGAGGGATGCATCAGGGTCCAATAATCAAGGGCAAATGGCTCTAGGCAGCCCACTGTGTTCAGATCAAAGCTGCTCTGCTCAAGCAGGGAACCAGAGACAAGGCTAGGAGTAGTACTGAGTAATGCAATTCTAGTCCCTGACCTGGATTCCAACTATAAATCCAATGATGGTTATTCTAACTGTTCTGTAATTAGCAGGAATGCTTTGTACCTTCAGTCCCAAGTAGGCATATAAGATGCCAATGTGCTGTACATGCAATGAAGAGCATTGTTTTTAAATGTAGTCAATGTAGCTCTAAAGGAGGAGATGTAGCAGCTAATTTAATAGAGTAAGCTCATACAAATAGCAATATCAGTTGGTTGAAGGACAAAATTTGGCCAGAAGTCTGAAGAGAACTTCCTGTTCTTCTTCAAATTAGCGTCACGAGACATTTTATATCCACCTGAGAGGGTCACCATACGAGACATTTTATATCCACCTGAGAGGGTCCCCATGTGAAAGACTGTCCCCCAGCAGTGCAATGTTTAAGGGGAAAATGGTGGCATAATGGTAATGTGATTGGACCCAGTAATCGAGAGGCCGAGACTAACGCTGGAGGGATGCAGGCCCAATCCCAGAGCAGCAGTTGGTGGAATTTAAATTGAATCAATAATCCTTGAATAGAAAGTTAGTCTTTGTAATGATAACCATGAAACAATGATCAAATATTACAAAAACCCATATGGCCCAGGACCATAAAAAACTAAAGACGGCTGAAAACACAACCCAATCCATCACGCAAACCAACCTTCCTTCCATTGACTCCATCGACATTTCTCGCTGTCTCGGGAAGGCAGGCAACATAGTCAAAGACCCTTCCCACACTACTTAAAATCTCTTCCAAACTCTTCCATGGGGCAGAAGATAGAAAAGCTTAACAATCGTACCAACAGATTCAAGAACAGATTCTTCCCCACTATTATTAGACTTCTGAATGGGCTATCAAACCTAAATTTTGATCTTGCTATTTGTGCAACTTCTCTGCAGCTCTAACATTGTATTCCTCGCCGTGTTCTATTACCCTAATGCAATTTGTATGGTATGATCTGCCTGTACCGCATACAAAACAAAACTTTCACTGTACCTAGGTACATGTGACAATAAATCAAATCAAATCAGGTCAAATAATCCCTTTTAGGGAAGGAAATCTTCTGTGATTTCCCAGTCTGGCTCCAGAATCCAGACCCACTGCAATGTGCTTGCTTCCCAGGGTCAAACAAAAACAAAATCACCTCCAGTCCTGCATTAGCAGTATTAGGTCAATTTTATCGGCTCAAGTCTTCTGATGTAGGCACTGAATCCTTTGCCTCGGACACAGAGGGAAATGGTGTTACTTTGGAAGCGGGAGCAGAATGGTGAAATCAGTGATGGTGCAGTGAAGCCTTCATTCTCTGCCTACCTTGAAAAACTCTGTACACTACCTAAAATTAATATTAACTGTTTTACAGTTTGCACCATTTTTCAAAACTGTTGCAAGCAATAAATGGCTAAACAAGTTTCAAATGCATTTTAAAATAATCAGGTTTCTAATTGGAAAAGCAAATGGTAGAGAATGTAAGAAATAAGGGCAAGCCTGTTCCACCATTCAATAAGATCATGGCTGATCTGAACGCAGGCTCCATTCCACTTTCCTACCTGTTGCACAGACAATAATTCCAAAGATTCAAGATCCTCCAAGAGAAGGAATTCCCTTTTATCTCCATCTTAAGTGACACAACTCCTTGTTCTGAAACCATGGATCTAGATCTTCCCAGCAAGGGAAATGTCATCTCAGCGCTTAACTTAATAAAGCCCCAGAAGAACATCACATGTTTTGGCAAGATCATCTCTCATTCTTCTATGTTCCACTGAATGTAGAGACCACTGTTCTAGCTGCAAAGTCAACTGGAAAATCCTGTAACATAATACAAATCGTTGCCAAAGCTTGACCTAATTTGAGGCCATTGGACACTTTACAGTTGAATAAAGTGCCTATGGCTGCCACCTCTCAGCCCATCTCTGCATCCTGTCAATGACCCGCTGCAGCCTACAACAGCCCTCTTTACTGTCAACGACACCTCCAACCTTTGTGTCGTCTGCAAACTTGCTGACCCATCCTTCAATTCTCTCGTCCAAGTCATTAATAAAAATTACAAACAGTAGAGGCCCAAGGGCAGACACCTGTGGAACACCACTCACCACTGACTTCCAGGCAGAATATTTTCCTTTCACTACCACTTGCTGTCTTCTGGTGGCCAGCCAATTCTGTATCCAAGCAGCTAAGTTCCCCTGTATCCCATTCCTCCTGACCTTCTGAATGAGCCTACCATGGGGAACCTTATCAAATGCCTTACTGAAGTCCATATACACCACATCCACAGCTCGACCCTCATCAACTTTTCTAGTCACATCCTCAAAAAACTCGATAAGGTTTGTGAGGCATGACCTACCCCTCACAAAGCCGTGTTGACTGTATTTGATCAAGCCATGCTCCTCCAGATGGTCATAAATCCTATCCCTCAGAATCCTTTCTAACACCTTGCAGACGACAGACGTGAGACTTACTGGTCTGTAATTGCCGGGGATTTCCCTATTTCCTTTCTTGAAGAGAGGAATTACATTTGCCTCTCTCCAGTTATGAAAGAAAAAGTTAGTAAAGCAAGTTCTGCAGATGAACAGGCTTACTGACCTACTAGACGACAGTATTTCCAGGTGTATAGATCATATCTTTGCATTTTCAAGAAAATGAATAGCACAGCATCACAATATTTACTAACATTTAAATGCAGACCCCTACATTTTTTTTTAAACAGATGGTAGCCATGATGTGGAGTTGCTGGTGTTGGACTTGGATGGGCAAGGTCAGAAGTCACACGACACTAGGTTATAGTCCAGCAGGTTTATTTGAAAACACAAGCTTTCAGAGCACCATTCCTTCGTCAGGCAAAGAGACTTCAATAGCTTGTGATTTCAAATAAACCTTTTGGACTATAACCTGGTGTCGTGTGACTTCTGACATTCTTTTAACAGAAGCAGAGCTGCCATGGACACAAATCCATCTTCAGTATCAATCCGAACACTAAGCATTAATATAATAATCATTTTGTAGTATCTGTAGTGAGAAAACAGAGTTAATGTTTCAAGTCCTGCGACCTGTCTGCAGACCCCTGTTTGAAACATTAACTCATTTTTCTCTCCACAGATGCTGCCAGACATGCTGGGTCTGTCCAGCACTTCCTGTCTTGGCTTGTTTCAGATCTCCAGCATCTGCAGTTCTTTGTTTTACAAATATACTGGTGGGGCCATTCACTGATAGAGCTTTCATCTTTGAGTCAAAGATAATGGGTTCAAATTCTACTCCAGGGCAGTACTAAGGGATTGCACTGTTGAAGGTGTTATCGTTCAGATGAGATAAACAAAGATTTTGTCTTCCTTTCAAATGGAAGCAAAATATTCCATGATTTGATAAAATAAAAGGGAAGTTTATCCCAACCAACATTTTTCTTTAAATTACCTAAAACAGATTATCTGATCATTATTACATTGGTGACTGTGGAGAATTGCTGTGCATAAATTGGCCTCTATGCCTTCATTTTGCCTGACAACAACTTCACTGTATCTGTGGAGATCAGTGGGTATTGGCCCTGCAACCAGGCACATGCTCTAGGTTCAAATCCCACCTCAGAATCTGATTTTCACAGAAGGTGTGTCATATCACAGCCAAACAGATTAATTATCCACTGGTAAATCCTTCTGATGTGCCTACAGCAGTTGGTATGGCTTGGGAGAGTTTTCTGGTCAAACAGTATAGCTGCTGTGCTTGAGTAGGGGTTTAAAAACTCTACACACAGTGCAGTCTTACTGTGAGGGTCATCTCACTCTGAGGGACTATGACACACACTGCCTTTAATGGGTTCAAGGTTGTGAAAGGCACCAAGGTGCAGTGGGAAAAGACTACTGTCTGATATCTTTCTGCCAAAATTAAATGGGCTAAATTTGTATCAGTGATAATGGGAACTGCAGATGCTGGAGAATCCAAGATTACAAAGAGTGAGGCTGGATGAACACAGCAGGTCAAGCAGCATCTCAGGAGCACAAAAGCTGACGTTTCGGGCCTAGACCCTTCATCAGATGAAGGGTCTCTCTGATGAAGGGTCTCGGCCCGAAACGTCAGCTTTTGAGCTCCTGAGATGCTGCTTGGCCTGCTGTGTTCATCCAGCTCCACACTTTGTTATCTTAAATGGGGGTCTGTTCAGTTATCAGATACTCCCAGCACCTCAACTGTGTGTAAATATTAGTATTGGGTATATAAGAGAGTCTTTGGTTTGTTGGGGTAGAGTCAAAGTCCAATATTTTGTGTGTTTACTTGTTATGCAACTGTACAGAAACAAACTGCTTTTATGACAATGTATATATACAAGGAGATTTTTTAAGAGTAAAACATATTTTTTGAAATTAAAAAAGGTATGAAACAGATCTAAAGATTAACATCTCAACCAAAAGATGACACTTCCAGCAGTGCAACACTTCTTCAGAACTACAATGGATGTATGAACCTATAATCTTCTGACCTAGAGACAAAACCATAAAGCTACAACTGTTATCCCAGTAGTGTTATTGATATTTCAGATAGAGTTTTTAAATCCATGCCTAGTTAATATATCATGTGTCTTCCTATCCCTTTTCTAACCCATGAAGTTTCTTCTCAACGCGTCATTGGCTAGCACCCAGAATTGCACCAAAACACCATAAGATGCAGGAGCAGAAACATGTCATTCAACTCAGAGTTTGCTCCTAATTCAATGAGATCATGGCTGATCAGGCAATCCTTAACTCTACTTTCCTGTCTGTTCCTCATAAAGCTTGATTCCCTTACTGATTGAAAATCTGTTTATGTCAACCTTGAATATACTTGGTGACCAGACATTTACAGCTGTCCAAGGTAAAGAATTCTACATATTCAGATCTCTCGGAAAGAAGAACCTCAGCTGTGTCTTAAATATCACAACCCTTTATTCTGAGATTATGCCCCCTGGTCCGTGGCTCTGCAACAAGGAGAAACAACCTTGAAGTTCAAAAGCAAAGTCAGCTAGCACTTGCTGATTCAGCCTTGCACTAGGTGACTTGAAATGTAATTTCCACTGGGTCCCTGTGCAAACATTTCCTAGTCACCTAACACATGACGAGAGAACTGGATAGCGCGTGCTGGCTGCTTCCAGCTTTCACCATGTATTTCCTGCACTATCAGGTGTCTGCTCTGGGACAATATCTCTACCCAACATCCTGTGCAATGTGCTATTCCATAAAAAATTAGAATTTTGGTCAAACTTCAGGTACCATACCATAACAACAACACATGTGATTATGTACTCCTTTTCAAAAATAAAACATGTCCAGTTGTTACATAGGAGGGCTAGCAAACAAAATAGTAGCTAATCTTAGCCACATTTTTTCCAGAAAAAGAGAAAATATGTTACTCTATTATTTTTCCTGTTCTTGAAATAATCTTAGGAAGCTGTTCAGATGTCAAAGAGTACCCAAGAAGTAGGTCATGGCATTGAGGTACAGCTATCACAGAAGCAGAGGACTGAATGGCCTCTTTCTGTGTTGTAATCATTCTATTATTCAAGGATCAGCAATGATATCAGTGAATAGAGCTGCAGGCTGAAAATGTAGGAGCTGTCTCAAGGGGCCAAATGGCCACAGTCTTTTTTTATTCATTCATGTAATGTGGGTGTTGCTGGCTAGGCCTGCATTTATAGACCATCCCTAATTGCCCAGAGGCCAGTTTAGAGTCAGCCACATTGCTGTGGGACTGGAGTCACATGTAAGTTAGACAAGGTAAGGATGGCAGTTTCCCTCCTGAAATGGCATCAGTGAACCAGATGGGTTTTCCAGCAATTGGTAATTGATTCGTGGTCATTATTAGATGCTTAATTCCATATTTTTTGTTGAATTCCATCATCTGCTGTGATAGGATTTGAACCCTGGTCCTCAGGACATTACCTGGTTCTCTGGATTAACAGTACTACAATAATACCACTAGGCCAGTCCAACAATAGTAAAACTTGTTCTGTGAACTGCTACAGCCTTAGCAACAGTAACAATTGACGAAGTGTCATGTATTTGTTGAAAGTCTCGATCCAACTGGACCAATTCAGTACAGCAATTAAAAAAAACAGACAAGTGGTCTCAAAGGAACAGTTAAAGTCAGCAGGCAATTAAACAGTACCCAGTGTGCAAGGGATCCTGCAGGTTTACAAGTAGGAAAATATCAGCTTGTAGTATTTACCGAGTTTTTTTCTCATTCGGTGATGGGATGTTGATGTCATTATGTCAATATTCATTTGTTGCCCTTCATAAAGTGACGAGAAGCTGCACTGCAGTCCAGGATGGTGGAGTCTTGACGGAGGGTCAGGGTGACCATTTCAAGAACTCAAGGCTTTTACATTTTACGGGAGTTTTTTTTAAAAAAAGAACGTTGTGACATTGCATTCCCTTTAGTGAGTAATGGGTTATGATCATTTTTCTAGTCCAGAGCTCAATGAGAGCAGACTTGGTGCCAGCTATTTTAGATTTCAATGACGGAGCTATAGGTACTTCTGTTTTTCGGTGCATTTTTTAAGAAATGTTGATTCCAAAATATTGGAGCTGCCTGCAGCGCTCCACCCTCAGTCCAGAAATATGTTTTGATTCTACAATATTGTCCACAGGGTGAAACTTTGTGCTGACGTTGTGCAGTTCCAGACAATAAACCGGACTGCACAGAAGATAAAGACCTAATTATATCGTACAAAGGGTAAGGACTTGATTTAAACCCATTCAAGGCTGCAGCGGGTTACTGGGGTCTGATTGAAATTACAAGAAGGAAGAATTTGAATATTTGCAAACTGTACAAAACTTTCTTTACTTTACCTCGTCACTTCCAGACTCCAGCTCAGTACCCTCGGTGTCAGTTTTCCCTCCTCAATAAAGAACAATCTGCTGTGCGGCTTCTTTCTTGTAATATTCTCCTTTCGGTAAACAAATCAAAACTTCCCCCACAAATATTGAAAAGACGAAAGCGCAAGATATCTTTTGTCTGTTTTCCAGGCGAGCAGCCGGGGAAGGAGAGAGACAGACAGTGTAAATGAGGACCAGATGGGATTGCAATTCCCCATGCATGCATTCAGATCCTCCTATTCCATTTCAACCCCCGCCTTCCGTGCACCCTGTCCCTCCCTCTGAAATTTACAAATTCCATCTATGGTTTGCACATTACGTCTGACCAGGAGACGAGACTAAGTGGGAACGCGGCTCTCAGAGTGCTCAAACCACTTGCTTAAATTTCGCTTTGCACATTTTCCTAAATATTGACAGCTCGGAGGACACAACTTTTCAGATTCTTGCCGTGAATTGATCTTGCACTCAAGAAGGAGGACTTTGCATTTATGTAGCGCCATTCACGACTTCCCTGGTTTCTTTTACAGTCAATGAAGTCTTTTGCCAAGCACAGACCTGGAGGTGCAGAAGGCGACAGCACTGTGGTATTATCACTGGACTGTTTAATTCAGAGACCCAGGTAATGTTCTGAAGATGTTCAAATCCTGCCGTGGCAGATAGTGGAATTTGAATCCAATAAAAATCTGAAATTAATAGTGACCATGAAGCCATTGCTGAGTGTTGGTGAAAATCCCACCTGGTTCACTAATGCTCTTTAGGGTCTGGCCTAATGTGATTCCAAATCCACAACAGTGTGGTTGACCCTCAATCCCCTTTGGGTAATTAGGGATGGGCGATAAGTGCTGGCCTCGCCAGTGATGCCTTTATCCCAGGAATGAAGAGCACAGCAGCAGCCAAACTGTGCACAGAAAGCTCCCACGCACAGTAATGTGAGCATACTCCTTCCCCCTCATCACTCCCTGACTTTGACGGATACAATTGGCAGGAGATCCTGCGGGCATGAACTCAAATGAGCTAGGAGCAGGATCACTCAGCCCTTTAAGTCTGCTCCAGCATTCAACAAGATCATAGCTGATCTGAGTTTTAACCTCAACTGTACATTCTTGTGTGCCCTGATAATCCTTCATCTGCTTGGTCGTCAAAAACCTATCTACCTCTGCATTAAAAATATTTAAAGATTCTGCATTCTCTGCCTTTTGAGTCAGGGAATTCCCTGTCAGGAAACTTTTAGAGGGATATGGACAAAACACCAACAAATGGGACTGGCCCAGTTTAGGAAACCTGGTTGGCATGACTGAGCTGGGCCAAATGGCCAGTTTCTGCGCAGTGTGACAATGACTGAGAGAAAGCTCCCCACTCTTCTTTGAAATAGTATCAGGTGGGATGTTTTACAACCACCTGAAGGGGCAGCTGGAACTGTAGCTCAGTGTCATCTGGAAGAACAACCAACACTCCCTCTATATTCCATCGGAGTGAGAAACTCAATTTTGTGATCAAGAGTGGGACATGAAGCCACAAATGTCAGAGTCAGATGAGAGGGTGAGGCAGTGAGCCAAAACAAGGGAGATGGTAGCCTCATGTTTATGGAGTGCAGGAAAACAGAATATTTGCAAGCAGTTGACCCTGTAATTCACAGTAGGTTGGGAAAAATCTTTTTTGTCTCCCCCTGTCTCCATGAGGCCTTCTTTTTGACAAAGATGCCCATTCTGCACAGGGGGAGCTGTTTATACCTCTGTGTTCGACACCTTCCCTCTCTGTTGTCATCTGCTGCAGTAGGCCCTAGTAAGTTGAGTTGGAGAGGTCTGAGCTAACCATCACAATTTAAACCACTGACAAAGGACTTCAGGTTAGCTTTATACTTCAGTTTGACAAGGCTCGGACACACGTTGGGCGGAGTTGACAAAAGTTGAGCAACAGTTTTCTTTTCACCTGATATGGTTTGTTTTCTTGGTGACATGGCGTTTCCCCTTGTCCAGCTTCACATTCTACCCAACAGTCGTGGATGTACAATCCCTCAGAGCTGACTAATAGCACCAAAAACATCCTTACCAGAGTAAAAGCTCCTTAGGGACACCATAAGAGCTTTCTAAGTCAAAAATTGCCATATGAATATATGAACAAGAGTAGGCCATTCAGTCCTTTGAGCAATATGACTATGGCTCATCTGATTTTAGCCCAAACCTACATTCCTTCATGCCCCCAATATTAATTTAAGTCACTTGGTGGTCAAGACTCTATCTATCTCTGCCTCAAAAGTATTTAAAGATTCTACATCCACCGCCTTTTAATGAATGCAATTCCAAAGATTCACAATCCAAGAAAAAGATGTTTCCTCATCTATATTTTAAATGGGTGTTCCTTATTTTTAAACTGTAACCACATAAACTATGACACTGAGTCACATAAGGAAATATTAATCCAGATAACCAAAAGCAATATCTAAGGATTGAAAGAGCATCCTACAGAATGGAGAAAGACCTAGAGATTTAGCAAAGTTTAGTGAGTGAATTTCAGAGGCTATAAAGATTGGCAGTCGAATATTTCATAGGTATGCAAGGTTTGACAGGAATTTTGTTGGTTATGTAAGGTTCTTGGGTTTGACATAAAGAATCATTCTTGAATTCAAAAATATTTTGTCAAGGGAAGGGAGACAAAAAAGATAACTATAAGCTGTTTAACATCTGTCACTGGCAAAATATTAAACAAATAAAATCAACATAGTCTTTTACTGGATTAGAGAGAGAGAGAGACAACTAGTTTAACTTGACAGTCACAACACTTTAGGCAAGGGAAGTGACTGAGAAAGAGGGACCTTCATAATAACCTAAGCTGATATGGAAACTGAACCCAAACAATTGTCAGCACTGTATCACAAACAATTCATCCAGCCAACAGTACTAACCAACTGCCATGGGAAAACAGTAGAATCTAATATATAGATGTAACAGTAGATCACTTATAAATAGATAATATAATTTAGCAGATTTAATGGTTTCATGAAGGAGCACCAAGCCTACAACTTTATTAGAATTCCTTGAGGAGGCAACAAGCAGGATAAATAAAGGGCAACAAATAGATGTAACATATTTGGATTTCTAAAAGGTATTCAATAAGGTACCACATATAAGTCAGCTTAATGAGAACCAATGGTTTTTGGGGGTTGTATATTGGCATGGATAGAGGGTTGCCTAATTAATTCAAGACAGAATAGGGATAAGGGATACATATTCATGAAGGCAACCTTTAACTAATGGATTGCCACAGGGATCAGTGCTGGGACCGCAATTATTTACAATATTTATGAATGACTTGGGTGAAGGATGTGAATGTACTATCACCAAGTTTGTAGATAACACAAAAATTGGTGGGAAGGCAAACAGTGGGAATGACACAAAGAGTCTGCAAAGGGATATAGATAGGTTAAGTGAGTGGATAAAGACTTTGTAGATGGAATATAATGTGGGGAATTGTGGCATTATGAACGCTGACAGGAAGAATACCAGACCATAAAACATAAGAACTGAATATTATTTAAATGGAAAAAATGCAGAAATCTGCGGCTCAGAGGGATTTAGACATCCTTGTGCATGAGTCACAAAACATTAACATACAAGTTCAGTAGGTAATAGGGAAGGCAAATCGAATATTGGCCTTTATTTCAGAGGGAGTGGAATATAACAATTGGAAAATGTTGCTAAGACCATACAAGGTACTAGTTGCACTCAGAATAGTTTTGATCCTCTTTTCTAAGGAAAGATATTTAGTCTTGGAGTCAATCCAAAGAATATTCATTATGTTGATTGCAGGTATGAAGAAATGTCCTTCTAAGGAGAGATTGAGTAGGTTAGTTCATTTGAGTTTAGAAGAATAGTTAGAAGAAGCATATAAGCTTCTTAGGAGCTTGACAATGTAGACGTGAAGAGGCTGTTTGATCTTCTGGGAGAATCTATGATCAGAGGGCATGATCTCAGAATAAGGAGTTAGCTCATTAAGATAGAAATGAGGGAGAGTTTCTTCTCTCAGAGATTGGGGCATCTGTGAAATTCTTTACTCTAGAGAGATGATAAGCTTATATCATTAAAAATATTCAGAACTGAGATATGTGGATGTTTAATTAATCAGGAAGTTAAGAGTATGGGGATGAGGCAGGAAAGTGGAGTTGTGCATTATCAGATGATCTTATGGTTGACATACAAAGTGTCTCAAACCATGGTAATTAAGTGAAATGAATTACAATACCCACTTTCAGAGTAAAGAATGTGACCTTCTTTGATTTTCTCATTATTGTTCTTCTTTATGAGTTATGACTTACTACAGATTTGTAAACACACATTCGTTAAAAGGTAACAAAGTGTGAAGCTGGATGAACACAGCAAGCCAAGCAGCATCCTCCACCGCATCTGCTCCCAGGATGAGGCATTCCACTCCCGCATATCCCAGATGTCCAAGTTCTTCAAGGACCGCAACTTTCCCCCTGCAGTGGTCAAGAACGCCCTTGACCGTGTCTCCCGTGTTCACCGCAACACATCTCTCACACCCCGCCCCCAGAGGATCCCCCTCGTTCTCACACACCACCCCACCAACCTCCGGATACAACACATCATCCTCCGACACTTCCGCCATCTACAATCCGACCCCACCACCCAAGACATTTTTCCATCCCCACCCTTGTCTGCCTTCCGGAGAGACCACTCCCTCCGTGACTCCCTTGTTCGCTCCACACTCCCCTCCAACCCCACGACACCCGGCATCTTCCACTGCAACCGCAGGAAGTGCTACACTTGCCCCCACACCTCCTACCTCACCTCCATCCCAGACCCCAAGATGACTTTCCATATTAAGCAGAGGTTCACCTGCACATCTGCCAATGTGGGGTACTGTATCCATTGTACCCGGTGTGGCTTCCTCTACATTGGGGAAACCAAGTGGAGGCTTGGGGACTGCTTTGCAGAGCACCTCCGCTCAGTTTGCAATAAACAACTGCACCTCCCAGTCATGAACCATTTTAACTCCCTCTCCCATTCTTTCGACATGTCCATCATGGGCCTCCTGCAGTGCCACAATGATGCCACCCGATGGTTGCAGGAACAGCAACTCATATTCCGCTTGGGAACCCTGCAGCCCAATGGTATCAATGTGGACTTCACAAGCTTCAAAATCTCCACTTCCCGAACCGCATCCCAAAACCAGCCCAGCTCAACCCCTCCCCCCACTGCATCCCAAAACCAGCCCAGCCTGTCTCCGCTTCCCTAACCTGTTCTTCCTCTCACCCATCCCTTCCTCCCACCTCAAACTGCACCTCCATTTCCTACCTACTACCTCATCCCGCCTCCTTGACCTGTCCGTCTTCCCTGGACTGACCTATCCCCTCCCTACCTCCACACCTTTACTCTCCTCTCCACCTATCTTCTTTTCTCTCCATCTTCGGTCCGCCTCCCCCTCTCTCCCTATTTATTCCAGAACGCTCACCCCATCCCCCTCTCTGATAAAGGGTCTAGGCCCGAAACGCCAGCTTTTGTGCTCCTGAGATGCTGCTGGGCCTGCTGTGTTCATCCAGCTCCACACTTTGTTATCTTGGATTCTCCAGCATCTGCAGTTCCCATTATCTCTCTTCATTAAAAGGTGCTGTTTTTATAACTGATTTGTTGATCATTGTGTTGTTTGTCTGAAACATAGACTCTTGGAGATCATTTGTTTGTACAAAATAAATGCAAAATACTGCAGATTTTGGAGATCTGAAATAATACCAGGACATGCTGGTTGGCTTACTGCTGATTCTTTTTCTTGCTACATTTTATCCATGTTCTGAAGACTTTCAGGATGAGTAAATTGACCATTTTGTTGGTTTTACTTACATTGCAATTGGTAATGCCTGTGGTGCGGTGGGTAACGTCCTGGCCTCTGAGTTCAAGACTCACCGCACACCTACCAGCCACCGAAAATGCATTGGAAAACAGGGGAAAGATACCACTACCTGGAGAGGTGACATTGTCACAGGCCTTCCATCTACAAACCTGCTGCCTAAAAAATCTGAACTACCTGAGTTTAATGTCATCACTTTGCTGGAAAAAAATTAATGAGACGAGAAAACTGTATTTTGAGTAATCATTGTGTTTTAGATCACTGCATTTTGCAAATTTACACTCAGGTTCATTCCTCAGTAAATGATTCTTCTGTCTTAATCCTATTTTACCAGGCCTTTCACCGGCAAAACAGACTGCCTGCCATTAAACAGGTTCAAGTGCCAACCTACAATGGTTTCCTTAGTAATGAGCAATCAAGTAAATTTGACTGTAGCTGCAAAACGACTTGTAAGATCAATATAGAACATTGAACAATACAGCGCAGAACAGGCCCTTCGGCCCTCGATGTTGTGCCGACCTGTGAACTAATCTAAGCCCCTCCCCCTGCACTATCCCATCATTATCCATATGCTTATCCAAGGGCTGTTTAAATGCCCCTAATGTGGCTGAATTCACCACATTAGCAGGCAGGGCGACCCACGCCCTTACCACTCTCTAAGCCTCTGACATCTGTCTTAAATCTATCACCCCTCAATTTGTAGCTATGCCCCCTTGTACAAGCTGAAGTCATCATCTTCGGAAAAAGACTCTCACTGTCCACCCTATCTAATCCTCTGATCATCTTGTATGTCTCTATTAAATCCCGTCTTAGCCTCCTTCTCTCCAACGAGAACAGACCCAAGTCCCTCAGCCTTTCTTCATACGGCCTGCGCTCCAGACCAGGCAACATCCTCGTAAATCTGTGATAATGGGAACTGCAGGTGCTGGAGAATCCAAGATAATAAAGTGTGAAGCTGGATGAACGCAGCAGGCCAAGCAACATCTCAGGAGCACAAAAGCTGATGAAGGGCCTCGGCTCGAAACGTCAGCTTTTGTGCTCCTGAGATGCTGCTTGGCCTGCTGTGTTCATCCAGCTTCACATTTTATTATCCTGGTAAATCTCCTCTGCACCTTTTCCAATGCTTCCACATCCCTCCTGTAATGGCGTGACCAGAACTGCACGCAATATTCCAAATGAGGCCGCACTAGCGTTTTGTACAGTTAAAGGTAAGGGAAGGGAACCATGGTTAGCTAGGAAGGATTTAAAGATAGAGTTAAGAAGAACAAGGAGGGGACATGAGTAAACATTAGCAGGTAAGAATAAAGGAGAACCCTAAAGCTTTCTATAGGTATGTGAGGAATAAGAGGATGACTAGGGTAGGAATAGGGCCAAAGACAGAAGTGGGAAATTGTGTGTGGATCCTGTGGAGATTGGAGAGGTGCTAAATGATTATTTCTCAATGTCTATTCTCAATGTCTTTTTCTATCCAACCTGTTTGTCTAAATCCATATACTCATCTATGTTCTAAACACCAGTAAACAACCAAGTATTTGTCACATGATCTGCTTCATTCTTAAATGGTGTTTTTGTAATACGATTTTTAAAATAACATTGTGCAACCCTGTTGCACTACCCATTAAAGTATTATATTTTCATCACTCATGGGACTCGGCCATCCCTGGCTGGGCCAGCACTTCCACTCCACCTCTAGTTGCCCTTGAGAAGGTGGTGGTGAGCTGCCATCTTGAACTGGTATAGTCCATATGCTGTACATAGACCCACAATGCCTTTAGCAAGGGACTTCTAGGATTTTGACCAATGACATGGAGGGAACAATGATATATTTCCAAGTCAGGATGGAAAGTAACTTAGAAGGGAACTTGCAGGATGGTACTCCCAGCTGCCCTTGTCTTTCGAGATGATTGTGGTCTTGAGTTTAGAAGGTTTTTATCTAAGTATTTTTGGTGAATTTCTGCAGATCATCTTGTAGATGTTACATACTGCTGCTGAGCAATGGCGGTGGAGTGACTGAACATTTGTGGATGTAGTTCCAATCAAGTGGGCCCAGTCTCCTTGATGGTATCAAGCTTGCAGAGGAATGGAGTTTAAGAGCTGCGACGTTATGCTGCAGCTCTATAAAACCTTGGTTAAATCATGCTTGGAATATTGTGTTCAGTTATGGTCGCCTCATTAGAGGAAAGATGTGGAAGCTTTAGAGAGGGTGCCAAGGAGATTTACCAAGATGTTGTCTGGACTGGAGGGCAGGTCTTATGTGGAAAGGTTGAGGAAGTTAGGGCTTACATCATTGGAGTGAAGAAAAATGAGAGGTGACTTGATAGAGGTGTACAAGATGACGAGAGGCATAGATAGAGTGGATAGTCAGAGATCTTTTCCCAGGGCGAAAATGACTATTACGAGGGGATATAATTTTAAGGTAATTAGAGGAAGATATGGGGGGAGATGTCAGAGGTAGTTTCTTCACTCAGAAAGTGGTGGGTGTGTGGAATGGGCTGCCGGCAGGGGTAGGGGAATCAGATACATTAGGGACATCTAAGCGACTCTTGGATAGACACATGGATGATAGTAAAATGTAGGGTATGCAGGGCAGATTGATCTTAGAGTAGGATAATTGTTCAGCACAACATCATGGGCCGAAGGGCTTGTACTGTGCTGTACTGTTCTATGTTCTATGTAAGCTTCTTGAGTGTTGTTGGAGCTGGACTCATCTAGCAAATGGCCTTCTGCCTTGTGGGCATACATTAAATATAATTTAATTATGAAGTAAATACATTTACTTAAAATCAATATGCATAACTGATGCTGCAACTACTCAAACAATATTTTCCCAAAGAAGATCCTGAATAAGGTTGGTCTGTGTGTCTTTATTTAGGCATGTATCCTGGATTCTAATGCATGAGTCACAAAGTTAGTGTACAGATACAGCACGTAGTAAAGAAGTCAAATGGAATGCTATCCCTTATTATGAAAGGATCTAAAAGTAAGGAAGTTATGCATCAGTTATATAGGATATTGGTAAGACCGTACCTTGAATATTGTGTCTCTTTAGTTAAGGACGGATGTAAATGTACGGGAGGCAATTCAGAGGAGGTTTGCGAAATTGATATTTGGAAAAAGTGAACTGTCTTTTGAGGAAAAGTTGGACAGCCTGGAGTTTAGAAGAATGAGGGGTGCCTAGATTGATGTGTATAAGATCCTAAATTGCTTTGTCAGGGTGGACATGGAAAGAATTGTTCCTCTTGAGGGTGAGTCCAGAACCAGGGTACACTGTTCTAAAATCAGAGGTTACCCTTCCTTGACTGAGCTGAGGACAATGTTTTTCCTCATAAGAGTTGTGTGACTTTGGGTCTTCCTATCTCAGAAGCCAGTGGAGACAGAGTCATTAAATATTTTTGTGACTTAGCTAATTTACAACAGCATGCTCTAGGTTGTGAGTTGGGATAACCAAACTGATTCCTGAAATGGTACAATTGCGCAGGTGACTGGTGTTGTTATTGTTGGTAGTTGGTAATTTCCTCCTGGCTTCCAGAGTGATAGATCTCCAATGGTATTAGTTATGGCACAGAACAAAACTGCTAAGTAAAAATATCAAAGATGGCACTTATAAACACAAAGATAATTTTGTGTCTAAGTTGAGTCACGTTTGTGTGCAACTTGGAATTTTAAAATAATTTAATGTGAATATTTAATTTGGTGAGAAAAAATACAGATGAATTTGATTTTTGTCACATCAGAAATTACTTATGACTTTGTAAAGACTCAGAGAAATTTGCTTGATTTGGTAATATTGTTGGTTGATTTTCATAACTTCTTATTAGTTAAGATTTCTGTCTGCATAGTAAATAGAGAATTAGTTCCATATCAGATGGAAGTATAAAACAGAGCCCTTAGATAGAAAATTGTAAATGCATAACAAAAAGCTCACAGATAGACACTGAATACCTAAAGTACAAAGATTAGGAGACAGATAGGCAATAGGATGCCTTAACATGAACTGACAGGACACAATGCATGACACAATGACATATGATGTGAAGTCTGAAATATTGCAAACAAGAAATATATCTTTATTCATTCACAGGATGAGGGTATCACTGGCTGGACCAGCATTTATTGCCCATCCCTAATTGCCCAGAGGCCAGTTAAGAGTCAACCACATTTCTGTGGGTCTGAAGTCATATGTAAGCCAGACCAGGTAAGGATGGCAGTTTCCCCCGCTAACAGACATTAATGAACCAGATGGTTTTTTTTTCTGACAATCAACAATGGTTTGATGGTGATCATTAGAGTCTTAATTCCAGATTTTTTATTGAATTCAAATTTTACCATCTGAGATTATTGACTTGCTCACCGAGCTGGCTTGTTTTTGTTCAGACATTTCGTCACCTTACTAGGTGACATCATCAGTGGAGCCTCCAATGAAGTGGTGCTATTTGTACTGTCTGGTCTGTTATCGTGAGTACTGTTATTTCCAGTTTTGATCTGTATGGGATCCAATTCTGTATGTTTGTTGATTGAAGTATAGGTGAAGAACCATGCCTATAGGAATTCCCATTCATGTCTATGTTTGGCTTGGGCTACTGTGGTTACTTTGACCCCGTTAAATTGATGGCCTTCATTGTTTGAGTGTACTGATATTAAGGAGAGTTTAAAAACCAAAAGAACTGCAGATGCTGTAAATCAGGAACAAAAACAAAGTTGCCGGAAAACTCATCAGGTCTGGCAGCATCTGTGTAGGAGAAAACAGAGTTAACATTTTGGGTCGGGTGAGTCTTCCTCAGTTACTGTTATTAAGGAGAGTTTGTTGTGCCATTTTGCTGCCAGCTGATGTTCATGTCTTCTGATGGCTAGATTCCTTCCTGTCTGTCAGATGTAATGTTTGTGGCAGTCATTGCATGGTAATTTGTAAACCACGTTTTTCCCTGCATGTTGTGGGAATGGGGTCTTTAATCCTTGTAAATGTTTGTGTAGAGTGACTGTGGGCTTTGGGCCACCATGATTCCTAGTGGTCTTAGGAGTCTTGTTGTCAGATCCATGTATGTTCCTGATGTAGGGAAGTGTAGTAACTGTATTAGGTTGTACTGTGTCCTCCTGTGTTGTCTATTATGTAGGCATCTGTGGATGATGTCACGGGGATATCCATTTAAGGCAAAGATCTTGGATAAGTTTTTTCTTCTTCCCGGAAATAACAGTACTCACCATAATGGACCAAACAGTATAAATTCCAAGTGGAGTAGAAATAACATCACTCCATCAGAGGCTCCACTGATGATGTCACCTAGCATGGTTATGAAAGGGTCTAGGCCCGAAACGTGCTCCTGAGATGCTGCTTGGCCTACTGTGTTCATCCAGCTCCACACTTTGTTATCTTAGATTCTTCAGCATCTGCAGTTCCCATTATCTCTGACCAAAAACAAGCCAGCTTAGCGAGCAAGTCAACAACCTCATCCACAACCCAAGCTACAGATTTTTACCAAAACTTTAAAGTTTCACCATCTGCCATAGTGGGATTTGAAACCGTGTCCCCAGAACATTACCTCAGTTTCTGGATTAACAGTCCAACAATAATAACACAAGGCCATAGCCTCCCCTTCAAGTGCATAGTGCGGTGGATAGGAATAGATAGAGTGATGTGTTACACTTGTTCTGTTGCTAGCAATTTCCCATAGCACAGTTCCCATGAGCTAGATCATGTTAGCGAGTTTTGAGAAGATTTGTAGCTCAGGTTGAGGTTCTGGATGTGAGTTTGCTCGCTGAGCTAGAAGTTTCGTTTTCAGACGTTTCGTCACCATTCTAGATCATGTGTTACTTTACAGGAAGAGGCCATTCAGCTGTTCGAACCTGCTCCACCATTCTTCACCATCATGGCTGGTCGTCCAACTTAGTAGTCTAATCCTGCTTTCTCCCAATAACCTTTGATTCCATTCACCCCAAGTGCTATATCTAGTTGTTTAGAACACTCTTGAAGGAAACACTATGGAGGATACACCAGAGTGACTATCTGAAAGAGACACAGAGCACATGGACATGACCACTTGAAAAATATAGTAACAAAAGCAGAAGATGCTGTAAAAGCTCAGCAAGTCTGGCAGTATTTGTGAAGAAAAAAAATCAGAGTTAACATTTGGGTCTAGTGACAGGCAAGGTCACTGGACCCAAAACGTTAACTCTCATTATTTCCTCCACAGATGTTGCCAAATTTGTTGAGCTTTTCCAGCAACTTGTTTTTGTTCCTGATTTACAGCATCCGCAGTTCTTTCAGTTTTTACTGGAAAAATACAGTTTAGTCTTTACATAATTATGCCATAGCCTTATAAGGTAAGCACACGCATTAGTATTTAGTATAAAAATAAAACAGTGTTCCTTTGAAGCTAAGCCTGAAGGCGTTAATAAAACAGAAATTGCTGGAGAAACTCAGCATATTTGGAAGCATCTGTGGGAGAAAAAAAAAGCGTTAACGTTTTGACTCCTTCTTCAGTTCCTCCAGTAATTTGTTTTTGTTTCAGATCTTCAGTATCTACTGTTCTTTATTTTATTCTGAAGGCAGTCTTTGCTATCCCTTCCAACAGTCTGTTTTCAACTGAAAACGCCGTAGTTTGGCAATAAAACACACATGCCAAATGACTAATAGTTTAGCAAGTAACATTCAGCTCCTTAAAAGCCTACATGAAGATTAAAATATCTTTTGGTTGAGTTTAATGGAACATCTATCCTTCACATAAGGTTGGAGGGAGACATTCACGGAGGGGCGGGGCTTCAAGTGGCCGCGGTGCACTCTGGGGCGGAAAAGGTCCAGCCGCGGTGCCCCCTGGGCAGGGGAAGGTCTGGGCCGCCGTGCACTCTGGGCAGGGTGCAGTAAGATGGCGGCTCCCTCTCCCAAATGGAGACGGGTAACCGGAGCCACCGGACCGGTCCCGCGGCCCCGACACGGTCACCGGGTGGTGGCGATCAAAGAGTTGATGATCATATTCGGCGGCGGCAACGAAGGGATCGTGGACGAGCTGCATGTCTACAACACTGGTGAGTGAGAGGAGGCTGTTGTGTTCCGAGACAAAAAAAATCCTCCGAGCGGGAGGGAAGGCGCCATTGGTGCCAGTGTCCAAGATGGCGGCCGCTGGCGCCGAGCGGCCCCAAGTTTGAACGGAATCCCGGCTGTTCCCCCAGCGGCCGAAAGGTCCCGGCGGTTGGAGAGCATAACCATGGAGCTAGGGCTCGGCCTCACCCTTTAGTGCCGTCCCCGTCCGGTGACAGCACGGAGGGCGGCTGATTTACCGACTGTGATGTGGTGGCGATTGCGGCGGCGGCTAGTTGTCGTGGCCGAGGCCGGTCTCGGGGGCGGGGTAGAAGAGATTGTGGGGCGAGGGGTGGGGGTGTCCACCCGGTTCCCGGGGAGAGTTGACCCCCGCCCCCACCTTCTCTCCTTATGTTAACTGTCACAGCCTCCCCGGGGTGGTGGAGACTGACGGTGGGTGGGGGCGGTGATGCTGGGCAAGGGGTGGAGGAATCAGCACCAGTATGGCCGCCTGTATGTCTTTCCTTTTATTGTTGTCATTCACAACGGCGACCGGACTCTCTCTCTTTACCGGTTTTTTTGTTGTTGCTGACAGTAGGAGGGGCTTGATTCTGGGGTTCGGTTCAAGAGAGGCGGAGCTCCGACTCCAGTAGAGGCTGAGCGCCTTGTCTTTGTTTACACCGGGGGCTGGGCTGAGCCCTGGAATCTTTCACCCTCACCGTTCCAGCAACCTAGAGAGCTGAATGCTGTCACCGCTTGATTTTAAACACAGCGGGATGTTGCCATCCCTCCCACCCACTGCCTCGCACTTCACTGCCCTCTTACAGCAGCTTTAAAACATGAAAGATCAACGTTGAATACTCCATCCTGGTCTTTTAGTCGCTCTTTAAAGCTTGCAGCCTTTTTGGTCACACAAATGTATTTTTCTCTATGCGACTCCATGTCAAATTTTTGTTTGATTATCGTTCATGTGAAACGGCTTTGAGATATTATATGGTTCACGGCATTATCGAAATGCAAGATATTGTAATTATTTTAAAATAGTACAAGCTTTGTTTTCTAGTAATTTGATTATGTTTGAGCGAGAACTGTGACCTTTTAAAAGCTGAATTAAGGTTTTAGTGGAATGGGAGATGCACCGGATTGTTCATCGTTTTCACTCGTTCCTTGTTTACATTTTTTTGACGTGCCTTCAGATTTGCTGCTTGAAGCGAACCCAGGAGCTGACATTTTGTGTAGGGCTCCCCCTACTGTGCATCCTTCCATGAATGAGAATTGCTGTTCATGACCTGCGTCAGTCCCGACGCTATTGAGGTTGAAATTCCTTATTATCTCACCAAGATAGGTTCTTGTAGAAACAGTTTTGAAGTACAACACAAGGCAGTGAAAAGTGACATGACGACAGCATTAGGATTACAAAAAAACTGAAGATACCGCAAACAAGGTAATAAAATGTGAGGCTGGATGAACACAGCAGACCAAGCAGCATCTCAGGAGCACAAAAGCTGACGTTTCGGGCCTAGACCCTTCATCAGAGAGGGGGATGGGGTGAGGGTTCTGGAATAAATAGGGAGAGAGGGGGAGGCGGACCGAAGATGGAGAGAAAAGAAGACAGGTGGAGAGAGTATAGGTGTGGAGGTAGGGAGGGGATAGGTCAGTCCAGGGAAGACGGACAGGTCAAGGAGGTGGGATGAGATTAGTAGATAGATGGGGGTGCGGCTTGGGGTGGGAGGAAGGGATGGTTGAGAGGAAGAACAGGTTAGGGAGGCAGAGACAGGTTGGAGTGGTTTTGGGATGCAGTGGGTGGAGGGGAAGAGCTGGGCTGGTTGTGTGGTGCAGTGGGGGGAGGAGACGAACTGGGCTGGTTTTGGGATGCGGTGGGGGAAGGGGAGATTTTGAAACTGGTGAAGTCCACATTGATACCATTAGGCTGCAGGGTTCCCAGGCGGAATATGAGTTGCTGTTCCTGCAACCTTCGGGTGGCATCATTGTGGCACTGCAGGAGGCCCATGATGGACATGTCATCTAAAGAATGGGAGGTGGAGTGGAAATGGTTTGCGACTGGGAGGTGCAGTTGTTTGTTGCGAACTGAGCGGAGGTGTTCTGCAAAGCAGTCCCCAAGCCTCCGCTCGGTTTCCCCAATGTAGAGGTAGCCACACCGGGTACAGTGGATGCAGTATACCACATTGGCAGATTTGGCATAATTTATAGCGAGTTTAATTAGTATGTTGATTGTTTACAAACACAGTTAATGTTTATGTTAAAGTACCCAATATTGAATTTTTGTATCAAATGTATCCTTCATTGCTTTTGAAACATTTCGTTTGGAGATTAAAAAAAAACACACACATCGGAATTTGCACTATATTCTTGGTCTGTTGCAGTAAAAAAAAACTCTATCTTCTCTATCTTGATCTGGTTAGGAACAGAGGGTAGGGCAATTAACCCCTTGAGCTTTTCCATTTTGTGAGTTGATTTGTTGCATAACTTGGCATACCTGTTTTTGCGTCATTCCTTTGGGTGATAAAAATCTATGGATGTTACATTTAAAATTTTAAAAAAAGAAACCTGATGTTAATTGCCATTTGCAGAAGACAGTTCCAGATTTCTGTCACCTTTAGCATTAATTCCTAATTTAATTTCTAAAGGACTTGTTACTGATATTTAGAGTGTGCTCCCAGGTCTAGGACTCTCAGTCAATGGAAGTGGTTTCAAGCAATCTGCCCTATCTGTTCAATTTAACATCTTTAAAATGTTGATCAAATCTTCTCTGACCTTTCTAAATTTCAGAGAATGCAATTCTAGGTTCTGTAATGTCTCCTTGAATTTGAAGGATTCTCCCATTGCTTTGATGGATGTGCTTTCTGCAAATAAGGTTGAAAAAAACCAGTTTACTGGTTGATGTCATCTAGTGTGACGGTAAACTAGATCTCTGAAGAAGTCATACTGGACTTGAAATGTTAACTGTTTCTGTATCCACGGATGCTGCCAGACCTGCTGAGTTTTTCCAACATTGTCATGTTTGTTTTAGACCAAATCTTGATTAGTTTAACTGATTGTAAATTCTGCATGTGATCAGTTCTGGAATGAGAGATGGTGGCAGTGGTTTTGACGTAAGACAACTCCACTCTCTGAAGTCTGTGAGTGAGCCTACTAAATACTGAGCTTGCTTTTGCCAAGCTATGATTGAATTCATCATGAAGAACCTCCTCAGGTAGCAAAATCTGTACTGAATAGAGCAGTGTATTGTTAACTGTGGAGTTTAGAGTGCATGGTTCAAGGTGGAGGTTGCTAATTCAAGATTCTCGCAGCTTAAACCTTAAGAATTGTGTTGGCAAGCCTTTGAACTCCCACCAAGATTATCGTTACCTTCCAGAGGCATTGACTCGATTCTATGGAAACTGCTAGCTCCCTGGCATCCTGCTTATGTGAGCCTAGAGATTGCAAATCTGGAAAGCATTATAAATGTCAAAACCTCCCACTGCCTTTGCATGTAGATGGGTTGCTGGTAGTTAATTAGGTGTGTTGTGGATTCAACACTGACCAGGAATTGTACTGTTCTAATTTAAATGCATTGAGTGACAAATTCAAATACTGATTTTATTAGGAAACTACATGTCAGTGCTACTGAAATAAAAAAAGATTAATTTGGCTCAAGCGTCTTTTAATTTTTTACAGAAAAAACTCTATGGAACCAAAGTTCAGAGCACATTTCTGACTGATTTATGCAGCAATTTTGCTTTTTTCTTCGAAGTGCATGATAAAATATGGCAGAGTCAGCATGGCTTCATTAAGGGGAGGTCATGCCTAACAAATTTGACAATTCTTTGAGTAGATAATGCATAAGTTAGACAGGAGAAAGCCAGTGGACGTGATCTGTTTGGATTTCAAGGAGGTCTTTAACAGAGTCTTGCACAGGAGGCTGCGAAATAACACCCTATAATACTAGGAGCTGGCATGGATGAGGATTTGCAGATTGGTAGGAGGTATAATGTGGGGATAAAGGAACCTTTTTTTTCCAGATGGCAGCCAATGAATTGTGGAACTCTGTAGGGGTTAGTCTTAGGACTGCAACTATTTACATTATACAGTAATGATCTGGATGAAGGAACCAAGGGCATTGTTGCTCGGTTTGCAGGTGACACAAAGTTGAAGGGACAGGTAGTATAGAGGAAGAAGGGAGGTTGCAGGAAAGCTTAGACAGTCTGGGAGAGTGGCAGATGGTACGCAATGTGGGAAAGTTTGAGGTTTTGCCCTTTTGGAGGGAAAATAGAGCCATAGACTATTTTCTAGATGGGGATAGGCTTTGGAAATCTGAAGCATAAAGGGACGTCAGAGACCTAGTTCAGGATTCTCCTCAGGTTTCATGCAGGTTCAGTTGGGAAGGTTAATGTGGTGATAAGTGCATTTTGAGGCGTCACAAATACAAGAGCAGGCATGTGCTGCTGAGGCTGTATAAGGTCTGGTCAGTCTGCATTTTGAATATTGTGCACAGTTTAGCCTGTTTTCCAAGGAAGGCTGTGCTGCCCTTGAAAGGGTCCAGAGGAAGTTCACAAGGATGATTCTGGAAATGAGGGGCTTATCACATGAGTAGTTGAGGACGAGGGGTCAGAACTTGCTGGAGGTTAGAAGGATGAAAGGGACTGTCGTTGAAACTTACAGAATACTGGGGTAGATTTCTGAAGAAGGGTTTAGGCCCGAAATGTCAGCCTGCCTACTCCTCTGATGCTGCTTGGCCTACTGTGTTCATCCAGATCCCCATCTTGTTATCTCGAATACTGGGGTAGCTGGATAAATTGGACATGGGGGAAATGTTTCCACTAGTAGGAGTGATTTGGGCCTGAGTGAAGGGATCGTCCTTTAGAACCGAGATGAGGAGCAATTTCTTCAGCTAGAGGATGTTGAAACTGTGGAACTCATTGCAGAAGACTGTGAAGGCCAAGTCATTAAATGTCTTTAAGACAGAGATAAATAGTTTATTCTTTAGAATGGGGATCAAAGCGGGAGAATGAGTTGAGAAACATATTAGCTATGATCAATGGCAGAGCAGACTCAATGCGCCAAATGGTCTAATTCTTTTAAAAACAGCCTTTTAAAAAAAGCAATGGAAGTGTATGTGGTTTTAATCTTCCTCGCATTCTGGTTAGCTTAATGCTATTTTAGTGAATGATTGAGGAATATGAGAATCTGACACTTCCAGAAATAAGTGTTTGAAGACCTGTTTGCTTAGCACTGAGTTAGTTGCTGTATTTACATGCGAATGGGATGAGCATTGTCTGGAGACATATTGGTAGGATAAACTTGTCAACAGTTGGGAATCATTGCGATGCATTCAAATCAATATGGGTTCTTTTGGCACAGTGTTGGACACTACCAGAAGATCTGGATTTAAGATTCTACCTCTCCAGAAGGGAGTCAGCATGTCTAAACAGGTTGATTAAATATATCTGCTGGTCCTGTCCACAAAATCTACTTTTAAAAAGCAAATTTGAAAATTATATTAAGTTTCCTTAAACACAATTTTAGCTGATCAATGCTGTTATTTAGTACTGGTATGGCTGATTGCATTTTTATGGAGACAGCATAGGGTAGTAATTAACATTTTTGTACAGTGAATCAATCATCTTATAAGCTGAGGTTTCCAGAATTCAAGACCCTATTCTGCATGAAGTTGAATATTTAGAATAGAACTATTCTATGATTCTAAAGTATGTGATTTCAGTTGTGAGCTCCAAATGCATTTTGCTGTGTTCACTTAAACGCTCAGAAAGACCTAACTGAAAATCTCTTAATGAGGAGTAAAAGTAGTGGAAATGACCATCTTTTGTCTGAAAATAATCCTTATTGTAGTGTATTGGTAGGTTTACCATTTGACATTTTGGGGGCTGTGGTGCGTATAGCCTGATTATATCATAGCATGTATCATTGATTTTAAAAAGCTGTGTCTCTGCTGTTGAGCCATTGTGAAACTACATGCTAAAAATAATCAGAAACAGAGATCCAGTCAGAACTTATGGAGGAAACCACGCCAGGAGTTCCCTCTAATGATGTTGAAGGTCTACCTACAGCACAGATTTAAGTAGTTCAAGATGGCAGCGTCTCAATGGGCAATTAATACTGGCCCAGCCAGCAATACTTCTGTTCCCTGAACGAATAAGAGAAAAATACTGACCAAGGTTGAATGGGGAGAGAATCTGAAAATTTTTGGAGTTGACCATCTTGAGTAATAATCTTCTGAAGAACATATTTATTATGAATCAACAATTCTCACTAAACAGCAAGCTAAACAGGACTTTTAACATTTCCAATAAAATTAGATTGCTGTAAAAAAGAACATTTTTGTTAGGAAGAGTTGCATTGGAACCAGGCTGCTTGTTTCTTTGAACTTTGCATGTCCCCAAATATTATTTCAAGTGAGATTTTGTTCACCAAATAGGACCACAGGTTAAAACACAGAGTGGTGTGTATAATACATAATATGTAAACAATTCTTAAAAATATATTGGATTTTTAAAATTCTTTTTAGTTGTGGGTTTTGCAGGTAAGGCCAATGCTTGTCGCCATCCCCAAGTTCTCTTGATTTGGTGGTGGTGGCACTGAGTTGCCTTCTTGAATTGTTGGAACCCATATGTGTGACTCTACCCACAGTGCTGTTAGAAAGCAACCTGCAGGATTTTGGTCCAGGAACTATGAAGGAATGGAGATTATATCTCCGTGTCAGGATGATATCTGGCTTGGTGGAGAACCTGCAGGGTGTGATCTTGCTCTGGGTTTGCCACATTTGTTCTAGGTGGTAGAGGTCGTTGCTTTGGAATGTGCTGTTGAAAGACAGCACACTGTCCATTGGTGATGGAGCAAATAAATATTTACATTGAATGGGGTGATGATCAGGTAGGCTTTTTGTTCTTGTTAATGGTAATTTTATGTTGTTGAAGTTGCATTCATCTAGAAGTGTGGACCGCTTGGGGATGTTGAACAAGGTTTGAGGAGATGGAACATGAGTTAGTTGCCTCTGACTTGTTCTTGTAACTGTTGCATTTCAATATCTGGTCCAGTTCAATTTTTGGCCTATAATAACTGTCAAGATGTTGGTCGTGGGCGGTTCAGAAAAGCTAATGCCGTTGAATATCTTCGGGAAATGTTTCCCTTTTATTGGAAATGGTCACTTGTGTGAATGTCACTTGCCGTTTATTGGTCCAGACTAAAATGTAGCAAGGCCTGTAATACATGTTGACATGTACAGCTTCAGTATAAGTGTTCTGCAGCAATGGCCTGGAAGTGAAGTGATTGGCCTCATCAAGCACATTCATCTTTTTTTGTACTAGATATGGTTCCAACCAGTAGAGAGTTTGTGCCTTGATTCCCATAGCTCTAAATTTCATATTTCATAAAATTTACGCAATTCATTTTTGTGAAGAAAAATGCATATAAGTAGTAAAAACAGCATGGAAATTATAAAACTGAGTGGAAGCAGATCAGTACACAATTCAGTACGCTACAGACTACTTATGCACTTATGGAGAGACATTACTGAGGATTGCTCTGCCTATAGACAGTATGGTGGACTTATCACTGTAAACTCAGCAAATCAGGAAGCTGTTGATTGGGTTTGGGGATTTGGATTTGCTAAATACAAATGAACATAGAACATTACATGACAGTACAGGCCCTTCGGCCCTCGATGTTGTGCCGACCTGTCATACCAATCTGAAGCTCATCTAAACTATGCTATTCCGTGTACGTCCATGTGCTTGTCCAATGACGACTTAAATGTACCTAAAGTTGGCGAATCTACTACTGTTGCAGGCAAAGCCTTCCATACCCTTACAAGTTGGTGAATTTTGTAATGCATTATAGTTAAAGGAGATGTATGAGTCGTGAGTTTGTTTTCACTTGGGGTTTCTTCCTGCACTCATGTATGTTTAAAGTGCATCATATCTCTTTTAAAAAAAATTATCTAGTATTTTCAGCTCAGTTTTTCTCTCTCAAATTAGGCAGTATGTGAAACAAGTAAATTTACAAAAGACCCTTTTAAAGATGAAAGTAAACATCTACATTGCAGTAAAGATTTATGTTTGTCTTCTGATGGATGTTTCCTATTGAAAATATCCCATGGCTTGTTTCAAACATTCATTACAATTAATGATGAAAGTATTGATGTTCCTGGAAACATGTTATGCAATGCAATTACATTAATTTGAGTTTGAGGTTCATGGCATGAAGTTGGTGTATGTATTTATTCGTTAATATGATTTTTTATGGTTAATTGAATGCTATCCTTTTTCTGTTTCCTGTGAATATTCAATTACAGCCACAAACCAGTGGTTTATCCCTGCAGTTAGGGGGGACATCCCACCTGGTTGTGCAGCATATGGCTTCATCTGCGATGGCACCAGGATCCTGGTATTTGGAGGAATGGTAGAATATGGAAAGTATAGCAATGATATGTATGAATTGCAGGTGAGCAATTGTTCCAACTGCTACATTTATTTTGTGTATTAAAATTTCATCTCAGCTTCTCAGATCCTTCGTTTCTTTGGTTCAGAGCTCTCTTTAATTAATGGTATATTATGTTTACAAGTGTAAAATTTCAAATTGGTAAAGCATACTAGAAATTTGGCATTTTGAGATTCTCATCTATGTTTTAGAATCCTTCTGTGACCTCACCCCTTCCTCTCTCTAACCCCTTGCAAACCCCCTAGATTTCTGTGCCGCACCAATTCTGGCTTTGTGTAATATCGGTTTTAATTGCTCCACCATTGATGGACAAGCACTCTAGTGCATCGACCCTAAGCTCTAGTTTTATTTTCCTAGTTATCTCTGCACCTCTGCTTTTCATACCCTCTTTAACATGCTCCTCAAAGTCTTTGGTATCTGACCAGATATGTCTGTCTGTGATTTTGTCTCATTTTGGTTCTATATTGTGGTAAAAGCCACTATATAAATACACGTTGTTATTTACTAGATCTAAAAATCAATTTGTCTTTTGTAGGCAAGCAGATGGGAGTGGAAGAAATTAAAACCAAAACCACCTAAAAATGGTCCACAACCCTGTCCCCGCCTTGGTCACACCTTGTGTCTCGTTGGGAATAAGTGTTATTTATTTGGTGGCCTGGCTAATGACAGTGAAGACCCAAAGAATAATA
Source organism: Stegostoma tigrinum (assembly GCF_030684315.1). NCBI lineage: Eukaryota > Metazoa > Chordata > Chondrichthyes > Orectolobiformes > Stegostomatidae > Stegostoma > Stegostoma tigrinum. The sequence goes on from NC_081371.1 coordinate 51,241,357, forward strand.
TCCCAAGGTACCACTTGTTCACTCCTGCTTCAGATAGTAATTTATGTTGTAATACTGCAATACCTGATGCCTGATACTGTTGCTAATCCTTGGCTGTAGCATTATTAACTTTGGCTACATTTCATATGGATTTGTACAGTGAATTTAAGAGCCTTTTCAGCAGCTACTGGTGAATGGGTAGACGACTGATATTTCAAGAATTCCACAATCTATAATTCGTTGTATTGGGCTTTTTTCTTCCACTAACTATTCATTTATGAAGTGGGTGAAGTTGGCTGTCACTGCTAGATGGTGTTGTAAGTCAAGCAAATGCAGTAGGTGGCTTTCATGAGATGTGTTGAACTCATTGATTCTGTGAAGCAAATCAAAAAGCGAGATTTTGGATTATATCCATAATAATATTATATAAGCAGAATTAGGAAATTGGGTTTTGCAAATGACAATCATGATAGCAATTGCCTGAATTCATCTCTTTCTGCACTGCTTCCTCTTTTAACAAAATATATCCTGAGATGTTTCACAGAGGAGGAAAAGGAGATGGGGAATTGGATGCCTAAGGGAAAAGTTAGAATAGGTGACTGAATGAAAGATTAGAAAATTATTTGCTGTGAAGGGTTTTTAAAAACAAATCGTGACGAGAAGGGTTAGAGAGGAAGCTCTAGAGTTCAGGACTAAAGTGGCTAAATGTATTGCTGCTTGTATGCTCCAGCCATACAATTTTTAAAAAATCAACTGTCTGGAAACAATGTTCTATTAGACACTTTGTCAAAAGCATGTATGAAGGAAATTGAGTGCAGTATGCAAATAGCCTTATGTAAAATGTGATTGCTATGAAACCTGTCTATTGAATGTCACTATATAATCTAATTGCAGTAAACGTAACACAGATGTTTTTAAAAATAATTTTTTGGAGAATTAAATGACTCTCGTTCTTTCTGCATTCATCATTTTCATTCTTGTTTGGGCATAAGCCTGATGAATGCATACTATTTAGATATATATTAATGTTAATTTTGGAGACTGGATTTAAAAAAATAGTGACACTTCGGTGTTGGTTACTTCTGTGAAGAGTCAACTTTAAACAAAAATAAAATGAAGAGTCCTTCTGGACTCCTTCAGAGAGCAAGTGACTGCAGACCCTTGTTAGACTAATGAAAAATTATCTATATGGCAGTGGTTTAACATTGACATCTGTTAGATTTCTTTGAGCACAGAATAATCGAGGATTGATTTTAGTTTAGAAAACCATGAGATTGAAAGTTTTTAGGGCAGTTTAGAGTTGCCCTAACTGGAATCAGAAGCAACTATGTTTTGTCTCCTAGAAAGACATTTTTCATTGTTTAGAGATTAAATTAACCCAACAGATTAGTTTATAAACCTGAGCTGTCAAACTCCAATTTCACAGGAAAGAAAGTGGGTGGAATTAGTTATGTAAAAGTTGAAGATTTGATATGAAAGGGTAATTTCCCTGGACCTGTGTGGCTGGCAATTCATGGTATTAGTAAATAGATTGAAACCTTTGGTTTGCTGTGGATTTTAAGATTTTTCTAAACTATCTTCAATATCTAAATAATCTAATTTTCTTTGTCTTTTGTGATATAAGCTTATATTGTTAAAGAAACCTTTCAGCCTTGTGTGATTATGTTTGTGACTGGCTATCATGTTAACTAATACAAAAAAAAATCTTTGAAGTAGTTCCATTAGCTAGGATCATAACCATTCCTTTAATCTGTAGCTTGACTGTAACCTTTGTACTTCAACAGCTAACCCTCGTACCTTGTTTGTCAATGCACTTAACCCTCTCTCCACTGGTTTGCAGTTGTCCAGTACACACTCTTTGACATCGGGCGGCACGGTGGCTCAGTGGTTAGCACTGCAGCCTCACAGCGCCAGGGACCCGGGTTCAATTCCAGACTCGGGTAAACTGTCCGTGTGGAGTTTGCACATTCTCCCCGTGTCTGCATGGGTTTCCACCAGGTGCTCCGGTTTCCTCCCACAGTCCAAAGATGTGCAGGCTAGGTGGATTGGCCATGCTAAATTGCCCGTAGTGTTCAGGGGTGTGTGGGTTATAGGGGGATGGGTCTGGGTGGGATGCTGCAAGGGGTGGTGTGGACTTGTTGGGCCGAAGGGCCTGTTTCCTGTAGGGTCTGTAGGGAATCTAATCTAATCTAATCTTAACCTTACACTCCTAAAAACAAATCAGCTATGCCTGACTTGAAACCCTTGACTGTTACATACATCACATACCAACACTGACTAATATTACATTTAAAACTTCACATATGCATGTGCACCACTGGTAAAGGACACACATTCTGTGAAACTGGTCTACATAAGTGATTTCAGTTATAATTGAAGACATGTGAGTGCGTAATGGAAATATAATAAAAGTATGACTTTGATATGGGAGCTCAGTTATGGCTCTGCATCTGGTGAAATTATTCCCTGTGCTGTATCCCGTTTTTAACTGAAGAATGCACTTTGAAAAATATTGCTATGTCTGCAAAGCACATCTTCTCCATTTGTGAAAAGAAAATTTGACTCTGCTTTTAATGTATCAAGAGTGTAAGGCTAAGGTACTGCTGTGGCAAATTGAGAGTGCTGAATCTTCCATCAAATGTGATTGATAAGTATTCAACTTTGATCAACTTCAGTATCAAATTCCGCTAAAGTTGATTGAGGGGCAAAATGTAGCTTTATTGCTGCTAGTTGATGGTTGAAGAGTCACCGCTGACAAAGACGACAGCCAATCCATTTTTAAACTTGTTGATTTTGTCAAAATCCATCCTATGTTGTTAAATGTGAACATTTTTTTGCTGTACTTGAAGGTACTTGAATGACTTGTACACTGTGGAGCTTAGATCTGGATCAGGAGTGGTAGGATGGGATATTCCTGTTACACATGGCACCCCACCTCCTCCAAGAGAATCTCACACTGCTGTTGTTTATAAAGATTCAAAGAAACCAAAGATGATAATTTACGGAGGGATGAGTGGATGTAGACTTGGTGACCTTTGGATATTGGATGTGGGTAAGTGCACAAAAGACTTAGTCCGTTTAAATGTTTATGGGATCCAATTGTGCAAGGCCTTGGGACATTTTACATGTAAAATGTACTACTTGAAAAAAAATTTATTGTTCAGCAACTATGGAGTTCATTTTCAAATGGCTATCTATCCTGTAATGTGATATCCCAAAAATACAAGGGAGGGTGGATGTAGAGAGACAATGCTAATCCTCTTAATCCTTTCACTTCAAAACTCTTTTTTTTTTAATGTTCTTCTCACAGCTAGTATGGTTTGGCAGAAACATTAATTAAGACCAGAGCATCAAACTCATTCAAAGAAAGATAATCGAGTGGTTTATGCTTTTGAATGACAGCTCCAAGTTTTGGACCCTAAATCAGATCATCATCTTTATGATCTGGTTAAAGACTGGTAATCTTTCATTTTTAAAGTGAAAGAAAGGATAGATCCAGGGGCTTACAAAGAAAATAAAGCCACTAGATTCCACAGCTTTGAACAAACAACATTACTTTGCCAGGATAATAAAATGTGAGGCTGGATGAACACAGCAGGCCAAGCAGCATCTCAGGAGCATGCTGCTTGGCCTGCTGTGTTCATCCAGCCTCACATTTTATTATCTTGGAATTCTCCAGCATCTGCAGTTCCCATTATCTCACATTACTTTGCCGTATAGTTTAGAAAAGTAATACAATTTATTTCCAACAACCCAGAATTATCATGTTATAACGAAAGGTAATATACTTTGTCGAACATCCCACAGCGCATTTCAAAGGCAGATTCCCCTACCCCAAAACAAAAGACATTTAATAGCACAGTTGTTCCTCAATTCTGATTAAACTTAACAAGTGATTATAATTCTTCATATTTGCCGATCCCTCTCAAGGTCCACTTTGTCATGGACAGTTCCTGCTCTTGTCAATCATCCTCCTATTCTGGGTTCATGCTTTCATTGGCTATAAAACTGCACACCAGTATTTATTTACTGGAACAACTCCAGCTTTTTGCCATTAGCTGGCTTCACTGAGCTAAAATCGGCAGATTTCCCAGACTTTAATTGTACTCAGTTTTATGAAGCCAGTGCTGCTTGTGAGCATTTCAGTCCCCATTCTCTCAGCTCCAATGAAGTGTTAATACTTGTAGGCTTCCTCCAAACTCTTCATCATTTCCCCCAAAAGTAAGCCTGTAACCTTTCCTCCTTTCTGTTCCCCCGGACTTCACTGAAGCCTTAACTGCAATTTTGAACTGCTTACTTCTATCTGAGGTTTTCTAGTGACACAACCATCTAACTGCTTTTGTCTGCTCTGCAAACAGCTAAAAGTTAGTACTCCTAACATTGAGTCTGCTTCTTTCTTGGTCTCACAACTCGGTAACCTTCAGTCCCGTCTATATTCTTTCAAACAGTTCTTCTGTAACTCACAAATTGTCCTGAGTAACCTATTAAATACCTTACGATAAACCCTATCCTTTCACAGGGCAGAATTGAATGTCGTAACTTCACACCCTCTGGTTCTATGAATGTTATGGTTCTCACACATGCTGGAAATGGATTTCATGATGTGCTGTAGTGTGCAGATGAACTGATGTGTTCTTGGGTATTGAATTGGCATGTTTTAGACATGTGCAAAATGCTGAGAGCCTGTATTAATTTACAACGTCAGATGTCTCAACATATGTGTTTAGGGCAAACCAAAAAAAGTGCAAAGATATTTATTCAAACAAGCACCCAATGTTGCAAGTAACCGCATGTACATATATTGTGTAGAAAACAATCAGGGCTGGTGGTGTGGTGTTCTTTTGTTCTTTCTAGATTTTTCAAATTTGTCCATCCCCACACAAAAGCATAGTCATAAATCTCATTATTCATGTTTGACCAGTAGGTCGCTGCTCGTGTTTTCCTCAGACTAGACTTGATTCCTTGGTAGCTTGTGTTGACGTGACTTGGTGTAAGCTGGGCACTTGATTGTCAGACTGTTTACCTGCCTCATTTGGGTTTATGACTTCCAGAGCATCCCTTACTGTTGCTGCTTTTTGATTCTGGAAGGTTTCTCGCTCTGTATTTGCATTTCCATCGTAAACCTCCTTCAATGGGTGTGCATTTTTTGATAACATGTGTATCTGCAATGTCAGTGTATATCCACTTTCCCTACTTGTGCTTCAGTTCCAAGTGGTAGCTCTGCTAATGAAGTAACATCATTTGTAATTTCCTCTGGAACAGATAGAAATGGTTTGAGAAAGATAGATAGATAGAATCCCTACAGTGTGGAAACAAGCCCTTCAGCCTAACTAGTCAACACCGACCCTCAGAGTATCCCACCCAGACCCATCCTGTTATAACCCACCTATTCTACACATCCCTGAACCCCATGGGCAATTTCCCTTGGCCACCTCACCTAGCCTGCACATCTTTGGACTGTGGAAGGAAGCCGGAGGAAACCCATGTAGACGCAGGAAGAATGCAAACTCCACACAGTCACTCGAGGGTGGAATTGAACCCGGGTCCCTGGTGCTGTGAGAGTGCATTGCTAACCACTGAGATGCTTTGGAGTGGCTTGTGGTTAAAATCTACCAGTATTGTTTCCCTCCTGTGGTAGTACTGGTTTAAATACTCACAAGCAAAGACAGTAGCCAGGTACTTCTGATCTGTGCGCACTGTCTTTAATATGGAAGACACAAACTAGGAGCAGAAATAGACCATTCATTCCCTCAATCCTGTACACTAACGAATGCATCAATGATCTGTTTCATCTGATCCCCCCCACCCTCAGTAACAGCAGTGTGTACCATCTACAACATGCACTGCAGAAATTCACTAACAATCCTTAGAGACCACCTTCCAAACCCATGACCACTACCATCTGGAAGGGCAAGGGCAGCAGAGACATGGGAGTGCCACTAACTGCAAGTTCCCTTTCAAGCTACACATTGTCCTGACTTGGAATGACATTGCCATTCCTTCAGTGTCACCAGGTCAAAATCCTGGAATCCCATTCTTAATACCATTGTTGTCTCCCTACACATCGGGCACTGCAGTGGTTCAAAAAGGCAGCTTGTCACCACCTTCTCAAGAGCATCTAGGGTTGGGCATGAAATGATCACTTCAACAAAATTTATATTTTGTAAATTAAGCTCTTCCCCGCACCAGATAGGGTGCTCATTTTCAATGTTTTACTTTGTAGTTTTAATTTCATGTTATCACTTTAAGGAACGTCACACAAATCTGTGAAATATAGAGCCAGTGTTTGATGCTCTCCTAACAGTCCCAAGACTTATTAACTCAAAATGTGACAATACCTACTGGAGGGTGTAGACTTACTCTTCACAATCTCCTCAGCAATCATCTTTGCAAGCTCACTTTTTATTTTCCAAATTCACAAGACTCAATGAGATCTGCAATGCAATACAGTCTGTAGCAGTCCTCTACCCATCAATGATAGCAATCTTATGTGTTCAGATTTCTTGTCCAACTGTATATCAATGTCATAATTCTGCATTCTGATCAGGAGAATTGCCAATTCCCCCTCAAATCTGTATGTATGTGAGGAGGTAACAAGATGTAGAGCTGGATGAGCACAGCAGGCCAAGCAGCATCAGAGGAGCAGGAAATCTGACATTTCGGGCCTAGACCCTTCTTCAGAAAAGGGTCTAGGCCGGAGACGTTAGCTTTCCTACTCCTCTGATGCCGCTTGGCCTGCTGTGTTCATCCAGCTCTACACCTTGTTATATCTTTTTATGTATGTGAGTCGAGTTTCTAGAAAATTCAGACGCATCATGACTTACCCAGCTGTTGATGTCCTGTGTCAGGTCTTGATCCGGCTTCGATGAAAACTACTCACTTGGACAAGAGAGGGCTTTTAAGTATGGTGCATGGCAAGCTCTAACAGGTCAAACTGCTGTTCCAGATTGCACTAAATCTTCCCAGCTGGAACTTCACATGGCATAATTATTCTTTGATGGTTTGCATATCTACTGGCTGACCTGCAAATGATATGCCTCAATCCAAAAGCTATCAAAATCCCAGTGACTCACTTCTGGCACCATGTTTCATAAAATGTGAGAGCCTTTGTTATTTTAAATTGATGTCAGCAGTCAAAAACATATGACATGTCTACGGCAAGCCAAAGCTGCAGAAGTAATTGTTTAAGTGGAATAAACCATAATCAGTGAATTTTTAGGTCAGAGGCTTTTCTGTTGCAGAGATTAAAAATGATTGGCCTATCTGGTGTAGGGAAAAGCTTAATTTACAAGTATAAATTTGACACATTCTTGGTTTGGTTATAATTCTGAGAAATCATCTAAAAAGTGCTGTCTGACTTTGTGCTGCTGGTGAAGTGACCATTTCATGAAATTAGTATTAATTAGTTTTACAGTAAATACAAATTTAGAATATAAAGCCTACTGTAATTTAATGTTAGCTAGGCAAATGTATTGGATAGACCCTTCAGAATGGCTAGATGTGAGTTCTCAAATCCCCACTTTATTTTCTGCCACTTGGGATAATGACTGTTTCTATGGCACTGCTATTCTGTACTTGCACGATAGCTAATTTTAATAGAATACTGACGTGGGTTACACAAGATGGAAAGAAAGATCCTTCAATTTGATATCCTTAAATTTTTTTTTAAGTGCTGTTTTACGGAAATGTGGATAACATTATCTGGTAAACCATTGGAAATTAGCAGAAAACAGGAAATTAATAAGGTCTTTACACAGACCGGGGGTCAATGTCTACAGGGAATTTTCCAAAGTGGGATTGGGTCTTCACCAGTGGTTGTGAGTGGAAATTTTGGGGTTTGCGAGTTCCATGGCAGCAATGTGCCTCAACCCTGTTCAGAACTGTCTTTGCTTGTGAGTATTTAAATCATTAATTGTGTCATTAATTCTGTTTCTGCCTCCAAAGTGTTACCAGACGTGTCGAGTTGCTCTGGCATTTTTTGTGTTTATCCTTTGTTTTGTTCTCTCCCTTGGCTTCTGTACTGAACAACATTTTATCCTCCATGATTCCAATCTCCAGCTTTTTGCCCCCTTTTAACCTCTAGTACCTTGAGTCCTCCTTCTCTGCCCTTTTGCCCTCACTTTTAGCAAAACATGTAGGTTTATGCGTGACTTTGTTTTCGGCTTGAGAACATCATTTCGGTTTCCCATCCCCCTTTTTTCTACCAAGCTGAATGCACCCTTCTGCCGCTTTCTTGTACCCTAGCCCTAGAACCTGGATCTCTTTCTAGTTCCTCTCCTATGTGCTTTCATGCATCTCGTAATTTCTGTTATGCTGAGGTCCCTCAAAATCGTTGCTGGTAAACTACTGAGTAGCCACCCTCTTTCTGTCATTCATGAAGTAGCTGACATTGTAACTAGCTTTGACACTGTGCTTATTGCTCCTCCACCTTCAAAGCTGTGTCCTTTCCCCTTTTGATTGAATAAAACTCACCCTTGCCATTTTTTTTGACCTTACAAATGTATGCCATTGTGGTTGTTTCCCAATCCACACCTGTCTTTCTCGCAGTTCCTTTTTCCTTTCCCTGACTAGGTTTTCACCCAGAGTACAGTGCGATTAGCACTCCCAAACAAACTGGCAAATGCCGTCCTCTATGCATGACTGGTGGATTGTACCTCAACTACTTCCTTAGTTTCTCTGAGTCTTTGGCATGTTCTGACCACATCAGTGTCTTTCAACAGTTTTGTCTTGTCCATCTCAGTGTGACCGCCTTGCTGGGTTGCACTGGTATCAGAGATAATGGGAACTGCAGATGCTGGAGATTCCAAGATAATAAAATGTGAGGCTGGATGAACACAGCAGGCCAAGCAGCATCTCAGGAGCACAAAAGCTGACGTTTCGGGCCTAGACCCTTCATCAGAGAGGGGGATGGGGTGAGGGTTCTGGAATAAATAGGGAGAGAGGGGGAGGCGGACCGAAGATGGAGAGTAAAGAAGATAGGTGGAGAGAGTATAGGTGGAGAGGTAGGGAGGGGATAGGTCAGTCCAGGAAAGACGGACAGGTCAAGGAGGTGGGATGAGGTTAGTAGGTAGCTGGGGGTGCGGCTTGGGGTGGGAGGAAGGGATGGGTGAGAGGAAGAACCGGATAGGGAGGCAGAGACAGGTTGGACTGGTTTTGGGATGCAGTGGGTGGGGGGGAAGAGCTGGGCTGGTTGTGTGGTGCAGTGGGGGGAGGGGATGCACTGGGCTGGTTTAGGGATGCAGTAGGGGAAGGGGAGATTTTGAAACTGGTGAAGTCCACATTGATACCATATGGCTGCAGGGTTCCCAGGCGTAATATGACTTGCTGTTCCTGCAACCTTCGGGTGGCATCATTGTGGCAGTGCAGGAGGCCCATGATGGACATGTCATCAAGAGAATGGGAGGGGGAGTGGAAATGGTTTGCGACTGGGAGGTGCAGTTGTTTGTTGCGAACTGAGCGGAGGTGTTCTGCAAAGCGGTCCCCAAGCCTCCGCTTGGTTTCCCCAATGTAGAGGAAGCCGCACCGGGTACAGTGGATGCAGTATACCACATTGGCAGATGTGCAGCTGAACCTCTGCTTAATGTGGAATGTCATCTTGGGGCCTGGGATGGGGGTGAGGGAGGAGGTGTGGGGACAAGTGTAGCATTTCCTGCGGTTGCAGGGGAAGGTGCCGGGTGTGGTGGGGTTGGAGGGCAGTGTGGAGCGAACAAGGGAGTCACGGAGAGAGTGGTCTCTCCGGAAAGCAGACAGGGGAGGGGATGGAAAAATGTCTTGGGTGGTGGGGTCGGATTGTAAATGGCGGAAGTGTCGGAGGATAATGCGTTGTATCCGGAGGTTGGTGGGGTGGTGTGTGAGAACGAGGGGGATCCTCTTGGGGCGGTTGTGGCGGGGGCGGGGTGTGAGGGATGACTGTATCGGCACCGCCTCTTGCTCCCCAGAGGAGCTCGAACAGTTCATCCACTTCACCAACACCTTCCACCCCAACCTTCAGTTCACCTGGGCCATCTCCAGCACATCCCTCACCTTCCTGGACCTCTCAGTCTCCATCTCAGGCAACCAGCTTGTAACTGATGTCCATTTCAAGCCCACCGACTCCCACAGCTACCTAGAATACACCTCCTCCCACCCACCCTCCTGCAAAAATTCCATCCCCTATTCCCAATTCCTCCGCCTCCGCCGCATCTGCTCCCACGATAAGACATTCCACTCCCGCACATCCCAGATGTCCAAGTTCTTTCAGGACCGCAACTTTCCCCCCACGGTGATTGAGAACGCCCTTGACCGCGTCTCCCGCATTTCCCGCGACACATCCCTCACACCCCGCCCCCGCCACAACCGCCCCAAGAGGATCCCCCTCGTTCTCTCACACCACCCTACCAACCTCCGGATACAACGCATTATCCTCCGACACTTCTGCCATTTACAATCCGACCCCACCACCCAAGACATTTTTCCATCCCCTCCCCTGTCTGCTTTCCGGAGAGACCACTCTCTCCGTGACTCCCTTGTTCGCTCCACACTGCCCTCCAACCCCACCACACCCGGCACCTTCCCCTGCAACCGCAGGAAATGCTACACTTGTCCCCACACCTCCTCCCTCACCCCCATCCCAGGCCCCAAGATGACATTCCACATTAAGCAGAGGTTCAGCTGCACATCTGCCAATGTGGTATACTGCATCCACTGTACCCGGTGCGGCTTCCTCTACATTGGGGAAACCAAGCGGAGGCTTGGGGACCGCTTTGCAGAACACCTCCGCTCAGTTCGCAACAAACAACTGCACCTCCCAATCGCAAACCATTTCCACTCCCCCTCCCATTCTCTTGATGACATGTCCATCATGGGCCTCCTGCACTGCCACAATGATGCCACCCGAAGGTTGCAGGAACAGCAACTCATATTCCGCCTGGGAACCCTGCAGCCATATGGTATCAATGTGGACTTCACCAGTTTCAAAATCTCCCCTTCCCCTACTGCATCCCTAAACCAGCCCAGTGCATCCCCTCCCCCCACTGCACCACACAACCAGCCCAGCTCTTCCCCCCCACCCACTGCATCCCAAAACCAGTCCAACCTGTCTCTGCCTCCCTAACCGGTCTTCCTCTCACCCATCCCTTCCTCCCACCCCAAGCCGCACCCCCAGCTACCTACTATCCTCATCCCACCTCCTTGACCTGTCTGTCTTCCCTGGACTGACCTATCCCCTCCCTACCTCCCCACCTACACTCTCTCCACCTATCTTCTTTACTCTCCATCTTCGGTCCGCCTCCCCCTCTCTCCCTATTTATTCCAGAACCCTCACCCCATCCCCCTCTCTGATGAAGGGTCTAGGCCCGAAACGTCAGCTTTTGTGCTCCTGAGATGCTGCTTGGTCTGCTGTGTTCATCCAGCCTCACATTTTATTATCTTGGGTTCCACTGGTGCCTGCTCAAGGTTAAAGTATCTCTGGCACTGACTTCTCTTCCCACCCTTTCACCATTATCTCCAAAGCGCACACTACCTTCTAAAGTATGAGCAACTCTGTGTGCTGTGACATCAACTCTATCTCTTCAGCGCACGCTTCGGTTCTTCCATTGACTTAATTCTGTTTCTGGTATCCAGTCTTCGCTGTTTTCCATTTTGTTGTCCTAGGTAAACATTACTAAGACCAAAGTCTTCCTTTATAAGTTAATTATCCTCCACACTCCTGACATTCCCTGCCCTGACTATTGGCTTAAACCTCTCCCCCACCCCCCCCCCCCACTCCATACTATTGCCCAAAATCTGGTTTTCAAATTCCCAAGTTTAAATATCTTAATGACCCAGGCCTTCCATTTTTGAAACACCTTTTAATCCCACAATCGTCATATAAACCACTTTATGCCTTGGTCTCTGACCTCGTGGATCCTGTATTTTCCTGCCTTTGGTGACTGGTGATGCCTCCGAGAATTCTATGTTCTAGAATTCGGCCTCTACACACTCTACCACCTACATCCTCAATTAAATTTTTGGTTACACTTACTAACATTTCTATCATTATTTCAGCATTCATTTTTTTCCCCAGGGTATCTTTGTGAAGACTTGTAGTATTTATTGTGTAATTAAGATGCCATATAAATGCAAGTTGTTATTTGTACTGTTACTTGTATGTTTGCAAAAGTGTTGATTATTGTGTAAAACTGTGCGTAAATGACTAAATTGCTTGTCCCTGGCTTAATTTGTCACTTATTAACTATAGGAAAAAACATTAAATGAACTGCAGTCTATGGGGCTATCTCTAGGGAGACATATTACTTTTGAATTCTTATCTGCACAATGCTGTTGGTCAGATATATTTACTGAGTATTGTCAAGTATTTCTTCCATTGTTTACAGAAAGCTTGGTTTGGACTAAACCAGCAACCAAGGGTTCGACACCACTCCCTCGGAGTTTGCATTCTGCTACTGTTATTGGAAATAAGTAAGTGCTCTTGCTGTTATCTAAATTCTCTAAAAACGTTAGTAATGAACAAGAAAGGAGGTGGTGATAAAGGATCATTGTTCATGGCCTCAGGGTAGTGAGTGTGAATCATTTCCTATGTACATATGTTTAAAAGAATCATATCACCTCAATCAGAACGATTAATTGTTATATTTCAAATAATTTGGAAAGATGTGAGAGAGACATTTTTGAAAATATGCATTGATCCATCTTTACCGGGGACTTTGTAGGAGGTGAATATTGTGAACGATGAGCATCTGGGTGCTATACTTCAATCATCGTGGCTTTTAAAACACCTTTCCCCAAATACAATATTACATGTAGGTTAGTTAAAAATTGAAGACTCCTTTCCCATTCTGGGCCAACAGAAATGTTTTGCTTCCAGGTGAAAGATTCTCGATTGAGATGATAAATCAAGTAATGTCTGCATGCTGGTTACATCAGTGCTGATGTATACCCGTTGAAATGCGTTATCACATCTACCTACCACTTTTGATTACAATCACGTATGTTTGAAGATCAGTAGAATTGTTTTCAAATGTATTCATCCCAAACAGATGCCCATATCCCTTTAATAGTTTGCTGTCATGGTGAAGCAAGTTTGAGGTTGCAGCAAATATAAACATACTGCCAACCACTTGTTCGGTGTTAAGTATATCTCAGCGTCTCAGGCAGTGGTTTGCATTAGCATCACATGCACTGTAATTTTATAAATGAGTGGTTTAGAACGTTGAATGCCAGCATTGCTTAATTATACTGTTATGGGCAATACATTGACTTTATAGTGAACTTTTGACGAGCTGATCCTACAATATTTACAAGTTTTAACTAAATTGTCATTGAAGCTAAACTTAAAATGTAAACGGCATTTGAATTTCTGATTTTATTTTAATACATTTTTGTTTATTAAATTGTAATAATCATTGTTTAACATTTCATCTGTTATGTAACTCATTTTAAAATTAGGTTCAAGAATCCTCTTATCAATGGTCTTTTTAGTTTGCATAAACTATTACCTGTCCTAGTCGCTTTGATAATTACATATTCATTTAAATTCTTTTATAAATTAGAAGGTCAATTGTCCAAGTTGTTCGGCTTTCCTACCAGCACTTATTAATGTATGTTTTCAGAGTAAGTGTATCTGAACACTCCAAATTTCTCATTGGTTTGGATACTTGACGTTCTGTTGCATTTAACCAGCATGAACCATTGCCAATTGTGTTTTGCTTGTTAAGTCCAATATATCTGTTTCAAATACAATTGCACAGTTTTGTTGTAAATGGTTTTGAGCACAACCTGTTTATGTTTTTGTCTGTATTTATTTTCCTTTAGAATGTTTGTCTTTGGTGGCTGGGTACCACTTGTGATGGATGATGTGAAAGTTGCCACTCATGAAAAGGAATGGAAGTGCACAAATACACTTGCTTACTTACATTTAGGTCAGTCCCTTGAGTTTCCTTCTTAAGCAACTAATGCGTATGAAATCAAACCATATTTCCCCTCTTGTTATCTCCAGCCATTGTTTACAAACTGTAGCGGAAAATAATGATTTCCATTTCTATTTTTTGTGCAGTTTTGAATTTTGTCCATTAGATAGAGCTGTGGTTCAGTCACTAGCACATTAATTGAGTCAGAAAGTTGCAGATTCAAATCTCGTTCTAGAAATTTGAACACACAATATAGGCTGACTGTGTAGTTCAGCATCGATGACATCCTGTCCTGTTAGCGGCACTGTCTTTTGCATGAAATGTTAAACCAAGACTTTGTTTGAGAGAATAAAAAAGTTAATGACCAGCAATAGCTTATTCTATATTTTTAAGTTGAGAGGGTTATCTATGCTATAAAGTAGCCGAGAATTCAGTGATTCAAAATTTCCCAGCAGAGTGTTCTCATTTCATTTTTCTGGCAGAATTGTGCCGTTCATTGTAGAAGCAATTTTAGGTTTAGCAATGTAAATCATTCGGTTGTATACTTAATCTAAATCTTAATCTTCCCCTCCTGATTGAGAATCTGTCTATCTCATCCTTAAATATACACAGAAATTCTATTCCCACTGCTCTCTGTGGCAAGAATTTCCAACGAGGCACAAACCTCTGTGAGAAGAAATTCCTTCTCATCTCAGACTTAAATCGGTGTCCCTTAATTCTGAGACTATGCCTTCTGCTCTTATAGTCTCCAATGAGGAGGAACATCCTCTCAGCATTTATCCAATGGAGTCCCTTAAGAATCCTATATGTTTTAATGCGACCTCTTTCATTCTAAATTCCAATGAGTAGAGTCCCAATCTGTTCAACCTTTGATCATAAGACAGTCTCCACATCCTGAATCTTTGAACTGCACCAATGCAATAATATCTTTTGTAAAATAAGGGGACCAAAACTGATCTCAGTACTCCAGATGTTATTACACACCTCTGGAGAAGTTGGGACATGAGCCCAAGTCTCCTGGCTCAGAAGTACGGAGTCTACTACTGTGCCACAAGAGCCCTGCCAATACTTTGTAAGTTTTGGTAAGAGTTCCTTACTCTTGTATTCCAACCCTCTTGAAATAAGAGCCTACATTCCATTAGCCTTCCTGATTACCTGCTGCAGCTTTCTATGTTTCATGTGCAAGTACCTTTAGGCTTTTTGTGTTGCAGCTTACTGCAGTTTTCTCCACTCTGTTCTTTTGTTTTCCTTTGCAAGATGTTCAACTTCACATTTTCCCACATCATACTCCATTTGTCAACTTTTTGCCCACTTACTTAACATTGTCTCTCTGGGAATTGTATTCTGCCTTTGCAACTATTCTTGTGTTATCTGCAAATTTGGCTGCAGTACATTTGCTTCCTTCCTCTAAGTCATTAACGTATATTGTAAACAGCTGCGGTCTCTGCACTGATCCCTGTGGAACCCCACTTGTTACACGTTAGCAAACTTAAGGGGAATCTCTTATCCCTGTTTGCTGTTTCATGCCCAGTAGCCAATTCCCCATCTGTACCAATATGCTACCTCCAACACCACACACTTTTATCTTGTGACTTAATCTTCTGAGGTATCTAGTCGAACGCTTTCTGAAAGTCCAAATACAACGCATTTATGGTTCCCATGTATTCAGTCTGGTTGGGACTTCCTTGAAAATCTCCAATGAATTAGCTAAGCATAATTTCCCTTTCATGAAGCCCAGTTGACTCTGCTTGATTGGATTGATTTTCCAGATGTTCACCTAATACTTCCTTTAATAATTGATTCCGATATTTTTCCAATGATAAATGTAAGGCTAATGACCCACTTTTGCCTGCTTTCCTTTTTGTACTGGTGTCACTCTGGCAGTCTCTTGATCCACTGGTTCTTCCCAAAAATCTGTTACAACCAATACATCCACTATCTCTGTTGATACTGCTACTGGATCCTAGGATGCAAGCTGTCAGGGCCAGCGGACTGAGCTGCCTTTCGCCTCATAAGTTTGTCTAAAGGCACGACTCTAGTGATGGTGATGGTATTTAATTTTCCCCTCATAGTCTTTAATTTTTATGAGACGTTCAAAGACTGGTGCAAAATATGTTCCCCATAACTATCTTCCCAAATTAATTTTCTAAGGTGCCTATGTTCACTTTGACCTCTCCTTTTCTTTTTCATATATTTAAAGGAGTTCTTATTGTCAGTTTTTTTATTCCTTGCAAGTTTACCCTTGTAGTTTATTTCCCCTCTCTCTGTTCTCTTTTGAGTCCTGCTTTGCTGGATTTGAAATTTATCCCAGTCTTTGGGACTGTCACTGACTTTTGCCTACTTCTATGCTTTCTCCTTTAATTTTATACTGGCCTTAACTGCCCTGGTCAGCCATGAGTGGTTTATCTCTCTCTTCAAATCTTCTTCCAGACTAGGATATATTTTGGCAAATTACCACCTTAAATGTCTGCCACTGCTTGCTTACTATCTTTCTTGCTTATTTATCTGCCCACTTTAGCTAACTCTTCAACCTCATTTCGTTATAATTCCCTTTAACTTAAACACTATTGTTTCCAACCCACATTTCTCATACTAAAACCAAATATTAAATTCTTCTTCATATGATAAATCTAATTAAATTTATTCCCATGCTTTTTCTGTTTGTAAGACACCATGTGAAATGTAGACCAGTAATTTTATTTTTTCCATCAGGCCACAGGCACAGCATTTTATTTTCATGCTTTAGGGACAAAAGCAATTTGATATTTTTGTAATTCCTCTAGTTGTAAAATGCATTGTTATTTTGTAATTAATTTCTTAAAAATGAAGGTCTAAATATAGTGTTGTTTACCAGTTTCAGACTTCACAGTTTTAATGTGTGTCACCATTGATCCTTTTATTATGTAGTTAATTCAAACAGAGCTTGTTTTAGGAGCAGATTGTCAGTATAACTCACTCATGGCATGACTATATTACCTGTTGCAATTACTAGATGGTTAATTGTTCATAAATCACTAGTTCATACAGTGAATCCACAAATAAATAGTATTCGTAAAACTCATCGTGTATTCAGATATGTCTTGGTTAAATTCTGGTAACATGGGGTGTACTTTATTTAATACTTGCATCAAATGTTTTGTACAGTTTCAACAATTTTGTATAATATGTTGACAGAGTCCTTTTGAGGTAAGCGGTGTGAAAACAGTTTCAAAAGATAAAAACGATTGTGTTTAATTTGTAGGTTTTTTGATAATACTGAATTATAAGTCGTGTAATTTTTTTCTTAAGCATTGTTTTGGCAAAATGAATTAAGTTGATGGTATATCTCTAGCAGATGGCTACATCTGGACACCGGTAGTCTCAGACACATTGGAGGACAATGTACCGAGGGCCAGGGCTGGCCACTGTGCTGTTGCTATTCATACTCGACTTTACATCTGGAGTGGAAGAGATGGCTACCGGAAGGCTTGGAATAATCAAGTCTGCTGCAAAGATCTTTGGTATTTGGAAACTGGTGGGTGTTACATGGTCCTTGAAAGATAAATTTTCTCTGAATATCTTTTTTAAAAAAAAGTGTTCAAAGTTGTTGTCGGAATAAATTGAAAGTATGCAAGGGGTTGTGTTTCAAACAGCAAAGGTGAAATTTTAGAGTCATAGATTATACAGCATGAGAAAGGTCCTTTGGCCGGCCATGCCTGTGCTGATCCACAAACACTAAACTACATTTAATCCCATTGACCTGCACTTGGTCCATAGCCTACTACATCCTGGGATTTTAAGTGGTGCTGCACCTTGTGGTGACCATAGTGTATAACTGGATTGCTGTAACCGTATTGGTTAACACAAGAGAGTGTCAGAATTATTGCGTTCTTGTCAAGTTTGAAAAGCTTAACTAGTGAAGTGCCACTAGGGTCAGTCCTATGACCTTGATTGTTTTCTATCTATATTAATGATTAGGAAGAAAGGGCATGGTGTAATTTGTTGAATAGACGCAGAAATAGGTGGGAGGGCATGTTGTGATGAGGACATGAGGAACCTGCAAGGGAATATCAATAGGTTGAATGAGCAGATAAAAAGGTGGCAGGTGAGGTTTAATGAAGGAAAGTGTATGCTCATGTACTTTGGCAAGAAGAATCAAAAACTTGGAACTCTGAAGAAGAGTGATACTGGATTCAGTGTTAATTCCAGTTTCTGTGCCCGTAGATACTTCCAGACGTATTAAGTTTCTCCAGTACTTGCTGTTTTTATTTCAGATTTGGAGCATTTTGCTTTTATTCAAGATTCTGAGGTGACTTGACAGTGTAGATGTTGAGGTGTTTTCACTAGAGAGGAATCTTGAACTAGAGGACAAAGTTACAGAATAAGAAAACATTTGTTTAGAATGGAGGTGTGAAGGAATTTTGCCAACTGGGGGAGTGAATGCCTGGAATTCTGTACTTCACGGAATTGAGTCTAGATCACTGAAAGTATTTAAAGAGAAGGTAGATAGATTTCTGAAATATCAGTGAGTTGATGGCTGTGCTGAGCTACCAAGAAAGAGGTGTTGGGGCAGCTCAACCATGAACCTATCGAATGGCAGAACAGGGCTTTTGAGGGACGAAGGACCTACTCCTGCCCCTGTTTCTAATGTTCTGTGCTTTTCATATCTGTTTCAACTGCTTGGCTTTTGTTACAAAAGAGGGGATGCACTAATTAATGGATAGAAAAAAGGGGCAGGACTAGGCCATGCCGCTCCTCGAGCCTGCTGTTCAGTTCAATTGGATCATGATTGCCTACCTCTGCCATTTTCCAATTTATTCCTTGTATTCCTTAATATTTTAGAAATTTAATGATCTTGAATGTATTGGATGACTGAGCCTTGAGAACACTCCGTGGTGGACAATTCAGAAGTTTCATCATACTTTCGAGTGAAGAAACACCTTTTTGTCTGCATATTAAATGCTCTACCACTTATTCTAAGACTGCACCCCTTGTTTCTGGGCCCTTTAGCCAGGGCAAACATCCTTTCTGAATCTATTCTGTCAACCCCTGTGGTAATTTTGTATGCTTCAGTAAGGTCACCTTATTCTTCTGATCTCCCAGTCTCTCCTCAGTCTTTTCACGTAGGATAACCCTGCATACCAGAAAACATTCTGGTGAGCCTTCGTTGCACTCCCTCAATGGGAAGTATATGCTTCCTTAGATAAGAAGGGTAAAACTGACTATAAATGTTTAGAAGAAGTATAATACCGCTTGTTTTAGAAGCCTATGGTAGAAGTAAAAACAATTGTGAAAATAGAATCTAATCAGAGACGCAAGAAGGGTTTTAGGGTGCATCTGTACCTCTCTACTGTTAATTGCTGTTGGATAAAGTTGATACTTGAATAATGGAAGAGATCGATTTACTTGCGTGTTTTCTTCTTGTGGAAGTTTAAGAATTATAGGTTTGGGCAGCGAGATGTAAGTGAACGATTAAAATACAGTTTGCCTAAAACAGAGCTTGAAAATCTTTCTTTTCTCTTTAGAAAAGCCCCCTGCACCTTCCCGTGTGCAGCTGGTAAGAGCTAGCACGAATTCACTCGAAGTATGTTGGGGTGCGGTTCCTACAGCAGATGCCTATCTTCTTCAGCTGCAAAAGTATGATATACCACCATCAGCCACCACCACCACCACAACTCCCATGGCAACTCCATCTTTGAGCAACACCACACTGCCACAGAAGACTTCTTGCAGCCCCGTTTCTCCTACGCCCGCTATTCCTGCTGCACCTCTTCCTGTTGCTAAAGTCACTTCTCCCACTAGTGTGCTGATCCCTGGAATGACAAGTAAGCACAGTATTTTTAGCAGTTCTAATTTTCATCATATGAAACCTTTGTTTGCCTGTTTGTTATCTGTCTTCGGGTAAGAATTTATTTGTAAGGGCTCACGCATTAAAATTCTTCTGGAATGTAACCTCTTAATGCATTTTACTTGGAACAAGGTAGGTTTTACTAGGATGGATTTTGAAAGCACTTTTCAAAATAAAAATGTATTAGATTGTTGGGTATTTTTTGGCTTATGTTCCTATTTCAAGCTGTATGCAAGTCTTGTAAGTTTCTTAGCTCAAGAAAGGCAGGCGATCAATCCTTTAACAATACCTAGCTACAGTGAAGCATTCATTCACTGCTTGATTCAACTTGTTCTCTTGTTTGGTTCAATCTAATGTCCTCAACCCACCTCGTACTGACTGTGAGGTAAAGTAGCCAGACAGTGGTTAAAAGTTAATTTTATTTACATTTATTCATGGGCTGTAGGTGTATTTGAATATGCTAGAATTTATTGCTCACTTCTAATTACCCTTGACAAACTGCCTCGAAATGCTGCACCTTAAGATGTAGGTACAGTGAAGGTTATTCCAAATCAGAACAAACTTGCTCTTCTCTGAAAACGAGACATTTGCCTTCTCTAAGTTCACAATTGCTTTAATGGAAGAATTTTGATCCTTTGACAGTGAAAGTATACACTGACACAGTTCCAAGCCATGCTGGTGTGTAACTTGGAGTAGAACTTGTGGGCATTCCTATTTAGCTACAGCCGTTGACCTTCGAGGTAGTAGTGATCAGAAGTTTGGAAGTTGCGGTTGAAGGACGCTGGATGAATTGCTGCATGCGTTTTATAGTTGTTACACACTGCTGGCGCAGATGCGTAGAGAATGAATATTGAAGGAGTTAGATGGGATGCTGGGTTGGTGGGTGAACTTGGATGTGGGTGTTGCTAGCTGGCCAGCATTCACCACCTAGCTGCTTATGAGAAGGTGATAGTGAGCTGCCGCCTTAAACTGCTACAGCCCACGTGTTGTAAGTATACCCGTAATGCCGTAGTGTATACCCATAGTGTCAATAGTGGAGGGAGTATATGTTTGTGAATGTGGTGCCAATCAAACAGGCTGCTTTGACCTGAATGGCATCAAACTTCCTGAGTGGTGATCGAGCTGCACCCATCCAGGCAAGTGGGAGTATTCTGTCACATTCCTATCTTATTTGTTGTAATGGGAAGTTAGGAGGTGAGCTGTTCGCTACAGTAGAGCCTGGCAGAACCCAAGCTGGACATTACTGAACAGATTATTGCTGAGCAGGTACTGACAGTGTTGATGACACCTTCTGTTACTTTACTGATGATCAAGAATAGACCGATGGGGTAGTAATTGGTTGGGTTGAATTTGGCCTGTTTTTGTGCACAGGATGAATCTGGAAATTTTCCACATCATCAGGTAGATGGCAGTGTTTGTAGCTGTTCCAGAGCAGCTTGGCTGGGGGTGGTGCAAGTTCTGGATGTAAATATTCAGTACAGCTGCTGGAATGTTTTCAGGGCCTGTACCCTTTGCAGCATCCTGTGCCTCAGACTGTTTCTTGACATCGGATGGAGTAAGTCAAATTGGCTGAAGACTGGGATCTGTGATGCTGGGGACCATTGGAGGAGACAGAGATGCATCATTCACTTGGCACTTCAGTCTGAAGATTGCGAATGCTTCTGCCTTATCTTTTGTTTGGAGGACATGGCAATTTGTGGAAAAGCCCCCTGCAGTGAGCTGTTTAATTGCTGACTCCCATTCGTGACTGGATGTGGCAGGACTGCGGATCTTCGAACCAGTCTGGTCCCTCCCCCTCCCCTTCCCCCTGTTTCTGTTTGAGGGTTATAAAAATGATTCATTGCATTTTGGCTTTGTATTGTTGGAGCCTTTGCAACTTTACCTCTGGTTTCATAGATGGGTACAGACGTTCAGTTGACAATTTCTTAGTAATCCAGAACTGTGGGAACTAACTATACGTGTATTTTCTTTCATAACTAAGAGTACAGCATAATGTTAAACAAAACATTGTGAAGATGTTAGAACATAGAACATAGAACAGTACAGCACAGAACAGGCCCTTCAGCCCACAATGTTGTGCCGACCATTGATCCTCATGTATGCACCCTCAAATTTCTGTGACCATATACATGTCCAGCAGTCTCTTAAATGACCCCAATGACCTTGCTTCCACAACTGCTGCTGGCAACGCATTCCATGCTCTCACAACTCTCTGCGTAAAGAACCCGCCTCTGACATCCCCTCTATACTTTCCTCCAATCAGCTTAAAACTATGATCCCTCGTGCTAGCCATTTCTGCCCTGGGAAATAAGTCTCTGGCTATCAACTCTATCTATGCCTCTCATTATCTTGTATACCTCAATTAGGTCCCCTCTCCTCCTCCTTTTCTCCAATGAAAAGAGACCGAGCTCAGTCAACCTCTCCTCATAAGATAAGCCCTCTAGTCCAGGCAGCATCCTGGTAAACCTCCTCTGAACCCTCTCCAAAGCATCCACATCTTTCCTATAATAGGGCGCCCAGAACTGGACGCAGTATTCCAAGTGCGGTCTAACCAAAGTTTTATAGAGCTGCAACAAGATCTCACGACTCTTAAACTCAATCCCCTGTTAATGAAAGCCAAAACACCATATGCTTTCTTAACAACGCTGTCCACTTGGGTGGCCAAATTTAGCTGTAGGAATTTTTTTCACTTCACAATTGATATCACTCTTTTTTAAAAACGAGTGAGTTCTAGACTCCAAGATAGATACTACAACAATAAGCAATCAAATAATAAATTGGCATTGCTGAGTCTGCTTTGGGAGCGCTAAAGCAAAGATTCATTCCTCCATAATGACAAAGGAGGAGAAAAAAAAAACTGTCAGAACGAATATATTCTATTCTTGCACTTCACAAAGTATCAATAATAAAGGCCCAGAACCAGATGATCTATCATGCTATTCCGCTCATGCACTACAATTGATAGCTGACCCAACCACGGAAGAGTCTTGCTCAGATCAAGCATGTTGCCCTTTTATTTGGAGGGGAAAGAATATTCAAATAATTTTAACACAATGAAAATTTAGAAGTAAGTAATTTTTATAGGACAATTTTATTTTCAGCTAATATATCATACTTACCCTGTACTACTCCTAGTTGTGTACCCACGGCATTGCCGCAAAGGATGGAGCTGTGATATACCGCAAAGGCACTTCTACAGGAAACAGGAAAAGAGACCAGTTTAATAAAGGAGGAAATCTTTACCCAAGAAAGAATTTACCGTCCCTCAAAATGCTAGACTCAAAAGTTTTCGTTTTACAATATACTATGGACTGAATTAGGGGAACTGGTTTGGTATACAACAGTCACATTCATGCCTCCCTATTAATTTCAGCTAACCACATGAAACATTTAAAATAAGTAGGACTTTAAAGTAGTTAGTAAACAGACAGCATCCTAGTAAGCCTCTTCTGCACACCTTCCAGGTTCTTGACATCCTACTTAAAGACTGTGGTTAGAAAGAAAGGCACAGACCTAAAACATAAACACTGTTCTCCATTGAACAAATAGAACATACACATAGAACATAGAAAAATACAGCACAGTACAGGCCCTTCAGCCCACGATGCTGTGCTGCAGAATAATCCTAAATGGTCTCAGGTTTGCTGCAGCTCCATTTTATAAATACAGGAAGGTTCCTGATTTTCCAATTTTCTAACCACCTCAACAACATACCCTCTTACCTTTAAAAGGTATGAACAACACAAGCTCCAAGGTCTCTGTTCTTCAGGCAGTACCACATAGATTACATTATCTCTTCAAGTGTTTCAAACTTAAAAATTCAGTTATTTATGTTTTTCTTCCAATATTTTTATTTATTGTAGCTTGTTCTTAGTTCCAGTGCTGCAAACTACTTTTTAGTTTAAGTTAGAAATGTGCAATTGTAACAACTGGACAGTTCATTACCTACTCTGTAGTTAATTTGTAGCACATTTTCTTTAATTTGGACCTGTTTATGATTTGATGCAATGGTGTAGGTTAGAACGCCCACTCATACGGTCAAGATTATTCCAAATCAGAGCAAGCTCACTCTTCTCTGAAAACAAGACATTTACCTTCTCTAATTTCACAATTGCAGCATTTGATTTCATTTAGAGAACTATTTTAGAATGTCAGTCGATGATTTATTTTTTGTTTTGTACAGTACTTTATGTAGTTTTGTTTTATCCTGTAAAGGTGCTGTAACTACAATGCAGGTCTCTGCTGCTCCGGTGTCTGCAATGCCTTCAGCAGCAGCCCAGCTGGTCACAGTCTCCCAGCAAGCTGTGCAGACAGTAAAAGCTGCTGTTTCTTCCTTACCGGCTGGAGTTCGTCTTGTTGTTCCAGCTCAAAGCA
Source organism: Stegostoma tigrinum (assembly GCF_030684315.1). Lineage (NCBI taxonomy): Eukaryota > Metazoa > Chordata > Chondrichthyes > Orectolobiformes > Stegostomatidae > Stegostoma > Stegostoma tigrinum. Next base: position 51,265,423 of record NC_081371.1, read on the forward strand.
CCACTAATGCTGTTCCCTCTGTAGTTAGTGTGAGTATTTGTTTTCCTTCTGCTCTTATTTACCAGTTGAATTGTTATCTTGTTTTAGTCTTGAGACTTGCAGGAAGGACATGCATGTGTTGTATATAGTGGAGCAATAACTCTCTTTGAGAGAAATTCTTTTATAATGGATGAAAAAAGACAAATTAGGTTGCGTGATCTCCCAAAAAGATGAAGATTTACTATCCTGCGATGTTCAAGTAATAAATGATTGCCCGTTCATTGAAGGGAAGGGAAACCACCACTATGAAAGCTTGACGTTCAGAAAATGAAAAGTTTACAATCAGTGGTTACTAATTTTTCTTTTGAGTACATAGATAATTTTTTCAGTCATGTGGTCTCTTTGATTTAAAGTCTGGTAATTTAAAGTGACTGCCTGTGTCATACCTATTCTATTGGAGTTTTGAGCTACAGGATCTCCAGATGACTTAGCGAGAATGATGGATTCAATAGGACTATACTACTACTTAGCAACCTTCAAGGAGTCAGGCACATAATTCTGACATTTAGTCAGCAATCTGGCCAATCCATTTGAGGTCAACACTGTGGAAGATGGCCATAACTAGGAAAGCTTAGAGTTTAACTAAAGACTTGATTGCTTTTAGAAAGCTTCTCTAGACTAGTAAATTTCCTAGAGTTGACAGTGTAGGAAATCAAATGAGACAGTACAATGACTAGGGCATAATAATATGTAATGCTGTTTGGGTACAGCTGCTGATTCCCAACTTTAAGGTTACAAATATGAATGCTGCAACAGATGAGAACAGTGCTGGGAAAAGAGTCGTCCAAGGGGGATCGTCATTTTGGGAGTGGAGCTGGTCTAAATCGTATATGTTTAAATCCCAGTCCCTGCAGGAAATGCTACACTTGTCCCCACACCTCCTCCCTCACCCCCATCCCAGGCCCCAAGATGACATTCCACATCAAGCAGAGGTTCACCTGCACATCTGCCAATGTGGTATACTGCATCCACTGTACCCGGTGCGGCTTCCTCTACATTGGGGAAACCAAGCGGAGGCTTGGGGACTGCTTTGCAGAACACCTCCGCTCAGTTCGCAAAAAACAACTGCACCTCCCAGTCGCAAACCATTTCCACTCCCCCTCCCATTCTCTTGATGACATGTCCATCATGGGCCTCCTGCACTGCCACAATGATGCCACCCGAAGGTTGCAGGAACAGCAACTCATATTCCGCCTGGGAACCCTGCAGCCATATGGTATCAATGTGGACTTCACCAGCTTCAAAATCTCCCCTTCCCCGACTGCATCCCTCAACCAGCCCAGTTCGTCCCCTCCCCCCACTGCACCACACAACCAGCCCAGCTCTTCCCCCCCCACCCATTGCATCTCAAAACCAGTCCAACCTGTCTCTGCCTCCCTAACCGGTTCTTCCTCTCACCCATCCCTTCCTCCCACCCCAAGCCGCACCCCCAGCTACCTACTAACCTCATCCCACCTCCTTGACCTGTCCGTCTTCCCTGGACTGACCTATCCCCTCCCTACCTCCCCACCTACACTCTCTCCACCTATCTTCTTTACTCTCCATCTTCGGTCCGCCTCCCCCTCTCTCCCTATTTATTCCAGTTCCCTCCCCCCATCCCCCTCTCTGATGAAGGGTCTAGGCCCGAAACGTCAGCTTTTGTGCTCCTGAGATGCTGCTTGGCCTGCTGTGTTCGTCCAGCCTCACATTTTATTATCTTGGAATCTCCAGCATCTGCAGTTCCCATCATCCCTGCAGGTAGAATTGCGAGCAGATTCATTCTTGGAACCAGGAATATCGTTCCAGTATGAATTCTCTTTCAAACTGTCTGATGAGTAACTCACCAAAGAGTCATTTTCTATGTAGAAGCAGGAGTAGGTTATTTGATCCTTTGAGGCTACTTCTCCATTCAGTACAATCACGACTTTTCATCCAACACTGTATCCTGTTCCTGCTTTCCGAAAACTCTTTCTAACCTGTTGTTCTATTATGATGTATTTGGTCTCAGCTTTATATAATTTGTGGCAATTTGGCACAACTTGAACTCAGAATTTGAGACTGTAAATGTACATCATCTTGATTGAGGTTATATTCATTGGTGGGCCATTGTAATGCAGCATCATGTGAACATTGGTATTGAAATGGAAAATTGATATTGTTTGACTCCTAGAGGTTCCTGTAGTAATTACACTATGCTTCCAGGTTTTGCTTGCACGTACTGATCTTCGTGTTCTTATTGACTTTTGGATAGGAAGTTGAAAACAGGAGATAGGAGCAAAAGGATTCTGTTAGATCATGGCTCAATTCAACCAAATCATGTGTGATGTCTATTTGGACACTTTTTGCCAAAAGAATCTTCATGTTTCTGCATCATTTACTTCTGGATAAGGGAAAACAATTACAGGAGAATAGAACTAATTTGGATGGCTTTACCAGATAGTTCGCTCTGACATGATGGACCAAGTGATGTCCTTTTGTGTTATAACTGAACAGTACACCATAAGAAGAGGCCCTCAGGCTACTATGTCTGCACTGACCATTATGCCGTTCTAAACTAATCCCATCTGCCTGCACGTGCCTCATATCCATCTCTGTTCATGTGTCTTTCTAAATGCATTTTTAATGTTACTATGGTATCTGCTTTTACCACCTCCCCTGGCAGTGCGTTCTGGGCACATACCTCCCTCTTTTTTTTTAGAAAAAGCCTCACCGATTCAGCATGGATTTCTTAAAAGGAGATATTGTTGGACTTCAGCACAGATATATTAAAGGGAGCTCCTGTCCGACTAATTGATTTTTTTATTGAAAAGGTGACTAGATAAATTGAGTTTAGTGCAGTTGATGTGGCTTACATGGACTTCAGTAACACCTTTGACAAGGTCCCACGTGAAAGCCTGGTCAAAAAGCTAAGAGCCCATGAGATCCAAGACAGGTTGGCAAACTGGATCCAAAATTTGCTTGCAAACAGCAGGCAAAGGGTGATGGTGGAGGGATAGTATTGTGATTGGAAGCCTGTGACCAGCTGTGTGCCACATGGATCAGTGCTGGGACTGTTTGTTGTGTATGTTAACAACTGGGAAGTGAATGTAGAATTAATGATTTTGCAGGTAACATGAGAATTGGTGTTGTTGATAGTGAGGATGCTGCTCTCAATATAGTCTAGTATTGATCAGTTGGTAAATTGGTACAGGTACTCTGGAAATGTACAAGAAGTATTGGAATGAGCACTTCAAATGCTATGAGTTAGAAGACTATGACCAACTGCAGATAAGTGGGATTAGTGTAGTTTGATATTTGTTGGCTGGCACAGACGTGGTGGGTCGAAAGGCCTATTACTGTGCTGCATGACAATTACTCCAGGAATTCTCCTTTAAACTTGCCCCCTCTCACCTTAAACCTGTGCCCCATAGTATTTGACGTTTCCATCCTGTGAAATAGACTGACTAATACTTCTATGAAACTAAGTCCAAGTTTGTTCAACCACTCTTTATAGCTAATACATTCCAATCTGTGCAATATCCTGGTAAAATCCCTCAAGCCTTCACATCCATACTATAATGTGGCAACCACAAATGTACAGGTAGCTCCAAGTGTGGCCAAACTAAACTTTTATACAGCAGCAACATGACTTGTCAACTTTTGTCCTCAGTGCCTTGACCGGTGGAAGCAGTCACGTCACACATCTGCTTTACCCTATTACCCATTTGTTTTGCTAATTCCCGGGAGCTATGGACTTGGACCCCAAGATCCTTCTGCATGTCAATGCTCCTAAGGGACCTACTGTTTACTGTATCATTTTGTGATTCTTAGAACAGATAGTACAGTTTTCAATCAGAGCTTCCGGATTGATAATTTAGAATTCACCACCTGTACTATGTTATCATGTGTCCAAAGACATTGTCCCGTTGCTGTAGTAAAAAAAATTAGCCAATATATCCATCCCACTGTGCTCAAAGTTGAGGGTGGGAGGAAAGCTGCTATTGAGAGATGATCTGATGATGATGGCCTCATTTGGTTGCGAAGTAATCATGTAGATTTGACAGCAGAGGTCAGAGAGTTGTCAGCTTGACTGTTGAAACTAAAGAGAGATCAAAGGAAACAAGGGTGGATGATCAATTATTGTATCAGTCTTCAGCCTTTTGGTACAAAAACAGAAATAGCTGGGAAGCTTAGCAGGTCTGGCAGCATCTGTGAAGAAAAGTTCAGAATTAACATTTTGGGTCCAGTGACCTTTCCTTAGAACAGTCTTCTGGTGCTGTGGGAAAGGCAGAAAACTGCTTGAAGGGAATTAAACAGGTACCAGGAGAGCAAAGCATAGATTTGGGAGTCAAATGCACGTTAGAGGAGCATTTTGAGGAAAGGCATTTTACAATGGGATGATGATTTGAAAGGGCAAAAGGACTATAGTTAGGATTAAGTTGCGTGATGACAACTTTGAAATTTAGTGAGATAGATTATTGGTAGTGATATGTAAATTGGGAGGCAGAAAGGGAAGTTGGATATTTATTGGGAGCGTGCCTAAGAAATCAGGAAGGTAAGTTTTCCTACTGTATTTATTGGCATGGAGTTATAGATCGAATAATTGAGATGCTTTGTTCCCATTTAGCAGGAATATCCTCACTCCATCCTCCTTTTTCACAATCTTGCTTTGCTGCTCGTGTGTAAAGTCCTATGCCCTGAATGTTATTGGGCTTTTTTTTTTACCAGATCTGGGGAGCCTTTACTTTGCAAACATGTACTGCAGCCTAGCTACAGATTAGAATCCAGCTGTGGCCATTTTCTTTCTCAGGGTATATTACTTGTCAGAGTAAATGTCAGCCTAAGTGGTGAAAAATTGAACCATTCCAAGCTGAATCTCTCAATAACCGCAGGGAATTTGGTTACCCACGGTACATCCATTTGTAAATTACCTAAATTTTAAAAGCTATCTTCAGTAAACTTTGACAACAAAATGTGAGGCTGGATGAACACAGCAGGCCAAGCAGCATCTCAGGAGCACAATGCTGCTTGGCCTGCTGTGTTCATCCAGCCTCACGTTTTGTTGTCTTGGATTCTCCAGCATCTGCAGTTCCCATTATCTCTTCAGTAAACTTTGGGGTTTTTTTTTTCCATTAATTTGTAATCCTGGTTATATGCCCCAAAATGTCTTTTCAGGTATATTTCTCACTATTGTCAGTCAGACAGCATGAAGGAATTGACTTGTGAAGCAGTGAGTTTTCCTTTTAATGTGCATGAAAGATGCTTGCAGTGCCTAATTATGTATTAACTTTTCTTTGTAAACGGTCATAATAAGCAGGTTTGTGAGAAAGGAGATCTAAAAATGCATCATTATTTTGCAATACTTGTGTGAAAGTGCCTTTATATTATGCAGGTGAACACACCAGCCACAACAATGCTGAAGACAGCAGCTGCACAAGTGGCAACGTCATCTGGTTCTCTGGGCCCAGCTTCATCCCGACCTATCATCACTGTACATAAATCGAGTGCATTGACTGTGGCTCAGCAGACTCAAGTTGTTACCACTGTCGTAGGCGGTGTCACCAAAACATTCACGCTTGTCAAAAGCCCAATTCAAGTTGGCGGTGGAGGTTCCTTGGTAATTAGTATTTAAGAATTACTTGACAGCTGTGCAGTATCAGATTTGTGCTAATTGTTCAATGAAGCCTATTTGACACTCATTTGATTCTCAACTTAGTGCTGGGCTAGTAAACTGACATATATGGTTCAGTCGCCCATGAAAGCATTGGAATTGCCAGTTTTATACGTGAATGCCAAGTTATAATTATAGTCTTGAAGACCCGAAAATGCATGACCTGCTTGTCAAAAAGGAAGCTACCTGCATAGTGCAGTGGTACATTGGGAACAGACAGCTGGTGGAATGGGAGTTAGTTCCAGATGCCCAAAACAAAATTGGAGAAGAGGGCTTGTCTGTATGCTTTTGAGAAAAATAACTCATGTTTTCTTTGGGAATCCAGATCTTGACCACAGCCCAGACTAATGGAGGCTGGTATGTACCTGCATCCACCAGAATATATTTGAATCCTTGTAAACCAGAGGCATAGAAGCCTTCAGTTTTGGCCATGCTTTTGCACCAACATTTCTCGTTCAGTTTTGCAATTAACCAGTCTGGGCTCCTAATGCCTTGCAACAAAGTGGTCGGCCACCTGATATTTCCCACAATGAGTTCTTGCTATCAGCTATATCCTCGGAGCAATGCTAAGTGGAGAGGAGGGGAAATTCATTGAAGAATTAACTTTGTTGGTTTAAAATCTGAAATTGATGGAAAAAATCAGCCTGTTGGCAGCATCTGTAGAGGGAAGACAGAGTTAACCATGTTTGGAACCCAGAGTTCTGAAGAAGGGTCACTGGACCCGAAAGGTGAACTCCTTCTCTCCACCGATGCTGCCTGACCTGCTGAGTTTTTCCAGCAGTTTGTGATTCCCAGCATCCATAGTTCTTTGGGTTTTTCTTTTAAACTTTGTAGGTTGTTCACTTCCACTTGAGTTTGTTAGAATGACAAAAACAGAGGCCTCCGGATTAGGCCTCTGTCATCTTGTTAATTGATGCATGGTATGATGAAACTTGGAGAGAATATTTATAACTGGGCAATCGTGCTTACATTTATCCTGATTTTGCCTAATGTTAAGATGTGTTATTTTTACTGAGGCAAGAATATTTCTATAGCAAGACAATTTTTATTTTTTGGTAAGATTGAGGTTACTAACTACCTGGATAAAGCAAAGTCGACTTCTCTAACTGTGCTGCCTTGCTTTGCTAGATTGCAACAAAGTTAACATTAACTTTAACTGGTATATAAACTGATATGTGAACATACAGTAAATTTTAAGAGAAAACTTGCATGCCTCACTTTCCTCTTGTATGTTAACCTGGGTCTAGTAAGCTTTCTTTGTTTCTACAAAAATTGTATGTCTGTATTAAAACACAATTTTGAGAATTTCGTTATCAGTTGTAGATTATTTAGCATGATGTGCATATTATGGCATTCTTTGTCCTACTTGGAATTTCTTTCTCTCTCATTCTCTCAGTTAAAAAACTCATTGTCCATTTCGTTGTTCCTTTTATTTGTTTAAATCTAACTCTGTTGGACATTATGATTTAATTTTTTCTTAAAGGCTTTATGGACTTTGTGACTGTATGTATTCAGCTGAAATTTGTTGTGTTTAGATCTCCAATCTGGGGAAAATGATGACTCTTGTTCAGACAGCTCCTGTACAAACTGGTGCTCCAATCACAGGCCAGGCCACTGCTGGGTCTTTGGCACAGTTCATCCAGGTATGTCTGTTAGGTTTTGTCGTCGTGACCTAGAAATGCCTGTGGCTAATAGTAAATCAACTAACTGCATTTTTAGCAGTTCTAATGACCCTGAAGTAGCAGAAAGAAGAATGCCAAGAGATAATGTTAATTTATCTATGAAACTGTCCACTGTGACTTCCAATATAATCTGTTTTTATGTTTTATACAAAGTTTATGGATCTGTAACTTAAAAATGTTGCATAGCATGTACAATTCTGCATACACATGTGACAATAGGATGTTATATATTTCTTCTGGCACCTGCCATTGTTAATTACTCGGTCAGCAATTCCCATTTCGTTTTGTTAAATCAAACTCATTATACTGGTGCAGTTGATGCCTCCATGTGGCTCTGAAGTCTTTGCAAACCACTTACCATATTCACTATAAAAATAGCACAATAGCAATTTATTTTTCATAGGTATGTATTTTTTTAGTAGTTCACAGTTCTTCTGTGCCTTTGTGATATTATTCCTCATGGCTAATATTTACTGGCGTGTTCCTTTAAATTTGAAAGATCAGGCAGTATAGTCTGTACACAGACCTTTCCGTGCCACACTGTCCTACAGCAAATACTTGGCGTTCTGGAGCAGTTTAGTTTAATTCTGTTTTTCTTTATTGCCCCAAGATTAAGCACTGTATGATAACAGCACTGCAGCAAGCCTTTGAAGATGAAGCAGCAAGACTTGTATAGTGTACATATTCAAATGCAAATATAGTTCAGGCCAAGAATTCTAAAGTGTGACTTAAACCATAATTAGGCTGAACTTGATGTGTACTCTTAAGTGGGTTCCGAGAAAGGATCTTGTGTTACTTTCTATCAGGCTACATGACAGCAAGGTGAAGGTTCGATGAATTTGATCAAAATAGAGTTGATGTACTGTTGGGCATTTTATAAGTTTGTTTTACACGTTTGAAGCATTTTGATAGAGCTATCTCTCTGGCTGATTATGTCTCCCATCACCAACTAGGGAACTAAAAGCATTACTTACATTTATCACTGGGCAAAGTATTATATGGTGAGGTTCAAAGACCACAGTGTTCTTTATGTTGTTGCACCAGTCTCATAACGGCAGTTTAGGTTACATAATAGTTTTTAAATGATTTCCTTACAAACTATAACCCCATCATCTTAATTTGTGATATTGTCAAATGGATCTTCAGATACTTACTAATTACTGTGAATATATCAAATCCGGGTAATATTTAATCAACTGCAATGATTGCATGGAATAAGCGAGCGAGGGAATTGTGCTTCAGCCAAGTAACATGTCCCAGTCTTGCACCCAAGCTTATTGTGTTTTAGCACTGTGGCATTTTCCAACATGAATAAATCTCTAACAATTGTGATTAATTTCTGAATCTGTTTTAAAACATTTTACTGAAGTTCACTTAACTTACAATCATTTTAAAGTAGGACCAATATCAATAGCAATTAGAATTTTTTTGCCCCTTGCACAAATAGTTAGATTCCTTCATATGTACATGTAGAGTCAGGAAATAGGTCGCAAGCATTTATGTAAATATGGGAAAAATGTTTAAAACATTGTCTCAAACTGAGCTAGCTTGTGGAACAATTAATCCAGTAGGAATAAATTTGGCGTGATGGATGTGTTCATAAAATTTGTGTACGTATGTGGATTCAATGGTATAATAATTTTATTCTGTGTCACATTACTTCTGAGTGCTGTGTCCTGTTGCCTCCGTACCTAGTGTGTGTTTGTTTAATAGACACACTTTGAAATACTGTATGTTTCTGTATTAGCATTAGCACAAATTAATTCTAGAAACTCAGTCATTTATGAACTAATCTGCATTTTTATTGCAAGAGCCATATTATAAATGTTATATTTGTTAAATGTGCACGTCCAAATATTATGAAATAATTAAATAATTTCTTCTGGTGCACGTCTTTCACGGCTCTTATTGTTTCCATCTTGATGCATATTTCAATTTGGTTTCAATCCAAAGGCAAAGGGTCCGTTTCCTCCGGGGACTATCGTAAGACTTGTAACAGCAGCAGATGGTAAGCCAGCAACAATAATCACAACTTCACAAGCTGGTGGAATAGGTACAAAGCAAACGATTCTGGGTCTTAGCAGTGTCTCACCAGCCAGCAGTAAACCTGGAGCAACCACCATCATCAAGACCATCCCTGTTTCAGCACTGATGGCTCAACCCAACGTTACAGGTACACAATGGAAATTTCTAGGTTTCACACTTAAATCTCATGAATGTTTGTCTATTTCTTGTCAGCTAGAGGCATTTTTCAAAACCAGTTCTGAATACATTCGTTCTTCAGGTACAGAAAAAGTTTAGATAGTAGCAACTTTTAAACTTGCTATCTCCTATCTACTTGCCAAAATTTCATATTGAGAAACAATATTAAAAGTCAGTGTAAAAATGAAAGTTACTTTTCATGGTATTTTTAAGTGTTGACAGTAGTTAGTTGTAACAATTCTACTGAGGAAAATCTCCCCTTCCCCTACCTCATCCCAAAACCGGCCCAGCTTGTCCCCACCTCCCTAACCTGTACTTCCTCCCACCTCAAGCCCTACCCCCATCTCCTACCTACTAGCGTCAGCCCACCCCCTTGACCTGTCCATCCTCCCTGGACTGACTTATCCCCTCCCTAACTCGCCACCTACACTCACTTTTATTGGCTCCATCCCCACCTCTTTGACCTGTCTGTCTCCTCTCCACCTATCTTCTCCTGTATCCATCTTCTATCTGCCGCTTCCCCTCTCCCTATTTATTTCAGAACCCCCTTCCCCTCCCCCATTTCTGAAGGTGGTTCTCGGCCCGAAACGTCAGCTTTCCTGCTCTGATGCTCCTTGGCCTGCTCTGTTTATCCAGTTCTGCACCTAGTTATCTCAGATTCTCCAGCATCTGCAGTTCCTACTATCTCTACTGAGTAAGCATTTTGGTTTTGTTTGGAGTCGTGGGGTCATTATGGCACTGGAGGAGGCCATTCAGCCCACTTGTGTTATACTCTAGATCTCACCTTCTCAAACATGAAACTTGTAAAATCCTTGCTGAGTTTGGGAATATTAGTTTAATATAAACCTTGTGTGTTTTGTGAAAGGAGTTGGGTGAACTAGGTAAAGGAATTAAATACTTCAGTTTTTACTCTTTACCTAATAAATGAGGACGTTATTTTGTTGTATCATTCCCATATGTTGTTCAATATTTTTAACACAATTTGCATCCATTGGGTTGGAGTTGAACAATAATAAAGCTTTTATGCTATTTGGTATACTTAATAGTCCGTGTGATGAAAGGTGTGTAATTTATATTATTTTTAAGAGTGTGCATTTCAAAGTAATGGTGTATAGATGTTGGTTACTTTTATGAAGGGTTTTGTTTGAAATAAAATCCATGTTAAGTCCTTGTGAAACAGAGACCTTACACAAAGGCTGCTCGTAAAGCAAGTGCTATTCCCTTGTTAATAGTCTATCGTGCATGTACCAACACTAAATGGACTGCAAAAACAGATATTGCTGGAAATGCTCAGCAGATCTGACAGCATCTGTGGACAGAAATCACAGTTAATGCTTTGGGCCCGGTGACACTCGCTCTGAACTGTGGAAGTGCTGAGAAAGGACTTGGCACTTGGACTGCAGCAGTTCAAGAAGACAGCTCGCCACTACTATCTCAAGAGCAACAAAGGATAGGTAATAAATGCTAGCCCAGCCAGGGATGCTCAGTTTCCTATGAATTAATTTAACAAAGTGACTGGAAGCCTGGGAGTGATATTGGAAAAACCTAAAGACCATAAAGTATAGGAACTGAATTGTGTCATTCAGCCCATCAAGTCTGATTTGCTATTTGATCACAGCTGATAAGTTTCTCAACACAATTCTCTTGCCTTCTTCCTGTATCCCTTGAATCCCCTCACTTACCAAGAATCTGTCTATCTCTCTTAAAAATGCTCGACGGCTTGGTCTCCATGGCCCTCTGCAGTAGAGTTCCACAGATTCACCACCTCTGGCTGAAGAAATTCCTCCTCATCTCAATTCAAAAGGGTCATCCCTTCACCCTGAATCTGTGCCCACTGGTGCTAGTCTCTCCTACTAATGGAAATAACTTCTCCATATCCACTCTATCCAGGGCCCTCAGTACTCTGAAGGTTTCAGTCAATCCTTCTGAACTCCAAATACAAACCCAGAGTCCTCAACTGCCCCACATTTGATAAGCCTTTGTCCCTGAGATCATTCTTGTAAACCTCCTCTGGACCCCTCCAGCTCCAGCACATCTCTTCTTAGACATGGGACCCAAATTGATCATAATGTTACAGATGTAGTCTGACCAGAGCCTTGGACAGTCTCAGCAATGTAGCCCTCTTGAAATGAATGCCAACTTTGATTTTGCCTTCCTGACCACCAGCTGAACTCCCATGTTAACCTTGAGCATCTTGAACTGGTGTTCCCAAGAACTTGTATGTTTCAGATTTCCGAAGCCTTTCCTGTCTTAGATAGTCTATGCCTCTTCTTCCTACCAAAATGTGCAACCTTACACTTATCCCACTGTCTTCCATCTGCCACTTCCTTGCTCATTCTTCACTCCTGTCCAAGCTCTTCTGCAACCTCCCCGCTTCCTCAACACTGCATGTCACCTCGCCTCTCTTTTGTGTTTCATGCGAACTAAGCAACAAAGTTTTCAGTTCCTTTGCCCAGATTGTTAATGTATGATAAAAATAGTTGTGGATCCAACACAGACTCCTGCAAAGCTCCTGTAGTCGCTGGTTGCCATCCTGAAAAAGATGCCTTGATCCCAACTCTTTGCCAGTTTGCCAGTGCCATGCCCCTAACACCATGGGCTCTTAGCTTATTTAGCAGCCTCCTGTGCAGCACCTTGTCTTGTCACAGGTCCTCTGGAAATCCAGGCAGATCATGTCCATGGTAATAAAATGTGAGGCTGGATGAACACAGCAGGCCCAGCAGCATCTCAGGAGCACAAAAGCAGATGAAGGGTCTAGGCCCGTGTTTCAATGATTGACCATCACATTAACAAGGTTTTTTATTCTCAAAATCCATCAAACCAGATTTCATTCTGGGATCTGATTTGTCCAGTTGTACCATCAGCTGGATCATAACAGCTGCAAAATAGTAGAAGATGTGTAAATAATTTCCTGAGAGGTGCACAAACTGTAGAGCAGTCATAATTGGAGGCTTTAATCGCCCTAATATCAAAGTGATTTTATTAAGGACTGCAAAGGGTGGGCCTTCTGAAATGAACTTACGTGAATTTTCGTGTTAAGCCCCATTCCTGCCCAATCATGAAGGTATTGCTGGACCCAAAACATTTTGTGGTTACTGGTTATGCTTTTTCTATAAGATACTTATCGAACTGCTCAGACAATCAAAGCCCCTGATTTAGAAATGAATGTCTGAGATACTACATCTTGTCAGGTGGTTCATTGCCTTAATCCAGTTGGAATATTTAAAGGGGAATATAAATGGAGCCAAGACAGGTGAATGGAGTTGTATAGATCAGTCATGATGATAATGCTTTTAAGTAGCTAAATGGCATACTGCTGTCTCAATTTTTTTCATAGCGAGTGAGCTGCTGTTACATAGCTCTTCCAGCTTCTTGCCTCTGCTACTCCCCCCCCCTCAAATTATTTTGCAGAGCATGCCATTTATTCCAGCTGCTGGATGGGACAACATAGGCCCAAAACATTTTGGGTGCAGAATTAAGTACAATTTGGTAATGTATGATATGAGAAAAAGATAATCTGAAAGAAAATGACTATCAAACTCCGGAGATTTAACTTTTGCTGATATCAGCTGACTTGCTGTACTCGATGTAAAATTTTAGTTGTCGGTCTCCTTGTATAAATACGAGGCTCTTGTTGAGCTGGTTGCATACATGTAGAGTACTATGTAAATGAACAACAGGTGTTTTCAGTCGAGGTGGACCCAAAACGTCAGATTTCCTGCTCCCCTGATGCTACTTGGCCTGCTGTGTTCATCCAGCTCTACTCCTTGTTATCTCAGATGTTTTCAGTCAATGTTTTTGAAGAACCAAAGTGGTAAAAGAAGTTCTCATGTTACTTTCTTTTTCATTCATGCGATGTGTTCATCACAGGCTAGGCCAGCATTTATTGCCCATCCCTAGTTTCTCTTGAGGAAGTGATATAAGCTGCTTCCTTGGACTGCTACAGTCTATTTGGTGTAGGTACACCCACGGTGCCATGAAGGGAAAAGCTGCAGGATTTTAACACAACAGCACTGAAGGAACAGGGGTTAAATTTTCAAGTCAGTATGATGACTGAGGAGGCACTGTTACCTCTAAGCCCATGTAGGCTGATCACGTTCTGATACACATCAGCTTCTGCCATGCACAGACCTCAGAAATATGCTCGGCAGAGAAAAGTGTTACAGGGAATGTTCCTTGGAGGAGAACTTGTAAGCAATGTTCCCTTTAAGCTGCATGGTTGTATGCATGCAGTTGCTCTGATGTTCTGCACACGGTGATCGACGTCCTGTGCAGCGGAAATAAAATTAGAGGAAACACTGCTCTTAGGTGGTAGTGTTCCCATCTATTTGCTGCTCTTGATTTCGAGATGGTAATGTTTTTGTGTAAAACTGGTGTAAATCACTTGCATGCAAGTTTTCTCTCAACTAAACTAAAAAAACAGTGCAACTCCATACCTGCATTGTACTTGTACTGAAATGGATTAAATTTCAGACCAAGATTTGGCAATAGCACAATTGCAACTGATATCTCAGGAAAACTCAATTTATTGTTGGTATGTTTTTCCTTTTAGCTGTACTTACGCCCTTTATTCTTGATAGATTGGAACCACATCCTGAATGTAATGGGAAGGTTGAGGCTGAAGTCTTGCTAACTACTTTTTCACTTTTTTTTTGACCAGCCAAAGTGCTGGAAGAAGGAATACTGTAAATTCAAATTTTAAACATTGCGTGTAAAAACAGATTGAATGCCATTTGCAAGTACAAAACAATGATTTAAGTATTTTTCTCCAGGTGTATCTGCTTCCCCTGGTATAAAATCTCCAATAACAATCATTACAACAAAAGTAGTCACATCAGGAACTGGAGCTCCAGCAAAGATCATTACAGCTGTGCCAAAATTTACTACAGGGCAACCTGGAGTGACACAGGTAAATACTGTTTGTTTCAGTCCTGAAGCAAAGTTAAAGTAATTTTAGTAAAGTAATGGAGAATAATCAGTCTCCTCCTTCCCGTTCCTCCTCCCTTGACACTTTGTAGCACTATTTCTTCCAGGTCCCACAAATGGAAGGCATGCTTGAAATTATTTCATTCCAGGCTTCTATTTTCTATATACTTCTTGGTAATGATTAGAATTTGTTCTAACAAAATGAACGTATAAAAAGTGTACTGAATGGAAAGGCAATGGATAGATTCATCATGTGGGCTAATAGGTACTGAATGCAACCATACCGTTTGCCAATGCAATGAAGACTGATGCTTTGCTGTTATTATTTGAAAAATTGAATTTTAATGTAGAAGAGTGATGTGTAGCTTTAATTTGGAATTCTATTTCTACATTGTGTTTTAGGAAGTGGGGAGGACATAGTTTTGTGTTTCATTTTTAAGTTTGTGTTTAGATGCCTGGAAGTCTTAGGTTTGTTCAAAATGTATACATATATTTTTATTGAGATTTTGCCACCTTGGCATAGACCTGTGAGTTAATAGTTCAATCTATTTTAAAAGATAGAGAAAATTAGGCTGTGATCAATGACACTGAGAGACCGAAACATGCGGAAGATTAGTGAATTAGCCTGTGACTGTGGATGCTAGACACTACTGCATGCCTCTCATGAGCTTTCAAAGCTCTGTAAGGCCACCCCTCAGCCTCCAACATTCCAAGGTGGGGGGGGCGGGGGGGGGGGGGGTGGGGGGGGGGGGGGGGCGGGGGGAGAATAAAACACCCAGCCTAATCAGCCTTTTTTTTTGAACCCTCCAGTTCTGGCAACGTCCTTGTAAATCTTGACTGTGCCCTCAAGCTTAACAATATTCTTCCTATTGAAGGGCAACCAGAATTGTACGCAGTATTCTGTAAGTGGCCTCACCAATGTCCTGTACTTCAGGTTAACCTAATCAGTAGAGATGAGTTGCTCTTGCAATTTTGTCACTTTTCTAGGTGGTTCTGAAAACTCCCGGAACACCTGGTACCATCCTGCGAACAGTTGGTGGGACTCCTGTCACAGTTAGTGGAGTCA
Organism: Stegostoma tigrinum; assembly: GCF_030684315.1. Classification (NCBI taxonomy): domain Eukaryota; kingdom Metazoa; phylum Chordata; class Chondrichthyes; order Orectolobiformes; family Stegostomatidae; genus Stegostoma; species Stegostoma tigrinum. The sequence continues at coordinate 51,280,967 of NC_081371.1, forward strand.
GATTAGTTACTCCTGTCACTGTATCTTCAAGCAAGCCAACAGTCTCAACTTTGCTAGTAAAAGGAACAACAGGTATTACTTATAATTTGTACTTGTTTTGTATAGTTTGAGTCTAATTACAGTCTATAGTCAACTATACTTTATTTTTAGAAAACTATTTTGCCTAAAAAAACTGCAAGGATATGATTGAGCTCTCAATTCTGTCATAGCCTCCTAAATTGATATAATATTGGCCTGAGTTTTAAGAAAAAGATGGAATACATACCTTGTTGGATCATTGTCCTGATTTTTGTTACAATTCATGCTTTACTAATTTGTTATTGCCTAGGATGTACCACCATAAGTGAGCAAACCCTTTACACATTTGTCTGAAAACCGCACGTGCCATTCAGCCCTCTCCTTATCCTAGTTCAGCAGTTGTCATTTGAATTAGGAATTTTGCATGTTGTCTCATGAGTCACAAGGACTGGCCACTTCAGCCCAAGCATTAATTTGTGCCAGTGATCATGTGTGCTATGGCAAAGATAACTAGCTATATAATGTCAGAAGTGCACATTGAGAGCTGGAACTCAAATTGTGCTAAAACATACTTTTACGATAGTGTTGTCCATCTGTTTTTTCCACCAGTTAGATTGAGATTCTAAGCTTTTTCTAATTTAATATACTTTTACCTTTGTCAGTAAACAGCTTCAAAATTAAATCTTTAATCAAGTATAGTGGCTACTCAACAGTGAATCTTGAATTGTTATTTGATAATACCTCTCTTGCAAAATATGTTTGTAGATGCTTTCAAAATATATGAAAGATTCAGTAAGTAACCCTCAATCTGGTACTTTAAATCCCCTTATATAGTTATTCAAAAGTTTTTGAAACTTGTTTCCAAAGAGATGTCTTGAAATAATACAGGATTAATAAGGTACTTTATATATTATCCAATCTTCCAACATGCCATTGATATTCTGGAGAACGGCCAGTTCCATAGTCTGTGGCACTGAACTTAAACAGTGGCTGGCGTTAGAAAAGGCACATGGAAAATCTGTAAAATCCTTCACTGGGCTGTTCTGTATACTTTTGATCATCTGATTGTCCACATCTAAATGGAACTGGATTCTGTTGCAAACCGGATGCCGATCTTTGGGTAACAGGACTGGGAAGATGACTTGCTGTGTTGTTCATGTCAACTGTACTCAGCTGACCTAATTTCTGCACATCTCTCCCCACTTCCTCCACATGTGCCTGCACACAACTGCGTTGCTTTGCAACAGCTGATGTCAGCTGAAGGGCAGTGTTCTGCTGGCAAGGGTAATCTATTTTAATGCAAATTATTGTTGTTCTTTATTGTATGAATATCTAATGTTGGTGGACCTATACTCTAGCTGCACAATGTGAAGGAGGAAATATTTCCGTTTCTATTTACGTCACTTCAGTATTTGTATATGGGTGACTGCAAGTGATGTCCAAAATCATGTAATTTGGATCAAAATAAGTTCTGTATAGCTTCAAAGTTTCTTAACAAGCTTTTATTCATTCTTGAAAGCTTATTGTCATACAATACTATGCAGGTGTTACTACATTGGGTACTGTGACGGCTGCAGCAACCACAATTCATGCTGGAGCAACAGGTCTTGCTTCATCAAACTTCACTACCCCAGTCACGGCTCTGGCGAGAATAACAACGCTGGCCACTCAAGCAATTAGCACAACTATTGATCCTGTGGCTGTGGCACCAACAACATTGAAGGTTACACCAGGAATTGTCTCAACGTCTTCTATAGTTAGCACCGAGGTGAGTGTTTTTCTGCGGGTTTGTCTTCTGTAATGTACCTCGATCTTACTCTTGCGTTTGCATCAGGTTATGACCACCCTCCTTGCATCCCTGTATATAACACATACATATCCCTGCCATAATTTCCATTCTAATCACTCTGGTCTTTGGAGCAATGCCTTCATTTTCTTTTATTCCTCCTTTTTGACAGCTGTGCACCAGCATTTGGTGCTATGCTTTAGTGTTTCCTCTCTAAACCTCTACTCTCCACCCTGCTTCACTTTTCAGTTCTTCCCTAAAACCCAAGCTTTTGATTACCCTTGCTCTCATTATCTTCAACATTTTTTATCTATGTTTTTGTGAAGCACTTGGACCACAAGATGTGGGAGTAGAAGTAGACCATCCAGCTGCTCTGCCATTCAAAGAAATCATGGCTGATCTAATGGTCCTCAACTCTACTTTCTTACCTCTTGATCCCCTTACTGATTGAAAATCTACCTGTCTCAGTGTTGAATACACTAGCAATCCGATGTCTATATATCCCAGAATGCAGTAAAGAATTTCACAGATCCATGGTCTTCGGAGACTTTTTCTAGAATCTACTGCCAGTGTATTCACTATCTCTGTAGCGACTTTCTTTAATTTGGTAAAAAGGAACCTATCAGATCCATGGACCTTACTAGCCTTTAGTCCCATTGCTTTCCATTTATTTTTGTCTGGTGATAATTATTGTTTTTATTTCTTCTCATTTTGCCCCTTGATTATTTATTTAGTATTTTTGAATTCTGATGTAAAGCATTTATTCAATTCAGCTGTCATTTCCTAGCTTCCCATTACTATTTCCACAATACAGCCTCATTCTCTAAATGGCCTAACTTTGACCTCTCTCTATTTTGATATTTCTTGCTAGTTTGCCCTCCGTGCTTTCTCTTTTAATTTGATTCTCTCCTTATCTTCCTTGACCAACCGTTGTTGGTCTATCAAGGGGATAGATAACATGTTGAAAAGATATATGATTGGAATGATAGTGGGGAAAGCAAGACATACAGAAGTGAAGAAAGTAGGCAGTGAAATAGAAACAGCAGAGTAATTGAAGAATGAATCCAAAGTGGAAGATTGAAATGTTAATCCTGCAAAAATCAGATGGGAAAACGTGGAGATATTTAAAAGATTTAAAAAAGTGACACACGAAGGCCATCACAAAGTTATAGACTAATTTGTGAGAATAGACTAGAAAAAATGGTTTTAGCTGTTTGTGATGTTCATGTGAAGAATGTGTACTACCTATAAAGCAACATCCATACATACCTAATACTGTACAGGGACATCAGATCAGGTGAGGGAAGAGATTGAGTTTATGGAACATTTATTTATTGGACATTGTTATTATTGAACATTATTATTAATGAACTGAATCATAGTTTGAGATCACCTTTTCATGGTGCTGACATTAGATGGATCATGGATTCTGCATCGATTATTACAGAATCAACTTGGTAAGAAAGCACACTCAAATCCTATATTGAGACTGGAAGGCTATATCAAATGAATAGGGCATGCCTGAATTGTCAGAAAAAATAATTTGCCAAAAGGGTGTTGGAATTTTTTTAACTAAGAGACTTAAAGAAATACCAGCATTTGTAAGGCTGGATGAACTTTTTATTGTTGCAAAATCATGCAGTTTGGACAGAAAAATGCACCAGCAATGTTTCGGCAGTTAACTAATAAAAGTAATCGAAGAGCTGTGAACTTGCATTGTTTACATTGGGGATTTGGTTATTTTTAGCCAAACCAGGGAAGCTTGACTCAGCCACAAAGAGCCAATTTGTTTATAAATTTGGCTGAGTGAATTTGCCAAAGCAATGGTGGCTTATTTGGGCCTTACTGTGGGACAAGGCCAAGTAGCCCCTGGAGAACCAAAAGTATAGGCGATTCTGGATTTTCCCTATGCTTAGGACAAGATGTGAAATTTTTTGCTATGTTGGCGCAAATGGATTCTGTTGTGTGTTTGTTCAAACTTGAGCCTAGCCATTCCACCTGTGGAAAAAGATTTGATTGAAAGCAAAAGTTTCAAAGTGTCTTTTAGCATTGGCATCAAGCGCCAAAGATCATGATTCAGGTATATTGCTAAGAATGTCCTAATGATTGGGATAAATCTGGGGTCTGGCTTGTCCAATAATACCATCAATTGGGATCACGATGACTGGAGAGTTTTTTTAATTCTGAGATCATTTTTTTAAAATCTACTTCATTATACATTACCAGATCCAAAGTAACCTGATCCCTGCTTGGTACTGTAACATATTGTTCTATGAAATTATCTTAATTACATGATGAATTCTACCTCATGGCTACTTCTACCAATTTGATTTGCTCAATCTACACAAAGATTAAAGTCACCCATAATTAATATACACTTCTTGATTTATTCTCTTTCCCATAGTATAGTTACTGTTTGTAGACCCATGGACTACTTCCACTTGTATTTTTTACTGCACCCATATTGGATTCCACATCAGTACAGTGTGGAGCTGTTGTAGGATGTAAACCCGAAACATCGATTTTCCTGCTGTGATTCTACCTGACCATTTGTGTTCCTGCAACTCCACATGACTCCATCATCTGCAGTTCTTGCTGTCTCCTGGATTCTACATCTACTGGTCCAAGATCATTTTTTTGTTGTTGCACCTATTCCACCTTGGGATGTTTTATTGACTTTTGGAGGTGCAATATAAATGCCACTTAGTGCAGCAATCAGTGTTGGTTCTCTGGCATGTTGACCCATTCCCTCCTCTTTAAGTTACAATTATTTTCTGCATTCTTGAACCAAAATCTTTGTGGCTGCTTGGACTGTGCTGCTCCCTCCACCTCCTACTTTCAGCTTTTGAGACCTTTCGCCATTACATTCGCTGTGCTTTGGAAATTTGCTCCTAAGCCCCCTTGCTTCAGTTCCTTCATTATCAAAAAAAGTGTTCTTGAGTGTATACTGACCTAACAATGCCTTCAGTCATTTTCAACTTAAACTTCTCTCCTCCTTTCTGTCTGATTTCCCTTTATAACTCTTAGACTGTTTTGTTAAGTACTGGTATATTTTGTTACTTTTCTGGATGTGACTAATGAATACTGATTGCTAGAGTTGTCTTCGACACCAAAACTCATTATTCTGGTGAAAATGTGTTTTCAAAATGGTGAATTTGAAGTGCTGAATTGGTGCAAGATTTTAGCACAAGTGGAAATTTACATTGCAGGTCGTTACGGGTCATAGATTGTTATGATTTTTTTTACATGGAGTTATCCCTGAATGTTTACAGTACAGTTCTGTTAATGGGCTCTTGCCATGTATGTTTTGTGTTTTGACAGCCTGTGTTTGTGATATCAGGGGAAGCAGTGCCATCTCGTGTAACTGGCTTGGTTGCACACACTAGTGAAACTCAGGTGCCAGTAGCTGCAGAACAAGGCACAACTGCAGTAACTGTGTCAGATAATAGCGTACAGACTTCAGATCAACAAATACAACAAGCAGCAGAAGAGCCAGCTCATGAAACTACAGAAACAAATACAACAAATACAGCTACCTCCAGTACAGCAAACATGTCTTTAAATCAAAGTGAGTACACTGAACAACAGTGAAGCATCTAAAAGTGGCTCACCTCTCTTAAAGAAGTTTTTTAAATATTGAAATAAAGTTTCAACTATTACAAGAAGCAATGGGTAAACAGAAAGCTAGCTCATTTTCTTACTATGATAAAGATAACACAGTGTGGAGTTGGATGAACACAGCAGGCCAAGCAGCATGCTTGGAAAATATTCACTTAATGTTGATCCATTCTGATTTTTGGCCTGGAAATTACCAGTATTTTCCTATTTCCAGCTCCTCTTACCAAACAATATGCAGCATGCTGGAAATAGGAAAGTGCTTGTAATTTTCAGGCCAAAAATCAAAATGGATCAACATTAAGCAAATATTTTCCTTAATAAAAGATGTTTTGCATCTGTAGTGTACAAGCATAGAACATTACAGCACAGTACAGGCCCTTCGGCCCTCGATGTTGTGCCGACCTGTCATACCGATCTGAAGCCCGTCTGACCTACACTATTCCATGTACGCCCATATGCTTATCCAATGACGACTTAAATGTACCTAAAGTTGGCGAATCTACTACCGTTGCAGGCAAAGCGTTCCATTCCCTTACTACTCTCTTGAGTAAAGAAACTACCTCTGACATCTGTCCTATTATCTTTCACCCCTCAATTTAAAGCTATGCCCCCTCGTGCTCGCCATCATCATCCTAGGAAAAAGCCTCTCCCTATCAACGCTATCTATCCCTCTGATTATTTTATATGTTTCAATTAAGTCACCTCTCAACCTTCTTCTCTCTAATGAAAACAGCCTCAAGTCCCTCAGCCTTTCCTTGTAAGACCTTCACTCCAGACCAGGCAATATCCTAGTAAATATCCTCTGCACCCTTTCCAAAGCTTCCACATCCTTCTTATAATGCGGTGACCAGAACTGTACACAATACTCCAAGTGCGGCCGCACCAGAGTTTTGTACAGCTTCAGCATAGCCTCTTGGTTCTGGAACTCGATCCCTTTATTAATAAAAGCTAAAACACTGTATGCCTTCTTAACAGCCCTGTCAACCTGGGTGGCAACTTTCAAGGATCTGTGTATATGGACACCAAGATCTCTCTGCTCATCTACACTACTAAGAATCTTACAATTAGCCCAGTACTTTGCCTTCTGGTTACTCCCACCAAAGTGCATCACCTCACACTTGTCTGCATTAAACTCCATTTGCCACCTCTCAGCCCAGCTCTGCAGCTTATCTATGTCTCTCTGCAACCTATAGCATCCTTCGTCACTATCCACAACTCCACCGACCTTAGTGTCGTCTGCAAATTTACTAACCCATCCTTCTAAGCCCTCATCCAGGTCATTTATAAAAATGACAAACAGCAGTGGCCCCAACACTGACCCTTGTGGTACACCACTAGTAACTGGTCTCCAGAATGAACATTTCCCATCAACTACCACCCTCTGTCGTCTTTCAGCAAGCCAATTTCTGATCCAAACTGCTATATCTCCCACAATTCCATTCCTCCAATGTCAGCGTAGCAACTATCCCAGCAGAATTTGCTTCTATCTGCAACATTTTGAATTCCACACTCATTTCTCCAGAGTAACTGTGTACTTGCTGTAACCAGTACATCTCTAACAGCTAAATTAGCCTGAAACCAATCAGTGAGAAAATGAGGAGAGATAGTAAGAACCGCAGATGCTGGAGAATCTGAGATAAGGTGTAGAGCTGGATGAACACAGCAGGCCGAGCAGGACACCTGACGTTTCGGGCTTAGATCTTCCATCAGAAATGGGGGAGGGGAAGGGGGTTCTGAAATAATTAGGGAGAGAGGGGGAGGCGGATAGAAGGTGGAGAGAGTGCTCTTTAACTGCTTTGAGTCATCTAGTCTCTCTGGGTTTTAGAATTACAGCAGAATTTTGAATCCATTTCTGTGCTTTAATACATGTTATCCCACATACGAAGTGTTCTGTCATAAGAAACATTTAAACAAAAATTACAATTTACAGTTTATATAAGATGTATTATAAATCAAAGATCATCTTGAGATGTTTTTGCAGAGGTATAATCAAAAATCTTAAATCCTAGGCAAAGGATTGATCAAAACCACTACCAAAGATAGTGAATTGGAGAGTCAAAGGAGAAAAGGGAGGTGGAGCAATGGAGTGGTTTTAGGTAGGGAATTCTGAAGAATGATGCTTAAGTGTCTCAAAGTATAGTTACCAAAGGTGAGATACAGGAGAGGGAATGCAAGAGTCCATAGCCAAAGGAAATATTTTAATAGGAATATAGGGCTGGCAGTGGTCACAGTGATGAGGTGGGGAAAGACCATAAGGGAATTGAAATTCGAGCATGCTGTATCAAAGGGGGACTGATGGACTGAGTGATAGTTTAGATCAGCAATTACAGGTACAAGGACAGTGGGCTAGCAGAACTTGGTGTGAGCTGGAATATTGACATGCTTACAAACGAGGACTTGGCTTTTTTTTCTTGCATGGACCTCCAAGTTCCATGCACATCCTTTACTTTGGGAATTTGATGTCAGTGCTGCGAATGTTATTGGTATGCTGATCACCATGCACAAAGCCTCATGCAAATTTATGCACCCTAGAGGGAAAGTTAGGAGTAGACCATTTGGCCCCTCAAACCAGGTTTACAATTCAGTAAGATTGCATATAACCTCCAAACACACATTCCCTACCACCCACCACAGATAACTATTCCCCACTTGCTTAGGAAGTAAGTTTCAAAGACTCGTGACCCTTAGGAAAAAAAAAATCACCTCATGTCTTAGATGGTGACCTCTTATTTTGAACCAATGACCCCTGATTCTTGCCGTTCATCCGAGCTATTTATGTAAATTGGAAATAGGTATGGTCATACCATCCATGTGGCACCTGACCTGTTATATCTTGCTAACCTGAAAAAGACCCATTTATACCTTCTCTCTGTTGTTGGTTGGCTAGCCAGTGGTCTGGCCTTCCAGTCATCATAAGCTTTTATTTTCCAAAGTAACCTTCGGTGTGACACCTTATCACATCCCTTCTGGAAATGAATTTAGGCTACATGGTTTTGAAAGGGCACAAGTGGAAAGTCAAGGATGGGATGCTGGCCAGGAAGGCATTGACGTTGTTGAGCCTGTAGGTAGTAATCTGAGCCTAAAGGCTGTGACAATAGCAGGATATTATGAGATATTGCATTATGGTCATAGCCGCAGAAAATGTGGTGTTAAGTCTGCCAGTGCCAAGTACTATCATTCAAAGTGAAGGGCGGTTTGTGTGGCAAACTTAACTATAATCTCTGACTCTATTTATTTTTATCAATTATGCGGCTTAATGCCTGGAAAGATCATGTCTGCATTTTTTTATAAAAAAAATTGTATGTGACAATCTTCTGTGATGCATTCAGGTACAGTTGAAGTGGGGAAGAATGAAAATAATACTGATGTGGTGTTTGGGGGCACTGTTGTAAGAAAGCAGTTGTACAGTACAGATTTATTCTGTATCATGTTTTCCAAGTTGAGTAGAGAACTTTGAATTCAGTAGTATTATTGTGAATACAAAAATATTAAATTTAGCATGAAGTTTCCAAAGTTATTTAGTTTTTGCAAAGAGCTGATTAATCGCTATAAAATTTCACCCATGATCCGAGAAGATACCAAAGCAACGTTTAGTGAGTTCTAACCCATCATCCTTGTTGTGCCATACAGTGCACTTTTGCTCACCTATTGGGTTATTTATACCACAGTTCAGCCACCAGATGCAAGTAACAACGGGATGCCAGAAAGTGTGCATGGAGAAACAGCAACTGCAGGAACAACCAATACAGCAACCACTGTGTCAGCAGCATGCACTGGAGCAGTGACCACTGTTACACAATCTACACCAACTCCAGGCCCTTCGTTGCAGGTAAGAAAGTAAGAAAATTATTATTTATTGCTTGATGTGCCATTAAGCATTATTTTTAAGCTACCTTTCTTATACTGAACTTACAAGAAGAAGTTTGGAGAGGCTGCACTGCCTAGAAACCTGGCTTGGTGTGAGAGCCCAATCCTTTGATTTAAAAATTCCATTCGGCAGTACTCTATTTTTGGAGGGGATCTTCGCAAACTTAGCCCACGTGCAGCAAGACATGGGCAACATCCAGGTTTGGACTGACACACGATCAGCAACACTTACCCCATATATCTATCAGGCAATGATCATATTGAAGTCAAGGGAATCCCACCATCTTTCTGTGATATTCACTGACGGTACCATTACACCATTAGGAATAGAAGAAGGGAGAGGTCATTTGTTGCATTTGTGCTGCCATTCAGTTAGGTCATGCTGATCTGGTAATCTTTAAATCCACTTTCCTTACTTAAGTTAACCAGGTTTTCCATGGATAGATTCTAAGTGTCTCAAGGGTGGGCCTGGACCATTTAGAGCATCATTAAAATCAGAAGTAAATATGAGTAAGTAGGAACTGTAAGAAATAAAGCAGAAATGAAGTGGCCCATTGGAGCTGGTTCTCAACCCAACGTTAATATTGGACGTACAGACAGAAAAGGGATGTCTGGTTTTCAAGGTGGGGAGAAATTATCATAGATCACAGAATGGATCATTAGAATCCCTACAGTGTAGAAACAGGCCATTCGGCCCAACGGGTTCACACCGACTCTGAACAGCATCTCACCTACATCCATTTCCCCCTACCTATCTCTGTCACCCTACATTCCCATGGCTAACCCACCCACCCACCCAGCCTGCACTATAGACAATTTAGCATGGCCAGACAATCTAACTTGCACACCTTTGGACTGTGGGAGGAAGATGGAGCAACTGGAGGAAACCCACCAATACACAAGGAGAATGCACATACTCCAAACAGACATTCGCCAGAGGGTGGAATCATACTGGATCCCTGGTGATGTGAGACAATAGAGCTAACTGCTGAACCACTGTGCTGCCCTTTTCCACTGCACCAGTGAAACATGTTTCGTCAGTTAGCCTTTTCTTGCTAAAATTAAATAGAGGTGATGTTTTAAAGGCTTTGTTTTAACATTTTTTTTTAAACTTGGACCTTAACTGGAAGTCACTGTCAGTGATAGATATGGGCAAATACTTAGCAAATTTAGGTCAATAATATGTACTTTTCACATTCTTAATAGCCCATTCAAATGTGTTTCTCAGCACCTCAGACTAAGTATGATGTGATATCTCTCTCTCTCTCTCTCTCTCTCTCTCTCTCTCTCTCTCTCTCTCTCTCACACTCTCACACTCTCACACTCTCTCACTCTCACTCTCACTCTCACTCACACACACCTGGAAGAGCATGGCTTGAGTAAGTGCAGTCAACACGGCTTTGTGAGGGGCAGGTCATGCCTCACAAACCTTATCGAGTTCTTTGAGGATGTGACTAGAAAAGTTGATGAGGGTCGAGCTGTGGATATGGTGTATATGGACTTCAGCAAAGCATTTGATAAGGTTCCCCATGGTAGGCTCATTCAGAAGGTCAGGAGGAATGGGATACAGGGGAACTTAGCTGTCTGGATACAGAATTGGCTGGCCAACAGAAGACAGCGAGTGGTAGTAGAAGGAAAATATTCTGCCTGGAAGTGAGTGGTGTTCCACAGGGCTCTGTCCTTGGGCCTCTACTGTTTGTAATTTTTATTAATGACTTGGATGAGGGAATTGAAGGATGGGTCAGCAAGTTTACAGACGACACGAAGGTTGGAGGTGTCGTTGACAGTATAGAGGGCTGTTGTCGGCTGCAGCAGGTCATTGACAGGATGCAGAGATGGGCTGAGAGGTGGCAGATGGAGTTCAACCTGGATAAATGCGAGGTGATGCATTTTGGAAGGTCGAATTTGAAAGCTGAGTACAGGATTAAGGATAGGATTCTTGGCAGTGTGGAGGAACAGAGGGATCTTGGTGTGCAGATACATAGATCCCTTAAAATGGCCACCCAAGTGGACAGGGTTGTTAAGAAAGCATATGGTGTTTTGGCTTTCATTAGCAGGGGGATTGAGTTTAAGAGTCGAGAGATCTTGTCGCAGCTCTATAAAACTTTTGTTAGACCGCACTTGGAATACTGCGTCCAGTTCTGGTCGCCCTATTATAGGAAAGATGTGGATGCTTTGGAGAGGGTTCAGAGGAGGTTTACCAAGATGCTGCCTAGACTGGAGGGCTTATCTTATGAAGAGAGGTTGACTGAGCTCGGACTCTTTTCATTGGAGAAGAGGAGGAGGAGAGGGGACCTAATTGAGGTATACAAGATATTGAGAGGCATAGATAGAGTTGATAGCCAGACAATATTTCCCAGGGCAGAAAAGGCTAACACGAGGGGTCATAGTTTTAAGCTGGTTGGAGGAAAGTATAGAGGGGATGTCAGAGGCAGGTTCTTTACGCAGAGAGTTGTGAGAGCATGGAATGCATTGCCAGCAGCAGTTGTGGAAGCAAGGTCATTGGGGTCATTTAAGAGACTGCTGGACATGCATATGGTCACAGAAATTTGAGGGTGCATACATGAGGATCAATGGTTGGCACAACATCGTGGGCTGAAGGGCCTGTTCTGTGCTGTACTGTTCTATGTTATATATGCCTCTTGCAAGAATCTTACTCATTGCCTCTAAAATCTTCCCTTTATCACTGTCACAAAATTTGAAATGTTTCCAGTTGTGGATATGGCTGATCTACAGTTTACACTTAATTCAAAGCTGCTTATTTCAAATTGCCTGATCGTTCAATTTTTTGCACCTAATTCCAACTTAGCTGTGATTACCTACTATACATTATAAAACCCAGAGAAGAATGAACCAGCACAGAAGAAGGTCATCTGTCTAGCTTTTTGGTAAAACTATATGATTAATCCCGTCTCTCTGCTTTTGCCCTGTAGGCCTGCAAACCTATTCCCTTTCAATATTTAACCAATTGTTTTTTATTTGCTATTGAAACTTCTTTTAGGTAGCGCATCCTAAATCATAGCAACTGACCTTTTCTTCATGTCGTCTCTGATTTTTTCGTTTGGCATTATATTAAATCTGTGCCCACTGTCACAAGAAACGATTCCTTCTTATTTACCCTGTTGGAGGGGAAAATACGAAAATTGTTGGATAATGAAAATTATTAGCTAACAGGAGTATTCTGTAATTCTGTAAAAGACAGAACCTGGTGGAATGATGGATTGCTGGAGTATTAACTTTTCATGTTTCAATAACCAGGCTGCTTCAACAGCTTCAGATGTTACTTCCAGCAGCAGTACGTCTTTGTCAGATCTGAGCACATCACAGTTGGCACCTGCCGCAGAGACTGTTCAAAACCCAGGGAGTTCTGAGAATCAGCCGCCTTCCGATCAGACGTTAAAGAACTTTGCTCAAGAAGCAATGCCACAGTTGGCTGAAAATCAGCCATCTGATCAGTCAGAGGCCTTCCAGGACCCTCAAGAGAAAATGGAAGGTGGTAAAGCCCAGGAGCAGTTGAGTCAAAACTCAGAGCAG